>NC_052053.1:111769008-112140258 GCF_903992535.2 Arvicola amphibius
AAAAGCTTGTATAAACTTCCCATCCACTTTTCTAGCTTAAAAACACAGATAGAAGTTACCGTGGGGGAGGTTAAGGTGCTAAAGTTAAAGTGGACAGTAAGCAATAAACCCTTGGTATTTGGAACTGTGTTTTCTGGAATTTAAATCCATGAAAGATTTATTAGTCCCTTAAATACTTAATACTTTGATATTTCAAAAAGATAGTATTAAATCTTTGTGTTAAAATATTAAACTGAATCATGCTATCAAGTAGTTTCTTTAAAAAGTCAAGAAACTTATACCAGATAAGAATTATAGTATGTAAGTTTAACATGGTGACACATGTCTATAATCCCAGGCAGGCTGAGGCAGGACGATGATTGTATGTTTGAGGTCAGCCGGGACTACAGTGTCTGAGTCTAAATTCATTTAAATGAGTTTAAAAGTTCATTTCAAAAGAGAGAAAGAAAGGAGCAACAACACATTCCTGTCATAGCTTTAGTTATAGAGAGTAAATATGCTCATGGTTGAAAATTATAAAACAAAATTGAACAAAATGGAAAACACTACAAATAGCATATACGTTACAATAAAAATAATGACCCTTAGTTTATATAGCTAGAGCAGTGGCACTAAGGAGACATCCTTTAATTGCTGGTGTGCTAGAAAAGCATGCATGTTATGTTCACACTGCTCTCAAGTGTGCAAACAGATGTCTCTTAAAAATTACTGCATCTGCGCCTGCAGTCATGTTTGGTTCTATCCTAGGTCTCTGGGCCATCCAGTCTCAGAATCCTGGGTTTTCAGACAGTGTCAGAGGTGGATTCACTATCATGACATAGGTATCAGGCTATACCAGTCATTGCTTGGCCACTCCCACAATCTCTGCTCCACCTTTACCCCTTAGCAACCTTTACAGCCATCCCATGGGCAGGACAGACTGTAGGTCAAAGGTTATATGGTTGGGTTGGGGAAGCTTGATGTTTTTGTGGAATTCCTAACAATGGGAGCAGGGGATATCTCTGACTTTTTTACGGCTTTTGGGACCCTGTCCTCATACTGCCCAGCCTTAAGGCAAGGCAAGGTGCTTAGTCTTACTGCAACTTGACATTCCGTGTTTCATCAACACCCACCGGAGAACTGCTCTTTTCTGAATAGAAATAGAGGAAGAGTGAATGAGGGTAAGGTGGAGAGGAGGTGGAGGGAATGACTGGAAGGAAAGGAGAGAGGGGGAAACTGGTGAGGATTTAAAGTAAATCCATAAATTAATAAATAAATAATAAATAAATAAATAAATAAAATTACCAAATCTGGGGCTTATTATCAAACCTTCACTATGGACATTTTCTATTGTTAACTTTTACCCTCAAAGCTGACCCAGTAATAACAAGTAATGTGTCATATGCACAGAGTAAACATTTTCTATTTTATTAGAATAACTATGATAAAATATGCATAATTTTCACCATTTGATAAACTTTTATGTGAAAGGAAAATAGAATGGGTTTATTCAGTTGATTTAATTTATTTTAAAACTTTTAAATTTTGCTTAGAATGTAATCATTTCTTGACTCTTTTTCTTAAACAAAACAATAACAAAATGCATTCTTTTTAGGCTTCAATTTCTCAAAGACAAATTTTAAAATTTACATATAGAATGTTTCTTACTGTCTTTTATTTGCTTAATAGCATGGGTTTTTTTGGTATCTATGTGTAGGAAGCACTAGGCAAAGAAAACACCCTGTGAATTAAACCAAACAATTAGATGAGTGTATAAATTTTGTATTAATTAATGTAATTGACATTACAAATAAAAGGAAAAGTGTACAAATAAATAGAAATGATTTGCAAGGAGGAAAGTTCAATGTCTAGGCAGTCTGGACTTCACTTCCTGTGTGTAGGAATAGATGAAACTGTGTGCATAAAAACGCTGTCTAAATCTGGATTTTAGAAAGATCATTGAAGGATGAACACTTGATAGGTGGAAACCAAGTTGAAGAATAGAAACAAGTTTAAAATTGCACAATTCCAAAATATTTGTTAATGGCCTGGGGGAAAGGCATTGAGAATATTGGCGATAGAATGTATAGATTTTGTTTATCATTTATCAGATCACTATGTAGAGAAGTCAAAGACAACGCTTATGTTTGTGACCTAAACAACATTACATAAAACATGAGATCTACTGGGACAGTTATAGAAAAAGGAGGGCAGTAGATGAGGAACGGAATCAAGTTGAACTGTACATGAGTTAAAATCACAAACACATTCTCAAACAAAAATATCTAATAGTTTGACGAAAAATAAGCAGCAGTAAGATAAAAATAACTACACAGGATTCATTCACATATCTGTGATATAGAAGCCCCAGGAGGTGAGATAACTTGAAAGGGGTACTCAATGAGAGGAGAAAACAATCCTAGGACAGAAGTCCAAAAGGTTTTTAGCATTTTGAAGATAGGACTAAACAATACAATAGAAATTAAAATAAGATGAAGCCAAAAAGAGAAGCAAAACATCAGGATGCTGTTCCCTTTTCAAGGTTGTTAGTGGAAAGTGTTTTCAGAGATAAATTACTGTGGTGCTATCTCTCCTTACTCAAAAAGACTTTGTTTCAAGACTTCTTGTGGATGCCTGAACTTGGGTAGTACTGAGTTGCACTTATATACTGTTTATTCTAATATGTAAAATCCTATGATACAGTTTATAAATTATGCATAGAAAGGGGTTAATAGTTAATGACAAATTAGAACAATTTTTATAATTTTTATATTTTGTAACAATTTTATACAATAGTGAGAATTATACTAAATATATAATATAATAAATTAAAAAATGGGGGCTATGAAACCCATGGCTTTATAATGAATATTTTTAAAAAATCATGATAACACTGCTCTCTTTCCTTCCTAGGATATCTTGCTGAACTGTTCTATCTCTCTTGTGATGTCATATGTAATGACATGAATTGAGGTGAATGGCTTGCCCACTGTGATCTAGCATGAAGTTTTTCCTGATCTTCTTCATGGATTCCCTAGAAAGATGTTTGGAGAAGTATGATGAAATCCTTCCCCATCTTGCTCTATGCCACTTAGCATATGAATCATCACTTTGCCTAGCATGCACATACTGAGAGTACTATGCCTCCATTAGTCATGTCAAAGCCATGCCAGGAACCAAATCAACTGTCAGGCTTTCATGGTGTCTGTGTTCAAATAATTTTTAGAATGACAAGCAATGTAAAATTCATAAATTCTTTATTTTATGGAATTTCCACAAATTGCTTGAACCTCAGTTGACCATGTTTACCTGAAAGTGCCAAAAATTAGAACTCGCACAATGTGACATACAGCACAAAAATGTTTAAGGAGTCTATCGATCAACTATAGTTAGAAACATGGAGTTTATGAAAGAAGTATCAGTGGAGTTAGGAAAGAAACTAAACTGCAGGGTTTAGAATATGAAGGGGAAAGGAAAGCAGATCCAGGAGACAGATTCCACAGTCACACTAAATACTGGGAAGGATAACAAAGAGCGTCAAGATCAGGGGAGACAGCCAAGAGCAAGCACACGACACAATACTCTGCCGTTTACTCTATTTTTGGTGATTTCTATCTGAATATATAATGTATAAACAGATTCTTTAGAAGATTTACAAAATCCTATTTGCAAAAAAAGAAGAAAAGTAACTCTCTGTAGTATCCTAGAAATAGGAAGTCGTAAGCTCTTTGAGTGTTTGTTACTTCAATGTTTGTGACATCTGATAGTTTCATAAAATTCCACATACTTATTTCAAAGGTCTTAAATTCGAGGGGTAAAGTTAGTACTTACATGAAGGATATTGCTCTAAAAACTTACTTGCATTAATCTAAATCTAGTTAGCAAATGACTAGCCAACTCTAGAATCAGATTATACGTTGGCATTGACATTTTTTTCTCAATGGTGTTTTGCCTGTATGTCTTCACTGACAAGCATATTTTCTAATTATTAAAGAACTTTTTCCAGAAGAAGCTTACTCTTATGTCATGCATTTTTACTACTGATATGCTAAATCTGTTGTTTGTAAACTCTAGGTTCACTATAAATTCATAAATTGAAGATATAGATTTATTAAATCTTTCTTAAGAGCAACAATATGCCATGTACTGAAATGATATTGCATATTTGATCAGAAAATTAGGAGGCATAAGGAGTCTAGAATAGTTAAGTGGCGTTTATAAAGGTTTATTAGAGAGAAGCCATAGAGCTGCCACAAGAAACAAACATGCTGAAATTTTGCCAAAGTTGAGAACTTGTGGATTAACTCCAGATTAATGTGGTTTGGTGGACCAAAACCCCTGAAAGGTCACCATGAACACCCCTGAAAAATTACTTCGCCCAACAAAAAGCAGAAAGCAGTTTGGAGAGAACTACACCCATATTCCCAAATATTGTCTATAAATGTTTGTTTACATTTAAAGGGGGATATGCTATAAAGATTTGCATTGGTATGGATCTTGGTTTATTGACACAAATTTAAGGTCAAATTTATTTTACCATATATAGGTATTTCTGATCTTAATTAAGGTATTGTATTTGTCAAGCTCATTTAAATATGTAATGTATAATTACGAAATAGAGATTAATAGATAATCATCTATAATAGTCAAGCTTGTAGTCATGTTAGTTAGATTTTCCAGATATATAGAGATATATTTCAGTTAGATAGGTATTCATCAAATCTTTCAGAGACCTTCAGACTGACAATCTGAGTTTGATCCCTAGGATCTATGTAAATGTTGATGGAGAGAACCAGTTGTACAAACTTTCCCTCCATCTTCCACATACTTTCCATGGCATATGTGCTCTTCCTACACAATGAATATATAATAGTAATTATGTAAATAAGATTAAAATATTTTACTATAATATTGTATTAAACTTCAAATTTTGTTTTAGTATAGTTCCATATTTAACATGGTTGTGAATCCTTTCATTATTCCTATTGCAGATGTAAATAGGTAGATACAAAATATGGTGTGTGTGTATGTATACATATATATAAATGTAAAGTATACCTTCTAGTCATCTTCCTAAAACAAAAAAAGGAGATAGCACAAAGACTTTAAACATAAGAATGCTTTAAATTTCATTTCAGAACTGTTCATTTAGTTGTTCTTAAAAACATGTGTTCATTTGTAATTTCAGCCTAAAATTATGCAGAAAACTTACCAACAAAAGTCAGAACAGAACAATATTGCAATGTCTACAACAGTATGCATATTTCTTTTAAGATGGCAGGTCATCTGCTTTTTCAACAATGAAATGTTGACAGGGATTGCGGCATGAGAGGCATTTAGATCAGATTCAATCTTCAGTAACAGTTACGCAAAGAACACATGGTTTTAGCTTGTCATTTCAATGCACAAAGTTACTAAACATGAGTTTGACACAACAAGGTGAAGATCAAAATCCAACATATTGCGATGCCTTCAGCAAGCATTTCATTTTCATTAGCAGCTGACAAGGGGAAAACCGAAAACACCACCAGACCATTCAGTGAACTCAGTGATAATTGCTCTCTCTTCTGCTGGAACGTTTTCTTCATTAATGAAGAATGTGGGTGTTTTGACAAGTTCTCTTCTATTCTAAGGAGTGACATGGGGAAAGATTCATTGGTTAGACACACTGGTGGGTCTAACAGAGTTAATGTGCTAGATTTTGTTCATAAGTGGTTCCTCATCAAGTTCAGCAACTTTAAACTTTTAACCACAGTTTAGCTTTCTTTCCTTATTCTCCTCTTTTGTTTTCCCCAATCCTTTTAGTCCCCCTTTTCTCTTAATGAAATTCACAGGTTCTCTTCAGTAAGGTTTTAATGAGATCATTAGTGGTTTGTTTTAGTTTCAAAGTGACTTTCAACAAAAGGCACATACAATAATTTAGTAAATTAAAAACAATATTGTCATGAAGAAATATGTACTTTATGTGACCATTTTACTTTGACTGAATTTGTGTTTCTTCAAAATACTTTTTATCAGCTGGAAGTAATGAAATTATACAGCTTTTATCAAAAAAGAAAAATATAAAATATCAGAAATGAAAGAATAATCCACACAATAGAGTCATTACACGGGGACTCATGCAGAAATGACTTGATGGATGTATCTAATGCAAAATAGCAGCTATGGCATTTAACTCAAGCCAATTATTTCATAATTATATTCTTTTAAAAATGAAGAAAATTTATGAATTAATTCTTTACTTAAACCAGTCAGATTTTTAAGTACAATTATGTGTTCTATTAGGCCCAAACATTCAAATCCAAGGCACTTTAGAGGTAGTAGGTGCCTATAAATGCTCACTGTGCATCAAATAATGATGATAAAATAAACACATAGGAAAAATATTTTCAGTTTTTTTATATTGTCAATTATTGCCAACAATTATCTCTTTCCTTGAAATTGTTTTAAAAAAGAGGGTTATTCATGTATTTGTTATTCATAATATCTTTTCACAATATGAAGAGGGACTCAACATAATATTTAGAATGGATGAATAGGGACAAGGACATGATTATCCAGTTCTGACTTTCTGGAGAAAGTCACTTCTATCAGTTGTTTGTTACTCCACTGTGTTCTGTAGAAAGAAAGATATCAGATATTACATGTTTCTCAGCTGTGGATATTAGCTTTGAATCCTTAGATATGTGTGCTTGACTTGTTATATCAATAGAAGTGGGGAAGGACAGAGGACAGACTTTCAAGGGAAGGAAGTTAGACACACTGGTTAAAAGAAAAACAAGAAACAAGAAATAATAAAATAGAAAAGGTCATCTCTGGGTGAGGAAGTAGAGAATAAAATAGAGGAATAAATAACACTAAAGACTTCTTAAAAGGATATACAGAATCCTACTACTGTATATACATATATCATGCATTCATATATGTGTGTGTGTGTGTGTGTGTGTGTGTGTGTGTGTGTGTGTGCACCTAGACATTTACAGGGCAATAATGAATAATGTGTTTAATAGACACTAGAGACTAGCTAATAAAACTCCCAGTGCCAGGAATGGGAATGGGTTACATCTTTTGGAGTTGTTGGCCAATGAGGTACCAAAAACAGGCCCCTAACACACTCAAACATTACAGGCTTTTGCCTTTGGTTTGGTCATTCTTCAGAAGTTGATGGAAATACAGTATTTCTGAAAGACACCATATCACTTGAGTCATAAAACATGATGAAATCAAATCAATATAGACCCAGAAGCTTCATCCTTACTGAATAACTATCTTGGTGCTGGAAGGTGATATGAAAACTACTGAAGGGGAAAAGTAAACATCAATCACACCCACCTGCAAACCTGGAAAACTAAAAGTCTGACTGTCACAGCCAACAGTGCCCACTGGTACAGCACTGGCATGAGCATTATGGGAATAATCAACCACATTCTGATTGAAATTAGGTCCCACTTCACAATATGAAGTCCATTCTTTGCATCAATATCAGGCCAAGAACCAATGGCTAGAAAGGACACAGTCACTAAAGAAGAATCTAGTACTATTATACCACTGAATGCACATAGTATTAAACTAAATTGACTCCTAATGACTTATTATTAAACCCATAGATCAATGTATTGCTCAGTTATGATTGCAGAAACTCCCATTTGCAGTAGACAATGACTAATACACAACCCATAACTGGCATTTGTTGCATGTTTTAGAAGTTGTTTGAATGTACTTCCTAATTACTCAGGTAACATTATTTTCCTTCTCAGATCTTCAATGGGGTTGAAGACTATATAAATGTAGTTACTTTCCTCTCATGACTTGGCCAAGTTATTTATTATCTAAGACTTAAGCTAGTTGGAATAGGATATTTGTGCTTATTGTATATAATTTCATAGTAGGTTTAGAACTCTCTTACTTAAACAAAAGGGGGAGGTGTTGTGGGAGCTCCTTCTGCTCCTTCAGCCAATAGCCGCTGAGATACCAGCCCATTGGTGCGTGGTCTCTCTTTTTAAAAATGCGGCCACTTCCCTCCGCTCGCTCTCTGGCTTCCGGCTCCGCTTCTGACGACTAGGCTCCCTTCCTGATTGTGCAGAGGGCTTTTGTCTGGGATGGTGATCTATAAGTTTTTCCCCTTTAAGTAAATAACCATTCTATTAATCATAATTCCAAACTGGTGTGGGATTGTTTGTGATTTACGCCAACATGCTCAATTCTAACAGGAATATATATTTTTAACTACCCAGTCAAAGGCTCCAGAGTCACTTCAGAAGAGGGGATGGGCAAAGGGTAAAAGCCAGAGTCAGTCAATGACAACATAGAAACTCCTGAACACAGAATAGCAACTGCACATGTGACCTCAGACATTTCAGTAGCATATAAAATATCTGTGAAAGCCCAAGTCGTACCAAACTGCCACATGTAAAGAGCACCCAGGTATACCATATCACCTCTAGCTATAGAGCAAATGGCAATGTTAGCTTCTATGAGAGGGAGAATCAGTTTCTTTAAGAGTATACCCTTGAGATGTTGACCACACTCCAGTGAAAGACCATGCCTCCAAGAATATTTGGAGGTCACAAATTGGTCTTGAAAGAAAAAGAAGGAAATGAACGTGGGAGGAGAGAAAGAGATCTGGGAAGAGATCTGGGAGGGAGCATGAATAGGATCAAAATAGATTATACAGTACTCGAAACTCTCGGAGAACTAATTAGTAAATGTATGGCCTGCAGTCACCATCTCAGAGTGAATATAAATGAAAATTTGACTCAACAGCAGAAGGAATATATATGCTCAGTGCTTACTTTCTTAGTAAATATTTATCTTAAAAATACATAAATGGAACAACATTTAGATGTTGGGCTCTGGATAGGACTTCCAGACTTACCTGGGACCCTGCTATTTTCTAGTTTATTACAATGAATAAACTGCTTGGTTTCTGTTGCATTGTTATTATTATTATTATTATTATTATTATTATTATTATTATATCCTAATTGAACTGTGAAGAGCAGTAAAACAAATTGTCTCAGGTGTACCACATATAAATAGTTCCTGGAATATAACAATCATATGACATAAGTTAGAATGTACATATATATGTGTATGTATGTGTGTGTATATGTAAACATATATATGTATATAGACATATGAAAATGAAAAGACAACAAGAGAGATAACAAAACTGGTAAGAGGTTGATTAATGTGCTGCCCAGACATATTGGAAATGTAGGAAAGTGTTGAGGGATTTTCAATCACAATGTAACCCTGGATTTGTGCTAATTTGTGTTAATTAAATAAAATTAACCATGGGTCAGGAGGCTGAATTAGCAATTACTTGACAGAAAGTAATCATAGAGCATCAGAGGGCATCCATAAAAGAGAGAGAAACAGGAAATAACAAGGTGGGGTTTGGAGTGAGGCAGCTCTTTCTGGTTTGGAAAAGCAGAAGCACTGGTCTTTCGGGTACAACAGCAAGGAAGGAAGGTTAGCTAATTGTAACACAGCCTCTCTGAGCTAGTAAGTTTTGATCCCAAACTTTGAATCTGAATCATATTTATAAATAGAAAAATAGGAATTTAGTTAAAGCTACCTTTAGCGTCAACAACAGAGCGAGCGGATGCTTGCAGGAGCAGAATTGCCACCAGGCTACAGCCTGAGCAGCCAAGTCACTGCTAGAGAAGCAGTCTAGTAACTGGGGAGTTGCGATTGCTGGCTGATAGAGCATTAGTCAGGCACAGCCACTGTGCTGAAGTTAAAACAACATTTGGGACCCAAAATGGGCACAATTGCACAGATAGGGATGTCGCGCCTGCTCTGCCACAGTTTCTATCTGGGCCTCTTTGTGAACGAGAGTACTCAAGGCCAGCAACTGCCATTAGCCAGGACTGGGAAAAGGAGGCTGCTGCTTGGAAATTGTGGGAGGGGCTTGAGTTCACCACCACCAATCTGCACAAACAGTGAAATGTCAGCAGATTTGGTGAGATACATGGGAAGTCCTTTAGAGGAAAGTTATATTAAAAAGAAGAATCTTTCCCACATTAAGAAGGGGGAACATCACAAGGCAGGGTGCCAGGACCCTGTGTAGTGCTGCTATGAATGGTTTGAAATTGGAAAATTTAAATAAAGGGATAAATGACTTAGCTGGGATTGGCATAATGTCAATAGTAATTACTATCATTTTAGTAATTAATATTTTATCCTTTAAAAAGTGGTTTGATAACTGTGTCAAATATGATAATTTGACTGGTAAGATGCAAACCTTAGAAAAACTTACAGATAAAGTTTTTTAAAAAATTGTTTGATATGATACAAGCTTTAGAAAGACCTACCAATAAAATTAAGAAAAATACTCAGAGGAATTTAGAGCAGAAACTACCACACCATTGCATTATGAAACTGAAGCAGAGTGATCTAAGGTTATTAGGACTTCAACCTTAATTTGTCTGGTTCCCATACAAGAATGACTACCAGATGATAAGTACCCCCAAGGCTATGCAGAAATTAACCAGAATCCTATAGAAATGGTTGAGATTTGTAGAGATCTAAGGAAGCAGTCAATTCATATGGTATGCATTCACCCATTGTGAGCCGAATGCTAACTTCATAGGCCACTTGGAACAGGATTATTCCAGAAGACTAGCAAGATTTAGTTACATCAGCATTGGAAGCTGATCCTCGGTTGCAATGGAGAATATGGTGGAAACAGGAAGCTAGGATCCTATCAAAATGAGGTAGGGATAGAGGTTATGAGATTTCTCCAAACCAGCTTCTTTTTTCTTTGTTTGTTGTTTGCTTTTGCTTGTTTGTTAAAACAGGGTTTCTCTGTAGAACAGCCCCAGCAGTCCTGGGACTCTTGTAAATCAGGCTGTCCTTGAGCTTACTGAGATCCACCTGTCTCTACTTCCCAATGCTGGAATTAAAGGAGTGTGCCACCACCAATGGGCCAGACCAGCGTTTTCATAAAGACCAATATGCTGATCTGAAAAGACAGTCTATATTTGATGATAACACCTTGATTCTATGCCAAATAGCAACTTTACGTGCTTGAAACACAGCTGGAGAATAAGGAAAAAGGGCTGAATCATTTACTAAAATTATACAAGGCCCAAAATAACCTTTCAATGAGTTTTACAAAGAATAAATAAAGAACTGCTTTGAGCCTATGGCAGGGAAGAATAGAACTAGGCAGAGAAAGCTAGGCTGAATGCTGGAAGAAAAAAGGCTGGAGTCAGAGAGAAGCCATGGAGCCGCCAAACACAGATGCTGGGAACTTTAGCCAGTAAGTCACAGCCATGTGGCGATACAAAAATTAATAGAAAATTGGTTAAATTAATATATAAGAGTTAACCAATAAGAAGCTAGAGTTAAGGGGCCAAGCAGTGTTTCAATTAATATAAAAGTGTGGTTATTTTGGTTCTGGGAAGCTGGGGCAAACATTCATAGACCCAGATGCAGATGTACCAATCATTTCACCAAAAACTCTTGACATCCAGATTGGCCTCTTTGGGTGAATGTAATCCTTACTTGACAATTGTTCTTATTGTGTTTAGTTTTCTTATGCTAAAGTTAAAACTTTTCCTTTTTATTTGGACAAAAAGGGGGAAATTTGGGAGGATATTCAATCACACTGTGAATCCTGAGTTTGCATTTGAGGTCAGGAGGTTGAGTTAGCAACTATTTGATGGAAAGTGAAGCATGAGACAGCATCCAGGGGAGAGAAGGAGACACAGGAAGTAGTAGGGAGGCATTTGGAGTGGCATAGTTTTTTCCTGGTTTGACAAAGCAGAAGCACAGCTCATTTTGGAGATACCAGAAGATTAACTAATTGTGACTCAGCCTCTCTGAGTTTGCAGGTTTTTATGCCAAACTTTGAATCTTTAGTCTTCTTTATTTTATAAAAAGAGTGACAGAATGTGGCTGATGGTGGGGGCTGACTGAGAAGCCAAGGACAATGGCGCTGGGCTTTGATTCTTCTGCATGGACGGGCTCTGTGGGAGCCTTCTCAGCTTGGTTGATCACCTTCCTGGACCTGGGGGGAGTTGGGAGGACCTTGGTCTTAACATAGAGTAGGGAACCCTGATGGCTCCTTGGCCTGGAGAGGGAGGGGGGGGTATGGGTGGAGGGGAGGGGAGGGAAGGAGGAGATGGAAATTTTTAAATATAAAAAAATAAACCATAAAAAAGGAAAAAAAGAGTGACAGAGATTAAATGATTTTCCCCTTAACATAAGGAACTTAGCTTGTGAATGTAAAATTTCCCTTAAACCTGTTTTCTGAATTAACGGATCAAACGCTTTACAATGAATCATATTGCATCTCCACTAAACGAAGAAAGGTGACTTGATGATTACAGGGTGCCTAGGGGAAGTGCAACACAACTCCTGCATCTAAGGCTCAGGGAACAACATGAAAGATGGGGCAGAAAGATTTCAATAGTCTCTGTAAGTTTCCGCATCAGTCCTGTTGTATCTGGAAAATGCTGTTTTGTTGGAATCACCTACTACCTTTGATTCTTATCATCTTTCTTGCTCTTCTTTTGCATAGATTCCCTGAGCTTTGAGGGAAGAGGTTTAATGAAGACATTTCATTTAAGCCCATGGACTCTAAAGTCTGTCGCTCTCTGCACATTGGCCAGTTGTAGGTTTCTGGACTGATTACAGTCTACTTCAAGAAAAAGCTCCTCTGATGAGGGCTGAGTGGGAATAGCTGGATGTCGTTAGGAGTCATTTTCTTGTTATTTTCACTTAAAAGAATAATAGTAGTAGGTTTTCTCATGAGCCTATGACCTACCTAACCTCATGTTCTTGGCCTCATTAACAGTGTCAGGTTTACATTCCATCTCATGAAACAGGCCTTAAATTCAATCAAGGGTGTTTAGTTACTTCCAGAACATTTGTGCTACAATTGTACCAGTGGGTATATCTTACAGGCAAGTAGCTATGGTAGCTTACACAGTTTGGAGCTCACAGAGATACATGAGATTGAAAATTATATTTCTTCTAGTACCTTCTAGCACTAGAAATGATAGTCAGTAGGGGTGGAGTTTTTAGTTGGACACCAGCTTGATTTTTCTATGATTACGGACATAAGTAAATGTATTCAGCAACAGAGCCTTATAATCAGGTTATAGAAAGCAACCAATAGTTTTAGAAATAGCCTGTGATGTATGACCTATGGGACACCTTTGACCAATGACTTAAGATGCAACCAATTGTTGGCACCGGGAGGTTTCACTTTATTGGCATAAAGTGTTTATTTGGAGTATTATCACCTACATCATATGGTAACTCCATTTAAATCCTCCTATATGTGTATATACTTGAGGAATCTTGTCAAGTAGTAGGTTTTAATGTGACTTTTCTTTTTTAAATTTTTTATGATTTATTTATCTTTATTTTATGTGCATTGGTGTGAAGGTGTTAGATCCCCTGGAACTGAATTTTCAGACAGTTGTGGGCTGCCATGTGGGTGCTGGGAATTGAACCCAGGTCCTCTAGAAGAGCAGTCAGTGCTCTTAACTGCTGAGCCATTTCTCCTTGATGTAACTTTTCTAAAGGCCATTAATGTTAGCTATTCTCCTTTTCCCATATCCCTTAAACCCTCTCCATTTTATACTCTTATTAAGATTTGCCACTTTATCCCAGACCCAGAAAGACAAATATAATATGTACACACTTATAAGTAGCTTTTAGACATAAAGCAAAGAATAACCACCCTACAGTCCACAACCCCAGAGGACAATAAAGAGGACCTTAAGAGAGACATATATGGAACTACCTAGGAAGGAGAAAAAGACAAGATCTGCTGAATAAAGTGGGAATTTGGGGGTCATGGCAGAGGATAGAAGGGGAGAGGGGACGAAAGAAGAGGAGCAGACAAAAATGTATAGTCCAATAAAAACAATAAAATGCTATTAGAAAATTGACTCTTTATAAAATTTTATTCTATTTTCCCTTTCATAGTCCCTCAAAAGTTATCTAATTTCCATAGATTTCCAAAGAAATACATATCTAAAGCTTAAAGGCTAATATGTACATATAAAATAAAGCATGTAACATTTGTCTTTCTGGGTCTGGGTTACCCCCTCAGGATAATTATTTCTATATATTCACCTAAAATTTTCATATGTGTTTACAGCTGCACAATTATCTCATTGTGTGGATGTGACATATTTTCATTATCCATTCATCAGTTATTGGACTTCTAAGCTGTTCTCAGTTTCTGTCTATTATGAATAGAATTGCAATGAACATAGATGAGCAAGTGTCTCTCAGTAGAATATATGCCCAAAGTGCTATACCTAATTCTTTTTTGGTACATCTATTTTCATCTTTTTGGAAAACTTTCAAAATAATTTCCATACAGTACTGTACAAATTTGCAGTCCCACCATTGGTGAATAAGCGTTCCCCTTGTTGTACTCTTGCCAACATCTATTTTCATTTGTTGTTATTAATCTTTTAGGGGAAGGGAGTAGAAAAGGGTTTATTTGACTTATACTTCCATATTGCTGTTCATTTTTGAAGGAAGTCAGGAAGAAACTCAAACAGGAACCAGGAGTTGATGGAGAAGTCAGGGAGGGGTGATGCTTACTGATTTGCTGGTTTGATTTCCTTCTTTCTCTCTTTCTTTCTTCCTTCCTTTCTTTCTCGTTCTTTCTTGCTTTCTTTTTTCCTTTTGTTTTAAATCTATTTTTAAAATTTATTTATTTATTCTTCTCTTATATATTACATCCACAACCACAGTTTCCTCTTCATCTTCTCATCTCAGTGTCTGCCACCTACTTACCTTCTCCCCAGATCTTCTCGGCCTCTGTATGCTTTCAGAAAAAAAGCAGGCCTTCCATGACTATCATCCAAATACAACAGAAACTTACAGTAATACTAGGCACATAGCCACATACCAAGGCTGGATGAGGAACCTTGGAGGAAAGGGGTGTCAAAAGCAGGCCAAAGGATCAGGGACAGCCCTCACTCTCACTGTTAGGAGACTCACAAGAACACCAAGCTACTCAGCTATAAGGTATATGCAGAGGGCCTAGGTCAGACTCATAAGTACTTCCTGATTGTTGCTCCAGTCTCTGTGAGCTTCTATGAGCCCTTGTTAGTAGAGTCTGTGGGCCTTGTTCTTCTGGTGTCCTTGACCCCTCTGACTCCTACAACCCTTTTCCCCACTCTTCAGTGGGGTTCTCCACCTGATGTTTGGCTGTGGGTCTCTGAATCTATTCCTACCATTTGCTGGAGGGATCCTCTCTGATGAAGATAATGCGACAAGTAATTTACTCTTTCTTTCTTTCTTTCTTTCTTTCTTTCTTTCTTTCTTTCTTTCTTTCTTTCTTTCTTTTTTGCCAGTCATGTTTGGGTCTATCCTCGGTTCCAGGTTTCTGGGCTTCCATCCTCTGATTCTTGGCCCTCCAGGAAGTGCCAGGCCTGGGTTGCCTCTTGTGGTGTATGTGTCAGGTTGGACCAATCATTAGTTGAATACTCACACAATTTCTGTGCCACCTTACCCCAGCACATCTTGCAGACAGGAAAAATTGTAGGTGAAAGGTTTTGCAGCTGGGTTGGTGTCCCAGTCTCCAAATCTTGTCTATTATGAATGGGGTAATAAGAAATCTCAAAATAGTTCTAATTTGCTTTTTCCTGATGGTGTAGGATGCTGAACACTTAAGTGTTTCCCAGCCATTTGTGTTTCATATTGTGAGAACCCTGTTTAGTCCTATACCCCATTTCTTCTTACTATTTATTTGAAAATTTTCACACAATGTGCTTTGATAATATTCTTTACCCTATGCCAACTCCTATGAGATCCTCAACACCTCCTTACCCACCCAATAGTATGTTATTTCTTTCTTTCTCAAAACAAAGAACAACGACCAGAAAGGACAAAAATTAAAAAAAAAAGAAGGAAAGAAAACAGCACACACACAAAAAAAGAGAGAAAATAAAAACATGGAGTTCTATTTGGTGTTGCCCAATGATACCTGAACATGTGGCCTGCCCTAAAGTGTGTTTTATATATCAAATAACAATCCATTAAAGGAAACTTTCCCCAAAAGGTATCAGTTAAAAATAGCTTCTTGGTTAGGGGTGAAACTTTGTTTTTTTTTTTTTTTTTTTTTGTCTGGTTTGAACATGAGCAGCTCCTGTGCATACTGACATAGTCTCTATGAGTTCATGCTTGTACCAGACCTGCTCCATTCAGAAAACACTGTTTTCTTGGAGTTAAGCCACCCCTCTGGTTCTTACTGTCTTCCTGCCCTCTCTTCCACATAGATTCCTAAGCCTTGACAGGAGGGGATAGCTCACTTTTTTTTTCCTTTTGGTTTTTCGAGACAGGGTTTCTCTGCAGCTTTAGAGCCTGTCCTGGAGCTAGCTCTTGTAGACCAGGCTGGTCTTGAACTCACAGAGATCCGCCTGCCTCTGCCTCCCAAGTGCTGGGATTAAAGGCATGCGCCATCACTGCCCAGCATAGCTCACGTTTTTATTTACATTACTTGTTTACTTGATGTTCTGTAAAAGCAGACATGCCTTATACTTTTGAATCTATAATGAATAGCATGACTTGAAGAAAGTCACTTACACCCTTGATACACCTCTGCTTAGAAACATATCACAGTTTTAATAAATTTGCAAACAATTTTATACTCTCTAGTTTTTATTGCTATAATTAAATAATAGAAACTGAACTAGATTTTGATGAAAAATATTTTAATGGTCTTCCCAATTTCAAATTTGAAGTAAATAGAGCCAAACTCTGCATTTTTTACTTCTAAAATAAAGTTATCATGAAATCTTAATTATTAGGGTCTTTGTGAAATTAAAAGTAAAAAATAAAACTTGTATAAAACATGATTAGCATACTGCATTGGTATGCTGCTGTATTATTATATTTTTTCCCTAAGATATAAACATTTATTTTTTTGTCTGCTTTGCACTGTCTAAGTCACAATCCCCTGATTTATTGGCAAGGATTTTCTTCTCAAATTACCCAAGCCTCTTCAACACCCAGCATGCAGAGATCCTCCTTAGTCTGAGATGCTTACATTAGTGACAGGCTGGCAGGTTCTTCCTGGTTGCATTCTAAGCTCCTCAAAGATTCAGCATCTTTCATTGGCTAATCTTTATTCTCCTGGGCCCTACTTTCTGGTGACTACTTATGCTTCTTATCTGCCTTTTCTTGAAAGATCCTACAAATTCTAAGCTGACAACTGTTACATAAATTCTATATGACTAATTTTAAGGCTCCACCTTCCCATTTCCCCAAAGATCAAAATACAAAAATAAAAGTATCTGTCTACCTAATGTACAATTTGGCAGATGGTCAATGTTTTGTGTAACTGTATACCCATATATCATTGCCCATATATTATTATCAGCCAAGGTTTCAACTTTAAGAACTAACAGCCTGAAAAGGTCTCCTATTTTTAATAGAGTATCTGTTTAAAGTCACTGTTTTCCATTCTGTGACTTTCATCAAGCTATCTCCAAGACTGAGAAATGTTAATGGGTTTGGGGTGGCATCTTCATGGATAAATTCCTTGCCACACAAGTGTGAGGACCAGCATTTAAACCTCCAAAATGTACCTAAACTCAGATGTGGCAATATGCATCTCTAATGCCAGCACCCTAAGTCGAGGTGGGAGACAGAAACAGGAGAACACCCTAGAACCTCATAAACCAGGTAGCCTGGCATACCCAGCAATGAACAAAAATATACCTTCCCTTAAACAAGGTAGACTGTGAAGTCTGGCCAAAAGCTGTCCTTTGGCCTTTACACATAAAGTGTGTTATACACACACTACCCTAACACATCACACACATATGCACACTACACCTGCATATTACAACCCATGTGTGATAAAAAAGTAAATTAACTAATTAAACTAGAAAAGAAGCACTAAGGGCTCCACTTAAAGGGCTTTCCATCTAATCTTCAGCTTATTTTAATACAAAACTCTCTGTACTTAGAATGAAGTCCAAATTTGAAGTTATTTGGAGTTAGATTTTTTTTTGAAAAAAAAAATCATAGAATATATTCTGATCATGATTTCCTCTCCAGGTTATTTCCTTGCCGGTCTTTTGCTTGCATCTAGTGGTTTCTGATTTTGTGTTTTTATGGGATGCTCAATTCTACATGACCCTTTCTCTTAAAAACAATGACATCCAACTTTACGTATCGTCACTTTCTACTTTACACACAAGGATACCAGTGTAAGGTTTTCCTTGCTGAAACAAAGCTTGCTCCAATACTGAGGGGACTTAAGAGGTAAGTGAACAGCCATGCAACAGGACACCCTACACTCTATGACCTCCACAGTGGGACAAAATCCCAGGTCCCTCCCACAACTCCCTTGGCTTTTCTAGCCAGCCAGCAGGAGACCTTCCTGCAGGTAGGCTTCCCCAAAGCCCAAACCTATCCAACTGACCCTCCAAACTACTAGCCCTACCCCACCCCCAAACTTGCCTATTGTCCTGCAACCTCAGTGGAACTCTGAAACATAGCTTGCTCCAATAGTGAGGGAACTTAACAGCTTACTACAGTACTGAGGAGACTAAAAGCTTGTTTCAATAATGAGGGGACCAGGAGAGGACCAAGGCACTGAACCAGGAGAGAAGACCAAGAGAACGGACTTAGAGAGACCTCAGAGGCTTCCTAAGACACAGACATTGACAGTACAGAGCAGACCAAGATAAATTCCTAAACACTCAGACTGCCACTGGAAGGATTGAATTAAGGGCAGGGACACTGCTGGCCTTATTTGAAGAAAGAGATGGATAGGCACCAATGCAAGAATTTATCCAACAACCTAAAAAGCAGCATGGTAACAACAGATCCCAGAGGGCATATAGCAGGAAGACTTGATCATCCTAATTCAGAAGAAAACATAACTTTGTAAAAATGATGGAGACCTTTAAAGAGGAAATGAAAAACTCCCTTAAAGAAATGGAGAAAAGAAAATAGAATAAAATAATAAATCCCTCAAAGAAGCCCAAGAAAAAACAATCAAACAGGTGATACAAATAGTTCAAGACTTGATAACTGAAATAGATGTAATAAAGGAAACACAAACCAAAAAATATTGGATATGGAAAATCTGGGTAAACAAACAGGAACTACAGAGACAAGTATAACCAACAGAATACAAGAGGTAGAAGAAAGACTCTCGGGTGTTGAAGATACTATAAAGGAAATAGACTCATTGGTCAAAGAAAAAATTATATCCAACAAATTCTTAACACTAAACATGCAGGAAATCTGGGACACCATGAAAAGATCAAACCTAAGAAATACAGGGGTAGAAGGAGAACTCCAGCTCAAAGGCACAGAAAATATATTCAACAAAATCATAGAAGAAAAATTTCCCAACCTAATAAAAGATATCCCTATGAAGGTACAAGAAGCTTACAGAACACCAAATAGACTGGATCAAAAAGAGAAGTCCCTTTGTCATATTATAATCAAAACACAAAACATACAGAATAAAGAAAGAATATTAAGAACTGCAAAAGAAAAGTAACATATAAAGGTAGACCTACCGGAAGTGCACCCAACTTCTCAATGGAAACCATGAAAGTCAGATGGTCCTGGGCAGATGTAATGCAAACACTCAGAGACCATGGATGCAAGCCCAGACTACTATACCCAGCAAAGCATTCAATCATCATTGATGGAGAAAACAAGATATTCCATGACAAAAACAGATTTAAACAATACATATCCACAAACCTAGCCCTACAGAAAGTACTAGAAGGAAAACCCCAATCCAAGGAAGCTATCTGAACCCACAACAACACAGGCAACAGATAACTTCTCACCAAGAAAACCCAAAGAAGGGAAACACACACACACACACACACACACTACCACTGAAAAATAACAGGAATTAACAGTCACTGGTGATTAATATCTCTTAATATCAATACTTAATTCACCTATAAAAAGACACAGGCTTTTCTTTAGAGAAAGGTCTGATCTCCAAAATATACAAAGAACTTAAGACATTGGTCATCAAAAGAACAAAAATTCCAATAAAAACTAGAGTAGAGACCTCTCAACATAGGAATCTCAAATGGCTGAAATACACATGAGGAAAAGTTCAACATTCTTAGTCATCACAGGAATGCAAATCAAAACAACTCTGAGATTCCATCTTATACCTGTAAGAATGGCTAAAATCAAAAACACTGATGACACCCTATTCTGGAGAAGTTGTGGGATAAAAAGAATATTCCTGCATTGCTGGTGGGAATGCAAGCTGGCACAGCCCCTTTGGATGTTGGTGAGGTGATTTCTCAGAAAACTAGGAAACAATCTTCCTCAAAACCTAGTAATATCACTTTTAGTTATATATCCAAAGGATCCTCAATCTTACCACAAGGACATGTACTCAGCTATGTTCATAGCAGCATTGTTTGTCATATCCAGAACCTGGAAACAACCTGAATGCCTTTTGACCAAAAAATGGAGAAGGAAAATGTGATACATTTATACAATGGAGTACTACACAGCAGAAAAAAATAATGACATATTGAATTTTGCAGGCAAATGAATGGAGCTAGAAAATATCATTTTGAGTGAGGTAACCCAGTCCCAGAAAGACAATTATTACATGTACTCACTCATAAGTGGTTTTTAAACACAAAGCAAAGAAAATCAGCCCACAAATCACAATCCCAGAGAACCTAGACAACAATAAGGACCTTAAGAAAGGCATACATGGATCTAATGTACATGGGAAGTAGAAAAAGACAAGATCTCCTGAGTAAATTGGCAGCATGGGGACCTTGGGAAGGGGAGGGGAGAGGCAGGGAGGAGAGCAGAGAAAAATGTAGAGCTCAATAAAAATCAATAAAAGGAAAAAAGACACAGGCTAAGAGAATGGATATGAAAACATGATCCAGCCATCTGCTTTATACAAGAAACTCACCTCAATCTCAAAGACAGATACTACCTCAGAGTAAAGGGTTGGGAAAAAGTATTTCAATCAAATGGAAGAAACAAGCGTGTGTAGCTATCCTAATATCTAACAAAATTGATTTCAAATTAAAATCAATCAGAAGAGATGGAGAAGCACACTTTATACTCATAACAAGAACAGTCCACCAATATGTAGTCTCAATTCTGAACATCTATGCCCCTAATACAAGAGCACCTATATATGTAAAAGAAACATTACTAAAACGTAAATCGCACATCAAACCCCACACACTAATCGTAGGAGACTTTAACTTTCCACTCTCACCAAGGTACAGGTCAACCAGGCAGAAACTTAACAGAGAAATAATAGAACTAACAGTTGTCATAAATCAAATGGACTTTACAGACATGTATAGAACATTCCACCCAAACACAAAAGAATATACTTTCTTAGCACCTCATGGAACCTTCTCTAAAATTTATCACATACTCGGTAACAAAAAAAAAAAAAAAAAAAAAAAGGAGTAACCCCCGGTGTCTTATCAGAACACCAAGCATTAAAGACAGAATTTAACAACAATACTACTTTTAAATAGCCTACAAACTCATGGAAAATGAATAATAAACTACGAACTACCCCTGGGTCAAGGAAGATATAAAGAAAGAAATTAAAGACTTCCTAGATTCAACATAATGAAGGCACAACATATTCAAACCTATGGGACAGTATGAAAACAGTGCTAAGAGGAAAGTTCATAACACTAAGTGCCTACATAAAGAAAGTTGTTTTTTCTAAAATGCACATTTTCTTTGTTAGATGAAAAATAAGGTATCACGATATATCCCTCACCTTATTATGACACAATAGAGTTAACACATAGAGGTACATTCTTATGCATTGGTTTTCAAGGAAATAGAACATATATATATATATATATTATAAAATATAATATATATATATATATATAAAATATGTGAGTACAATATATACTTATGCATATTATTATAGATAATAAAAGTATATTATATATGTATATATTATAAGAGTATGTATATTATTATATATAATAAAATATTGTATTAAAATTTTAAAAAGAAAGTGGAGAAAACTCACACTAGTGACTTAACAGCACACCTGAAAGCTCTAGAACAAAAAGAAGCAGACTCACCCAGGAGGAGTAGAAGACAGGAAATAATCAAATTGAGGGCTGAAATCAATAAAATGGAAACAAAGAAAACAATACAAAGTATCAATGAAACAAAGAGCTGGTTCTTTGAGAAAAATCAACAAGATAGGCAGACCCTTATCCAAACTAATCAAAAGGCAGAGAAAGAATGTCCAAATTAACAATATCAGAAATGAAAAGGGGGATATAACAACAGACACTGAGGAAATTCAGAGAATCATTAGCTCATACTACAAAAACCTGTAGTCCACAAAATTGGAAAACATAAAGGAACAATTTTCTAGATAGATAGCATATACCAAAATTAAATCAAGATCAGGTGGACAAGTTAAATAAGCTTATAAGCTGAATTTTATGTTTGGGTTAAATATATAGTGTCTACAGTGCCCCTTATGAGAAGGTAGATGGATAATTGCTGCAAGTTCAAAACCAACCCAATCTACATAGTGAGCTCCAAACCAGACTAGCTACATGGCAAAATCTGTCTCCAAAGGAGTTTTTTTTTTTAATTTAATTTTCTTGGAAGTTTCATTTTCTACTGTCAGTTGTTTTATATAGAAATATAATTAATTTTATATTTTGGCTATTTCATGCATTGACTATATTGAATATTTTACCATGTTCAGTCAGCGGTTTGTTCATCACATAAGATTTTATTTAAAATATAAATATTTTAGCTTAGCTTTATATATTTTGTCCTTTATGTCTTCTTGTACTAAAGTAAGTAGATTAAAGAGGAAAGCACTCAGCACTTCATTGGTAGATAAGTTGATAGCTATAGGCTTATTCATACAGCCTTTCTGTAGATTTGAACTATTTTTCCTATTATATGTGCTTGGATGGTTGTTTTATTTTAAATGAGAATGGATTTTTAATTTTAATAAAAATAAATCCTGCTTTGCCATGCCATGAGGTAATCATGTAAGCACCCCTACCTTTTTGCAAATGCCAGAATGACAAGAATACTTAATTTGAATATATTCATACAACACCAGAATTATACCAACAGAGACATCACAGAGTGAACTCTTCTCTTAAATATACCTGTCACAAGAGACAAAGAAAACCATTAATAATAGAAAATAATTAATTTTTTAATAGCCAATAGACGGGTTCTCTGAACAACTATAGACTGGACAATGAAAGTGTGTTTTGCATCCATTAAGGGATAGTAGACCTAACACTACATCACAACTAATCCAGAGGACTAAGGAAGCTGATGTGACAAAAGGAATATGTAATCTGCATTATTCACAATTTTACATTAATTCAAAATTTATTATTCAAATTTATACTATGACTATGAAGAAAATGTCTTTCTTTCTAGGAAGTCATTCTAAAGAATTTAGTGATGAGGGACACTAATGTGCCCAACTCATTTTCAAGAATTCTCAAATATTACAAATTACACATGTATGCAAAGACACTATGGGAGCATAATAAAGTAAAACAAACACTAACTAATATCGAATCTGAGTGTATTTAGAATATGATTATAATATTACCATCATTATAAATGAAATGAAAAATTATTTTATGGAAAAGTTGTACTTCTGAAAAAGTTGATATATGACACAAACTTATTTGGTGATCAAGAAAGTCATTTAATAAGTGTCTGATGAAATTTCTAAACAATGAAATGATATGAGACATAACTATTGCTTGATGAAATATACTCCAAAAGTCATAAAAAGACAATTAACATTGCACTGGAAAAAAGCTAAGACTTAAGTTATATTAAATTAATAAAGATTAGGAATGTATAAGTGATTAGGATTTTGAGAAATTAAATATTTATGCAAATGATAAAACATTTTCCTCTACCAAATTCTGCTAGCAATAGTTTAGGGCTTAACATTTTATTATTTTATTCACATGCCATATGAAGATAGATATTGATCAATGAAGGACTTATTAATTCCAGAAAAGAATTAAGTTTTCTCTAAATGGACAGTGCATGGGTCCCTCTCTAAGCAATATACAACTGACACTGGACAATAAAATTATATTTTGCCTCCATTATATACAGAGGCCCAATTTTATTGTGCTTTCAATTGCCTCTACACACCATTACCCTATGGGTTAGAATACTGGCCCATGAATTTCAAAACAATGTGTGGGATTTTGCCATACAACTTTCACTGGAGAAAGAATTTTTCCTTGTGCAATGAAACTATAGGGTTCACAGACTCTGGAAATGGAAATGTCTCATTAGGTCATCTTGCCCATTATTTTGAAAAATTATTACACCATATATGGTCTCCATTTTCAAATGTTTTACCCGGTTAGAATTTTAACAACCCTCCCATTATAACTTTCTCTGATGACTTCTGAAAACCATTTCATAATGCCCTAAGGATTCTTTTATATTACGTGTATATTTTCCACAAAGAATCTAAAATAAAGAATGAAATAGCAAATGATCTTGTATTTCCATTTAAACTGAATTTCTCCATTGATTTCCTCAATGTAGTTTCTTCTTTCAAGTTTCACAAAGCTTTGCTTCAGATTTAGAACCAAAGCAAAAAAGATACAGTGCTATTGCAAAGTAGGTTCTCTCTCTCTCTCTCTCTCTCTCTCTCTCTCTCTCTCTCTTCCTTCTTCCTCCCTCCCTTCTTCTTCTCTCCCCTCCCCTCCCCTCTATCTTTCTTTCTTTCCTTTCTTCCTTCCTTCCTTTCTTCTTGTGCTGTGCTTTACCTGATGAAGCAATATATATTAGAAATGCCATGTTTGCACAGGTATCAACCAATAAAGTCTCATTATTTGTTATTAACCATTAATGTAATAATTATATTCTTTCCTAAAGTAGAGATGTCACAACTAAATCTATTCTATTTTTAAAAGTAATATGCTCAGATAAGGCATGAAACAATTTTTAGAGGATATAAGTGTATACTAAACAAACATTACACAGCATAAAAGATGTACATACCAGAGGGATTTTGTCCTACTTTCATTTCTGTAAAAAAAAATACTTATTTCAAAAATAATATGCCAGCTGGTCTGTAGATACCAGCATGATATCTAGTCCTTGATATTTGGGAGGCTGGTGAAGAATTTCAAGCTCAAGGTCTTGCTGGACTCCAACAGTGAGATCAAGGTCATTCTGAACAGTTCACCAACATATTTTCTTTAAAATGAAAATAAAAAGTAAAAAGAGAAATGGAGAATTAGGTCAACAGCAGAGTGATGTGTAAAGATATGTAAGGCCCTAGTTCAGTAGTCACAAACCACACACACACACACACACACACACACACACACACGGCAGAGGAGTGAGAGAGAGAAGTTGGGGACTATTATTTTCATGTGTGTGACTTTTGTTTATGCCGTATTTGTTTAATTCTGTATATCTGTGTTACTGTGCCTCCATGACACCTTCTCACAAGACAGACAGGCACTTTTCTCCATGCATCTAAAAGAAGTTAAGTGTTTTAAGTTCACTGTGCATTTTCCTTCATGTAAATCTCCTAAAAAAATTTAGAATACTTTCTTAATCCTATCCCAAGAGAATTAAACTATATGGCTCTTGTATAATAAATGTTACTGCTGAAAACTGTTTTTGAAGATTATTTACAAATAGGCATTCTTAAAATTTCCTTACAATGTAATTACCTGCAAATAAAAAGAGAAAGCTGAGTATCAAAGATATGTGGTTGTTAAGAAAAGCTTCAAACCAAAGGGGCACTGATGGGTAATGTCACTTGCTATCATTTCTGTCTGGTGTAGTGTCTTCACGTAAACCACAGTGGAAAACAAGTTTCCATACAAAGCTCACTGAATTAGCTTTTCTGTAAGCATAGCTGTAGCATAGAATGACTGATGAGTTCGTTCTTTAGAAATTCTGTTTATAAAACATCATTATTTTGAGTTGATAGTCAAGCTGCCCATTAAATCATTAATGTTATATTGTTCCTTTGTGAGTGTTCAAAACATATCTTTTTCAATCTGCTGTACGTTTAAATAAAGTCTGTATTAAATGCTTTGCTAAATTCACTAACAAGTAGCTGAGGAGTCCAAGATGCTTCAAGTAATAATTTACCAAACACTCCCTCTACAATTCGTTCTACTAAATGTGTTAGGGTTTTGGAAGGATCATTTAAAAATCAAAGTTCTCCACTTTCTAAAGTATGTGGCTTTTGAATTCTCTAATGCAAAATAGCTTTTTGTGGGTTTTGAATACTGTCTTTCTAAAGCAATGCTTATAATTATGTTCAAGCATCAGTGAGAGAAGAAAATACAATGAGAATGGGATGTTGGGGCATTAAGCTGTCAACATATTTATGTTCTCAAGATTATTCACATTAGGATATTACATTTAAAGATCGGGGTAAAGTTCAGAGCTGTAGGGGTTTGCAGCTCTGCTCAAGCCTTCAGGAAATGCCATAGACAGTGTGATTTGTGCTTAGAATCATTTTGTAAAAAAACTTCCCATGCTTCAGTCTTTTGACCTTTACAAGGACAACCCCCCCTAACAAGATTCCATCCTCTTCTCTGTTTCTCATTCCAATGTCACATGTTTCTCTTTATAATTGAAATTCTAATCCAAATCAACAAATTGACCCTGAAACAATATGTTTATAAAGTGGACTTCTCACTTGCATAAATACTAACAGATGAAGTCAAGCCCTTTCTTGGTCATCACGTAGCAATAACATCAAACTACTGAAGTTCTAACCCATAACTCTTAAAAAGGGAGTCTATACATGCCGTGTGTTTGTGTGTGTGTGTTCTGTTATTGTTTAAATTATTGTTCTTTCACGTAGCCGATTCAATGTTTAAGTGTATGTGTGCACGCACGTGCACCCGCAAGAAACACCTTAAAGACAATTGCAAAACATTTTACAAAGAGAATCTTACTTGTTTCCTAGAGTAATAACATTTGACAAAATTCTTCCCAAGAGTGTGGGTGAGTGCAGTACTTACAGCATTGGAGGTGAGCACAACAGGAATGTCCCAGATTTGCCATATTCTAACATATGTGATTTTAAGCAAGAGTCATTACAGAGGCATGCCATAGTTATTCCCAATTTAAAAAGAATGTGGAAATATTTACTTATCTAAAATGGCAAATAGTTTCTTTTTTCTTTACTGTTCAAATCTGAAAAGTGAATGTGGCACCTTAAAGTATATGTTGAAAATTAATCAGAGGCTATGGGAAATCAGGTTCAGAAGGCAAGAACGTGATGTGTTAAAAAGCATCAAGCCTACTCACAGGGAAAGTCACTCATGAAATCTATGCCAAGAATCAACAACTCTTGACTATACAACAGCTAGAACACATTCTTAAATATGTCTGTAAATTCACTGTCTCTACAGGTGACGACACATATGCATGCATGTCATCCATAGGTAGTCTTGTATCTTGTACTGTGCTTTTACATAGAATTCTGTTCTTCGCACTTAATATATTGGGACTTTATATGAAGACACAGAATAAAGTTATTTTATGAAAATACTAGATATGCCACAAGTCTACAGAGTAAAATTATTTGAATGAAAACTTATAGTTCCCTAGTTCTTAAGCCTTGAGGCAATTAAGCAGAGATTCTGAAAAGAATGAGGCCAATCCATCCCTCATCCATGAGTGAACTGTGAAGTCCATTCACTCTTCTTCCCAGTCCTCTTGAAATTCTAGCTTACCTGCTCATGGACTTTGGAGGGTAGGGATTTAATTTTATTGTATATTTTGGAAGAGTACTTAATATGTAGTTTCTAGAGTGAAGTTAATGAATATTCTCCAAAGCAAAGATGAGTCAAGAAAAAAGGGGTAAGGCTGCAAGGTTAAGCTGTTCTGTATTGAAGGAACATGTTCAAACTCTAAATACTTAAAGTAACTTTGTAATTCAAAAGTTCTCTTTATGCAAGTATGCCAAGGAATAGAAGCACATGGTATGCTATATTCAACTTCAGTAAATCTGACCTTGTGAAATAATTGCCACGTACAAATAAATCCCAAAGGAAGCTTACATACTATACAAGCTGCATTCATAAATATTACAAAAGATAACTAAAGGAAAGCAGGTCAGAAAATACTCTTACCTCTGTAGGGAATTAAAGAAGAATATCTGAGAAAATAAACTTGTATAAACACTTTGACCATTGAAAGGAGAGGTGCAAGAAGATACTTGTTTGAGGAAATGTTGCTCAAACTGATGGAGATAAGAGGAAGGTCCTAGAGAGGTGACAGTGATTAAGGGCACTGACTGTTCTTCTGGAGGACCTGGGTTGCTCACAGCACCCGTACGCTGGCTCCATCATTTATAACTCTGATCCCAGAAGATCTGATTCCCTTTTCAGGCTTCCAAGAGCATCAGGCACATATGTGATGCACATCTACACATGCACACACAAAATACATTTCATTTTTATGTGTAAAGAAAAGAACACAGATACCTGGAACACATGAAGAACAGAGGATTCTAAAAGATTGTATTGGTGAGTATAGAGACTTTAAAAAGAGCTCTGGAATAAAGTCAAGTAATTTTACTCAAAGGCAATACATGAATTTTAAGCAAAGCCTATGGAAAGCAAAGGCAGACATGAAAACTCACTATTAGACAAAAAGAAGTTGAGAGTGGACTCATATACGGTAGTTAGTAAATGGTGAGGTGATCTTATAGGTTGGAGACTTTTGCAGGACATGTATTGACAAGCTTGAATTGTGATGAAGGGGTCAAGCAAATAAAAAAGTCAAGTATGATTTTCAGGTTCTGATGTTGAGTAAATAGTAAGTGGATAGCCATAAGATTTACAGATTATTGATTGATTGATAGATAGATGATAGATAGATAGATAGATAGATAGATACATACATACATACATACATACATACATACATACATAAGTGATAAGCATACGTACAAGTAATTTATCAGTTATATGCTCTAAACAAAGCTATTCATATGTTGGAACAACTATTATTCAAACCCTAACTGGGAGAAAAATGTACAACTACACTAACACTAGAAGAAAAAGACTTTAAGCAAAGCCTGCCAGAGTTTATAAATGCTTCTATAAATAGAGTCAATAGCCTCATTCTCAATTTTTAAAGATTATTTTTTTCTGAAAATCATGAGGTCTAATCTTGGGAATTGTATTTTTATATGTTTATAACAGTAATTCTCAGGCATGACTATAGAGACGGTTGGGCTATCTATAGTCAGTCTGGATGACTTGGAGCAGGATATCTAGCAACTCCCATTTTTAAAACATCTCCTCACTCTGTTTTAAGGTAACGAGAATGCTTTTCAGAAAATGTGGTCCCACTCCCTTTCTGCCTGCCCTTCTCTCCTTCTCTTAGAGACCAAAGGCTACAGTCGAGGTCTGAGGGGCACTTGAGACAAATTGTCTAGATATGATGGTACAAACTTAACTACTTACCCATAACCCTCCTTTTCATCTGAGTTTTCAGTGACTACGTATGCAAAGATATTTTCATCCGAAAAGTAGAAGTCATTAGACTTCTGGCCATTAGAATACAACTGCCCTGACCAGTTGTAAGCATGAACAGCTTTGGGCCCATTGATGTCTAACTAAGCAACTAAGAAAGGAGCTGTATTGAGCTCATAAGCAGGAGAATGAAAAGACAAGTAGTTGGGCTTCCAGAAAGCAATATTGAAATATGCTTTGACTAATGATGAATTTCTTTTAGAAATGGTGACTGTTCACACCTTTAATCCCAGCACTCGGGAGGCAGAGGCAGGTGGATCTCTGAGTTCGAGGCCAGCCTGGTCTACAAGAGCTAGATCCAGGACAGGCTCTAGAAACTACAGGAAAACCCTGTCTCAAAAAAACCAAAAAAAAAAGAAAAGAAAAGAAAAGAAATGGTGACTGTTAACGATGTAGCAGATTAAGATTTTTCATTTATAATACTATTAATATATCTACTTATGACAGCTATTATCCTGTGTTCATCTATTTACTTGTCTGGGTTTATAATTTGTGATGAATTTTAGATACGGTGTTTAGATCTATTTTTAAAGTCAACATTATGTGCCTAATAAGTATAAGGAAAGACTTATCACCCCATTCCTATAGATAATTAATTGAAGGAAAAAATAATACAATTATGTTATTTGATCTCATTTATCATTCATTAGAATTATTTTAGGTTACCTTAGTAATATTTGCCAATAGGTTTCTTCACAGAGTGACATCTGAATAAGTTATAAGTAATTGATTATAGATTTATTCCTTAAATTGTCATTAGAATTATCACGTTTACTCACTCATAGGTGGTTTTTAAACGTAAAGCAAAGAAAACCAGCCCACAAATCACAATCCCAGAGAACTTAGACAACAATGAGGACCTTAAGAGAGACATACATAGATCTAATCTACACGGAAAGTAGAAAAAGACAGATCTCCTGAGTAAATTGGGAGCATGGGGACCTTGGAGAAGGTTTGAAAGGGAAGGGAGAAGCAGGGAGGGGAGCAGAGAAAAAAAATGTAGAGACCAAAAAAAAATCAAGAAAAAAAAGAAAAGAAGAAATAGTGCAAATCAAGCCTTATTTGCATCCCCAGGGTGAAAGATAAAATTTTACTAACTTAATTTCAAGTACATGTTATAAGTGTTCAAGAGAAAATTAATGTGAGGGTCTATTGTAGTTACGGGAAACAACAAATGGCAATGGATGGGTGGGCAATGCATAACGTAATGAAGTGTGGTCACTTCCAGTCAATCACCACAATAAATTACAGCATTCACATGCAGCACAACTGAGCAGAATTCCTCCCAATGAAGAGCATTTAGGTTTAATCTCTACAACAGCATGCAGCAGAGGGCAATGCAGCCTGTTACCATGATGAATGTCTCATGCCTACAGGTTTAATCATTCCTTGGGATTTAATGTTAAAATAATTTTCACATCTAAAGGCAATTCAAAGAGAGGAGTAAATAATTTAGTGTTCCCTTAAGATGTAGCGAAACTTCTAATTTAATCTAATACAGAATTCAATTTATGTTTTTACTTCTAAAACTGTAAAAAAGGGCTGGACAGATGGTTCACTGGGTAAAGGCACTTCCTGCCAAATCTGAGAACCCGAGTTCAAGCTCTGATATCCTCAATGTGGGAGGTGAGAAGGAACTCCAGCTAGTTTTCCTCTGACTTCCACATGTACATGAGCAAAGACACACATACACACACACACACACACACACACACACACACATAAACACACAAATATACACACACATGCGCACATTCATGAATATCATTTAAAAAATTAAAGTGCTGGAATTAAAACAACCTATGCCTAGAGCCTTTAGAGATGTCTTAGGAAGGTGTGGGACAGACAAGCACGAGGACCTGAGTTCAGCTCTCAGCATCCATATAAAATTCCAGGTGTAGATGCTCTGTTCTGTAATCCCAGATATACGAGCCAGAGACAGATATTTTCCTGAAGTCACCAGAAAATCTCACCACACAGTGAATGCCAGATTCAGTGACAGACTCAATATGAAAGTCTATGGGGAGAGAGCAACAAAAGAGGACACCCAGTGTCACCCTCTGGCCTCCACATGCACATACACATGCTTGCATGCACCTGCACACACATACAGACACGAACACACACACGGTGAGAGAGAGACAGAGAGAGAGAAGAGCTTACATCTGCCAAGTTAAAAGTCCTCATCTTATATTGTTTCTTTGTACTTGTCACTACTCGAAAGGATGGAAACTAAGTGAAATCTTAAAGACTTTAATGTAATTGAGATTGATCCCTTGAGTTGTGTGCTTCCTAAGTCTGAAATAAATCCTTAAGGAAATATTAAAAATATTGCAACCATTTACTTTTAACACATCAAAAGTGGCAAACTATTTTAAAATAAAATGCCAATGAAAAAATAAACTGTCAACCCGAAATACATATTATTAAGAAATCAAGAAAGAAAGATAGAATTTCATCTTCCATGTTGCTGTTAGAAATAAAAGAATACTGAAAATTAAATGATTGTTATTTTCAGAGTATTCTGGTAATTTTGTAGTTAGATTTCCATTTTAATTTTTTTTAACAAGACCACAACTATCATAATTAAAAGGTGCATTAGATAGAATCATTGTAGAGTCTAATAAAAATGAGAACAGGAAAAGTACATACTTGAGCTAATACCAAGCATAATTATGAGTTAAATTTATAAACTGTATCAATACTCGAGTTGAAAATTCTTACTACACAGGACTACACATGGCATTTAACAACTGCATACTTAAGTCATTGAGACCAACTGAACTAAATAGAATGGTAAATTACTTGATATATGTGCAATAGTAAAGTACAGTCAGACATTACTGTGAGAGATGATTGATTTAGGTTCTTTCCCTTTGTGAAGGTGTGTGTGTGTGTGCTTGTATTTGTGTGTGTGTGTGCATGTGTCTGTCTGTCTGTCTGTCCCCCCCCCCCTCTCTTTGTAGAACACTAGATGTGAGATGATCTCTAGGTGAGTCATCATTCAAAATAGAAACAAACTTCTCTAAACTGTCTTTTACAGAACTGAACTTTCATACCATTTTAAACCAATTGCCATCTCCTATTTATTCTGAATGTCTTTATCAGACATATACAATATACACAAGTAAATATCCACTGTATTTCTCATTTTGAAGAGTGTGTCTGACAATGATTTTTGTCCCATTAAACAAACCACTTTCAAGGGATAATATATCCTGTGTGCTATTGTTAGCTCTTTGAGTTTCAACACTATCCATGGAACCACAGGAAATCTATTTTCCTTCATAGAACCAGACTCCTGATAACAAGCTTACCTTCTGAGCTAAGCCAGTTAGAAATGGCAAAATATATCTAGTGTGGCCAGTCTACATATGTTGTGTCAAGAACATAGAGATCCTTGCTCTGTGCTGGATACTGTGCATGTGCTATCTTGATATGGGGGAATCTTCACACAGTATTCCAAATTATAAAAGCTTGAGTTATGATTATTACGAGTGGTAAGTCTAGAATGACAGCATCAAAGATTTCTAGTGATGTGTTTTAATATCATAGCAAGAGTTGTTGACTCTGCTGCTGCATATGTGTCTCTGATTGCTATTAATGAAAAAAGACAGAACTATAAAAACAACAAAAAGCAGCAGTTACAACAGCAGGAAATGATTAACAGTATTTTAAGCAGTGAAATGCTATTTCCTGAATACAATAATGGGTATATATCAATACAGCTTTTCATAAAACCATAAGTGAAAAACATCCAGAATGAATCCCAATGTAATCTGCAAGCTTTACATGACAAGAACGCATCAAGGCAAGCCCATCATCTATAACAACAGTATCACTCTTGAACACAGTATTGATAGTACAGGTGTGGAGTATAAAACTCTGAACTTTTCCTTCAAATTCTCTATAAATACAGAATTTAAAATTTAGTGAATCTAAGAAATAATTTACACATTCGATATATCTGAACCTTCTAGTTATCTATTGTATATCAATCTAATGTAAACATCTCAGGTTAGAGCCCATCACTGTAGGGAAGTCAAGAGGGTAGGGACTTGAAATACCTAGTTAGACCTTACATCCACAGGTGAGGGAGCAGGGAGCCACGGGTTAATGCATGTGTGCTAGCACGTGGCTCACTCTCATATTTTCATCCAGTCCACAGCACAGCATCTGACATGATGCCAGCCACACTCAGGATCGGCATTCTAAACCTCAATGAATACAATTTAGAAACCCATCACTGACATATACACAGGCCAACCTAATCCATACAATTCCTCTCTGACTCATTTCTGGATTGTGTCAAGGTAACAATTAGCCTGTCATCACAGTTCCTCTTCTAGGCCATTTGACACCAAACAGGTCCCCAACTGTCCCCAAAGTCTCATGCTTGTTTCATAAAGTAAAACACATTAGAAGTTCCCAAAGTTTTTAAAACTTCTTATATTTTAAAAGTCCAATGTGTCTTAAGTGTGAGTACCTAAAAATCATGAGTTACACACGCCCAACCTACAATGAAATTGAAGAGATATTTTTATTTCAAACCTCGAAATCAGGACATGAAAAAAAGAATAGTTACGTCAAAACAAAATTCAAATCCAGCAATTTTGGGACCAATTGAGTCCTGGCCTTCAGCCACTCTTCCCTTCTAGAGCCTTCTAATTGAAGTTACTAAAAGTTGTGCCTTACCTAGAGGATCAGAGGATGGGATTTTCACCTGTTGGCCATTGACGGCTGTGTATTTCAGCCTCCATGGTGCTATTAAAGAAGAGCTTTTGTACCAGTGATTGGAGGTCCGTGTGTTGGTCTATCTCTGCGTGTGTTTCCTCAACCTCCGGCTCCTTGCCCAAAGCTGCAAACTGGATTCTAGCGCATAGAGCGCAGACGGGGGGCGCAGTGGGCGGAACAGCAATGCCAACAGAAATCCCACAGTTCTGCGTCCAACTTGGGAAGTCCACTCCTTTAGCAGAACACAGCTTCTCTTTAAGCCGAGGCTTGCTCGACTCCTCACCAGCACTTCTTGGCAGAGGCCCCATAGTCCTTGCATCTTTACTATTTTGGGTTCTGTATTAAAGCTTTGACTCATCTTCACAGTTTTATTAAATGGCTTCTTGAGGTCTCTCTGCAGGGACTTTAACTCTACCACACAATGACTGTCCTCAGGTGTTCTCCATGACATCTCCAAATGTGCTTATTTCATGTCTTTAAAACCAGTATCACCTAGGTGACATTTCCAAGCCCTGCTGCTCAAGAAGGTGAAGAAGAGAGTCAAGGAATTACTTCACTGTTTATTTTCAAGCGAAATCTGTGTACAGTTACCCCAAAACAGAATGAGACTCCAAACCAGGTCACCAGCTGCTACTTCAAAAGGGCCGCGCATGGCTGTGACTTTTCGTTATCCCATGAAAACTCCAACCCTTGGACCAAAACACTGCTCTTTACCAGCTAGCAAACCAGTGATACGTGGTCTTGGAATCACAGGTGTGTCATCTTCTGGGCTGACCTGAGAAAATATCTTCCTACTATCCCACTGCAAAGCATCAGGTCTTTCTTTGATGACACTAATCTCGTTTACAATTATAGATGCCTATTGTTTCCCTTATCTTTACACTTTACCCCAACAACTTTCTCCTACCAAACAAATTGCTCCACATTTGTTTAATTTTGTTTCCCATTGCAGCATAAGAGAAAGCAACACGAAAGAAAGAGGGTCTATCGGCTAATAATTCAATGTTACTGTCTTTCATTGTGGGGATGTCAGCTGGCAGGAAGTTGAAACAGCTGGTCTCACTAATTCCACAGTCGAGAGCAGAGGACAAGCAATGAATTAATACATTCATGCTAGTTCTAGCACACCTCTTTCCTTTTAATACATTCCAGAGCCTGGCCCATGAAATGGTACCACCCTTATTCAGGGTGAGTCTTTTGACCTCAACTAACCCAAGTAAGAAACTCACACACAACACATATAGCAATTAAATGTAGGCAGTTACTCACTGAGGGTCACTTCACAGGTGGTTTTAGGTTGTGTCAAATTAACAATTAAAATCAGCTATCTTGGTGAGTAAAAATTAAGCTCCAAGGTTTATATGCCCAGTTATTAGAGTCAAAACAAAGCAAGTATATGTGCTCACCAAAGCACTTTCTTTGCTTTCTTCTCTTCTACATTCAAGCACTAACTAAATTTCTTGGCAGGTTCTTGCTCTAACTAGAATTTAAGTAAAAACAAAACAAAAAAGACTTCTATTAATTTTCTCTGTATTTCATTGGCTACCCCAAATTGAACTACCTATAATTAATGTAACAACTTAACTTTTACAAACTAACAACTCTTAATCCCTGTCTCCTTGTGTAAATTTGCAAGTTTAGTTTGATTTTACATCTTTCTATTCCAGTTCACAGATGGTAGTAGTTACCCCAACCTGTATTCTTCCACACTGTGCTGGACAGTTTTATGTCAGCTTGACACAAGTTAAAACAATCACCATTTCTCAGTTAAGAAAATGTCTCCATAGGATTGGGCTATACACAAGCTTGTAGGGCATTTTATTAATTAGTGACTTGTGGGGGAGGATCTGGTCATTGTGGGTGGTGCCATTCTTAGGCTGGTGGTCCTACATGATATAAGAAAGCAGACTGGGAAAGCCATGAGGAGCAAGTCTGTAAGAAACACTCCACCATGACCTCTTCATCAGCTCTGTGTTCAGTTTCCAGTCATGTTAGAGTTCCTATTCTGATTTCCTTCAATGATAGATTGTGATGTGAAAGTGTAAGCCAAATAAGTTCTTTCCAACTTGCTTTTAGTCATCATAGCTGTAATAACTCTAAGTAGGACATTCTCTTTCTAAATATATCTCTCAAATAGAACTTATAGGCACTATTACAATGACCATATATTAATTTTATTTTTTGCATGTTCTAAATCTTTTTACCAAATCAGTTTTCATTATCACATAAATATCCAGATATGTAGGCTATGCCCCATACTTATAAACTGATACTAAAGGAATTAAAACTAGAACATGTTAAGAAAAATTTTAAAGAGAACAGAAAGCTAAACTAGTGAATGTGATATAAAATGAGAAACAGGAAGAAATATATATTAGATATAGGGAAAAATGACAAACAAATGGTAATGACAAAGTCAGTGCCAATTTTAAAAGTCCTGGTTACAAATCAGCAAATACAAACTCTAAACTCCGTATGCATATCCCTTAATAATGCCTGTCTACTTTGATCCTCTTTATCATGTTGCTTTTAACAGCTGCAGGACAAGATGACAACATATGACAAAAAGTACATCCCAGGCAGTGCAATTGGTATCTGCTGTTGCTATTTGCATATATATGATATGTTGAAAGAAACTGCACCCCATAGGTCCTAGCACTATAAGGAGGTGTGGTTTTGTTGGAGCAGGTGTGGCCTTGTTGGAGGAAGGGTGCCACTGAGGAGGTGGACTTTGAGGTCTCCTGTGCTCAAGCTATGCTCAATGTGCCATACGGTTGCTTCTGCTACCTGCAGATGGAGAGATAGACCTCTCAGCTACTTTTCCAGCACATGTGTGTTTACAAGTCACCATGCCAGCTGCCATGACAATAATAGACTAGACCTCTGAACTGTATGCTAGCGCCAATTAAATGCTTTTCTTTGTAGGAGTTGCCGTGGTATCAAAGCAAGACTTCACAGAAAAAAAAAATGGAATAACGCCCTGTATCTTATCAAATAATCATGGTTTAGAGTTAGAATTTAACAACAACACTACTCTCAGAAAGCCTTCAAACTCATGGGAAATTGAACAGTGAACTATTGAACCACCCCTGGGTCAAGGAAGCAATAAAGAAAGAAATTAAAGACTTCCTAGAATTCAAGGAAAATGAAGCACAAAGTACCCAAACCTATGGGATACTATGAAAGCAGTGCTAAGAGGAAAGTTCATAGCACTAAGTGCCCACATAAAGAAAGTGAAGAAAACTCACACTAGTGACTTAATAGCACACCGGAAAGCTCTAGAAAAAAAAGAAGTAGACTCACCCAGGAGGAGTAGAAGACAGGAGATAATCAAATTGAGGACTGAAATCAATAAAATAGAAACAAAAAGAACAATACAAAGAATTAATGAAACAAAAGTCTGGTTTTTTGAGAAAATCAAGATGGACAAACCCTTATCCAAACTAATCAAAAGGCAGAGAGAGAACATCCAAATTAACAAAATCAGAAATAAAAAGGAGGGCATAACAAAAAACACTTAGGAAATCTAGAGAATCATTAGGTCATAATACAAAGTCTTGTACGCTACAAAATTGAAAAACATAAAAGAAATAAATAATTTTCTAAGATAGATACCATATACCAAAATTAGGTAAAAAATTTAAATAGACCTATAAACTGCAAGAAAATAGAAGTTATTATTAAAAGCCTCCCAACCAAAACAAAACAAACAAACAAACAAACAAAAAACAGCCCAGGGCCGGATGGTTTTAGAGCAGAATTCTACATGAACTTTCAAGAGTTGATACCTATTCTCCTCAAAGTATTCCACATAAGAGAAACAAAAGGAACATTTCCAAATTTTCTTTATGAGGCTACAGTTACCCTGACACTGAAACCAGACAAAGACTGAAACAAGAAAGAGAATTATAGACCAATATCACTCACGAACATAGATGCAAAAATACCCAATAAAATACTGGCAAACCAAATCCAAGAACATATCAAAAAAAATCATCCATAATGATCAAATCAGCTTCATCCCAGAGATGCAGCAATGGTTCAAAATATGAAAATCTATAAATATACTCTATCATATAAATATACTGAAAGAAAAAAACATATGATAATTTCATTCAGAGCTGAAAAAGCATTCAACAAAATCCAACATCCCTTCATGATAAAGGTCTTGGAGAGATCATGGATACAAGGAACATATTTAAACATAATAAAAGCAATATACATCAAGCTGACAGCCAATATCAAAATAAATGTAGAAAAACACAAAGCGATTCTACTAAAATCAGAAGCAAGGCTGTCCACTCTTTCCATATCTCTTCAACATAGTTCTTGAAGTTCTTGAAGTTCTGGCTATAGCAGTAAGACAACAAAACGAGATCAAGGGAATTCAAATAGGAAAGAAAGAAGTTAAAGTTTATTATTTGCAGGTGATATGATAGTATATATATATATATATATATATATATATATATATATATGTGTGTGTGTGTGTGTGTGTGTGTGTGTGTGTGTGTGTGTGTGTTCCCAAAAACTCTACCAGGGAACTCCTACAACTGACAAATACCTTCAGTGATGTTGCAGGATACAATATCAACTCAAAAAAACTCAGTAGCCCTCCTACATACAAATGATAAAGAAGCTGAGAAGGAAATCAGAGAAACATCACCTTTCACAATAGCCACAAATAACATAAAATATATTGTGGTAACACTAACCAAAGAAGTGAATGATGTATTTGACAAATCTTTAAGTCTTTGAAGAAAGAAAATGAAGAAGATACCAGAAAATGGAAAGATCGCCCATGCTCTTGGACAGGAACGATCAACATAATAAAAATAGCAATCCAAAAACAGAGATGAGAACAGGGAAAGAGATATCTTGATTGAGGGAACATTTATGGGGTTAGCAAGAAACTGGATGTAGAGAAATTCCCAGAAATCCACAAGGATGACCCCAGCTAAGACCCTAAGCAATTGAGGAGAGGGTGACCGAACTGGCCTTACCCTGTAGTTAGACTGATGAATATATTAAATATCATCATAGAACCTTCATCCAGCAACTGATGGAAAAAAGGCAGAAACCTGCATTGGAGTACTGGACTGAGCTCCCAAAGTGCAGTTGAAGAGTGGGAGGAGTAAGAATATAAAAATAGAGGTCATCACCATGATGTATACACCCACTGAAGCAGTCTACCCGAGCTAATGGGAGCTTACCAACACCAGATGGACATGGAAGGAGCAAACATAAGACCAAACTAATTCCTCTAAATGTGGATGACAATTGCATGGCTGGGACAGACTGAGGGAACACTGGCAGTGGCACCAAGATTCATTCCTACTGATTGTGTTGGCTTTTTGGTAATCTATTCTCTTTGGACGTATGGTGTAAGAGGTCCTTCTGTTTATGTGTTGCTTTTACTGGTTAATGATTAAAGAAACAGGCTTGGCCTATAGCATGATGGGGGAAGGAAGGCAGAGTTAGAGAGAAGCCATGGAGCCGCTGGAGACAGATGCTTGGAACTACTCAGTAAGTCACAGCCACATGGTGATATACAGATTAATAGAAATGGGTTAAATTAATGAGTTTGCCAATAAGAAGCTAGAGCTAATGGGCCAAGCAGTAATTTAATTAATATAGTTTCTATGTGATTATTTCGGGTCTAAGCTACCGGACAGCCAGGAACCAGCAAGTAGCCTTCTTCAACAGATGAATACCTTGCTCAACCTAGATGTTGTAGGGAGGGCCTTGAACCTTCCCAAAATCAATGTGCCTTACCCTCTCTGAGGATTGGATGGGGGCTGTGTGGGGTACGGTAAGTGGAGAGAATGGGAGGAGAAAGGGAGTAGGAACTTTTATTGGCATGTATAATGATAAAACATAGTTTTTTCTTTTTTAAAATAATAAAAAAGAGTTGTCATCGTTATGGTGTCTCTTCACAGCAATAGAAACCCTAAGACATATATACATACATATATACGAAGAATTAGTTACAAACTCTATTAATCGTAGAAAGTGTGATTGATAATAAAGGAATAGTACAACTGTTAACTATACAAATATGGATAGCTTTCAAATATTATAAAATTTTATTTTTGTCAAGCTTTAACATAAAGTTCAGATTCATATAATTTCTAGAAAAGCATCAATTCATTTTCTTCCTTTTGTCTGACATTTTGCCAACCCAGCAACCTGAGCCATCTGCTAAGTTTCAGTTTTCAATTTAACTTAGCCTTGGAGTTGGTCAGCTGAATATTTTTTTCCAAGCCAAATGTCAGAAAAAGGCAAAAGTTTTCTGATGAGATACTCTTTAAAGAAAAAAGTCTGCTTTCATAAAGAAGTGGGTTTTTATTTTTTCCGTACATTCTTATTTTGGGTAATTCTTCCCATTTCTACCTTTCTCCCATTTTCTGCTCCAGCCCCACTTAATCCTTCTCTCTTCTAGTACCCCTCGTTTGTACTGTTATATTACATGTGTTTTACTGCCCTACTCTCTTCCACTGTGATTCTTTTCTTGCTTCCTGACCCTGCAGAAAAGATACTCACTGCAACTTAAACAAAAACATCTAAACTTGTGAGGCTGAAATTCACATGTGAGAGAGAACATATGGTATTTGTCTTTCTGGGCATGGGTTACTTAATTCATTCAATATATTTTCCATTTCCATCTATTTTTCTAAAAATTTCAGAAGTTAATTTTTCTTTAGTACTGACTTGTTCATTAGTACCACATTTCCATTATTCATTCATCAGCTGATGGACATCTAGTGTGATTTTATTTCTTGGCTTTGTGAATAGAACCATTATAAACAGAGATGTATAAGTATCTCTGCCATGGAGCATAAGATATCTGAGTATTTGCCCAGAGGTTGTAGTGTTTCAATCCAAAAACTCCAGCAGCAGGAACATAGAGGTACGGAACACCTCCATTTGAGTTTTTGGATAGAGATCCCCTAAAGAGTCCTAAAAGAACACAGGCTATTGGCAATGTTCTTTGTTTCCCATCAGAACTAGATAGTAAGTAAGTAAAAGACACAACTCATTTTAGATAAAGAAAGCAGAAATAAAATTAGAGCTGTATTGTATATAGGTTTTCCCCCACAGGCTGGTGTGCATAATGACAAGAAATGTGATACAAAATTTTAGTGGAGAAAAGTCACAAATGATTTCACACTGCTTTCAACCTTGTATACTACAGTACTGATCTGCAAGGCACGATATGATGTCTTGAACAATAGGAGTATTAATATTTCAGAGATAACCTACTGATTCCTGGTTGGATCTGAGACCATTCCATGAGAGGAAATAATACCTGGTGCTATAGGTACAATTAGAAACCTATAGTTAGGGAGGCCACAGACTTTGGAAACCTGCTATTAAAATTTTTGTTCATTTTTGTTGCTGTGATAAAACTCTCAAATCCAACAGTGCCCTTCACTCCACCAGTATGCTAAAACAATTTTCTCAACAACGTTGTATATCCTTATCTTAGTTACTTTGCTATTGTTGTGACAAAACACCGTGGCCAAGTCAACGTTTTGTTATAAAATAAAACATTTGATTGAACTTATGGTTTCTGAGGGCAGAGCAAAACAGGACTTCAAGGACAGCTCACAGCTCACATTTGAGCCACAGGCAAGAAACAGAAAGAATTCTGGGATTGACCCAAGTCTTTTAAAAATCTCAAAAGACTGGCACCCTGTGACATACCTCCTTAAACAAGATCATACTTCCTAAACCTTCCTGAATAATTTCACCAACTGGATCCAAGTATTCAAACACAGGACACTTGTAGCTCATCAACTAGAAATGCCCTCATTAAATGCACTTGCACTGCTTGTAAGTAACATTTTGTATATAATAAAAGGAATCTACCACAACCTCTTTGCTGTCAGATTAAAAGCACACTTGTTTCCTTCTGAAACTCCCCAGAACCATTCTCAGTAATCCAGTGAAACAAAATTGGGCTCTCACTACTGTTTTCTCCAGTTCTAATGGCTACTAAAACAGCCACAACATTTTGAGTAGTGCTTCACTCCCAGGTGACGAATTTTGTATTGGTTTTCCTTAATCTATTGCAAATTACAAAAAAAAAAAAATATATGGAGAGACTTAAAGCAGAATACATTTCTTATTTTCTTGATTCTGTGTGTCAGAGTACACACACTAACTGGTCATGTATTAAGGGGACCTATATTTAAAAATAGTATCTGATGCCTTGTAAGCACACATTAAAAACATCTTATATACTGAGAGCAACAGCAAATTTCTTTGTATCTTTTATTCTACAATTTAAAACTTGCAATAAGACAGTTGAAGGAGACCAGGGGGATACAGATAGGAAGAGTCTAAATATCATTATTTGAAGATGATATAATTGTACACATAAGTAACCCTAAAACTTTTACCAGGAAACTCCTACACTGATAAAAACTTTTTCACCTTCCTGGACCTGGGGGGAGTTGGGAGGACCTTGGTCTTAGCATAGAGTGGGGAACCCTGATGGCTCCTTGGCCTTGAGAGGGAGGGAGGGGAGGTATGGGTGGAGGGGAGGGGAGGGAAGGGGGAGAAGGAGGGGAGAGAAAGGGGAGAAGGAGGGGAGGGAGGGGGGAGGAGGAGGGAAGGAGATGGAAATTTTTAAATATAAAAAAAAATAAACCATGAGAAAAAAAAAAAAAAAAAAAAAACTTTCAAAAATATGAAAAAATGACCTCAAAATAGCAAGATAAAATATTAACTCAGAATATCAGTAGCTTTCTCTTAGAAACAAAGGACAAACTGAAAAAGAATTCAGGGAAACATTACCTTCCACAATAGCCTCAAATAGCATTAAATATCTTAGGGCAACTCTAATCAAGCATGTGAAAGACTTATGTAATAAAAACTTTTAAACATTGAAAAAGATATCAGAAGATGGAAAGATTTCCCATGCTTACAGATCAGAAGGCTCAATATAGTAAAAATAGCCATCCTACCAAAAGTAATTTACTGAGTCACTGAAACCCACATCAGAATTCCAACATAATTCTTAACAGATTGTAGTGTGGGGCTGCGGGGCTGCGTTCCTGCCGCCCAGCTCCCGGCCACCGGCTAGCTTATGCCCCAAAATAACAACACACAAATTGTATTCTTTTAAACACTGCCTGGCCCATTAATTTTCAGCCTCTTACTCACATCCTGACTAACCCATATCTAATAATCTGTGTAACACCACAAATGGTGTCTTACCAGGAAAGATTCAGCACGTCTGTCCTGGTGGCTGGCTTCATGGTGACTGTTTGTAGAGGCAGGGCAATTGTCTGAGCCATCTACCTCACTTCCTTCTTCCTGTTCTGTCTACTCCACCCACCTATTTTCTAACCTATTAGGCCAAGCAGTTTTCTTTATTAACCAATGAAATCAACAGATTGATAGAAGACCCGCCTCCATCAACAGATCTTGAAGGATAATTTTCAGCTTCATATGGAAGCACACACACACACGCACACACACACACACACACACACACACACACACACACACACGTAGATGTTCAGGATAGCTAATTATAAGTAATTCAATGTTTTTGAAACATCTACACAACTGTGTGTCTCAGCAATCAAAACTGATTCCCACACCATAGTTTTCTATACAGTCTGCTATACCATTAGCCCTACGTCTGCCTGTCCATTAGGTCATAGGCAAGCACTCTGGAGCTCTCATTTTTTCAGCTACCCTGTGTATTTCTTGCCATGGGTGAAGTCAATGCTCAGCTGCTGGGTCATAAAATCCTCTAATGTGAGTTTCTTCCAGGTCACTCTCCTATTTCACTTTTGCACAGGACATGCTTTACAGAGGCTGTCAAACTCACGTTTTCATTTGGTGTGAATTAAAAACATAAAATCTGAGGTCTGGCAGTATAAAATTCTACCATTTTGTTGGTGTAAAATTTAATAAAGCAATACAAGTTTATATTTATTCTGGGAAACAATATGCCACATTTTGAAATTTACTTGTTTGTAGATGAAGAAAATTATATGAAAAATATTCATCCTTTGTGTCCGGAGCAGAATAGTATATAAAAAACATGAACTTTAGATTGGCAGCGTTTCAACACCATCTTGACTACTTGGTCTTCACAAATGTTAATCATCTTAGATACAAAAACACTGAAACTTGATTCTGTATGACGGCAAAAAGAACTGAGACAACAAAGTTGAAGCCCTTGGCAGGGATCGGGTGTTTAGAGGAAACAGAATACACATGTCTCCGACCACTGTTTTACTTTTGCATATACCAGATCCATGTGAACATGATAAATATTATACATGCTGCATTGTTAAATATTGCATATATTTTCTGTTATTAGTGCATTGAGGGAAATGGATCTGTTTTAGATACCAAGAAACAGAATTTCAAGAAGAAGAAAGTCTATTAAAATAATAGCATCATGATAATAACTAAATCAGCATTTAATCTTTTTAGAATAATTTAAGCATTTTCAAAGAAACTCTGTCCCCATTACTAGTCGGTTCACATTTACTCTCAACTGATCTCGCAGTCCTCCACAATTACGTATTTCCTTATGCTTATCTATGTTTGTCTCTAAAGTAGATGCCTTATTTGTGTAAGTCATGAAACAAGGTTTTCTGTGTCTTGGCATACCATTTCCAAGGTTCATCCAAGTGGTAGCATCTATCAGCACTTCATGCATTTCGTTATTCACTATTTCATTCTGGGATATACATTTGATTTCACTTCTCATTTTTCAGCTTCTTTTCAGGAATAGCTAGAGCTCCACTGAGGCGTGAAAACTCAAAAGGTTCTCTACATGCTGAGTCACAAAGCAAGAGGCCCAAGTTCACTGCTTCTTTTTAGTACAGAATCTGCAGTCATAACTAAAGGATCGAGGTAAGAAAATGAATGGAAAAGCATCTAACTGAAAAAGAAGTAAAATTCCCCTTGCTTGCAAATGACATCAAATATACAAAAAGCACTTAAACCTCCTCCCTAAATACTGTTAAACCAGCGCAGACATTCAACAACACTGACAAATTTTAAAAATCAGTTGCATTTCTAACAAGGATCTGTCTCAAAAAAATAGGAAAACAATCTTAGACATAATTGCATCCAAAAATTACAAAAAACAAACTTGACTAATGAGGTAAAAGATTTGTAGACTTAAGAGTATACTGCATTTATGAAAGAGCTGAAATAAAGCACAAACAAGAAAATATGCTACATACAGTATTTAATATGTGCAGATTTAATATTGTTAAATAATGTATACTGCCAGAACCTATTGGCAGAAGCAATGAAAACCCTCGCTGCTCCTTCACAGGACAAGGGTTTGTCTCAGAGGACGCCCATTAACAGTGCACAGCCCTCGTAACTCCAGCTCCAGGGTTGCAATACTTTATCCCTGCCTCCACAGGTACCTACACACACATGGCACATAAACATAAATGGAAAGAAATCATTAAAATAAATGTATAATTCAGAATACTAGCTTGCAGAAATATTAATAGCAAACACAATTACCATATCTGTGTGCCATTACCAAGGATCACAATCAGGCAAAACAATATTGGTTAGAAAGATAAAACCTGGAGACATCATTTTGACATTAAGATAAAGTTCAAACCCAAAGTGGTGATAAGAGCATGGTATTTGCACAAAGACTACCATATAGGGTAATGAAACCAACAAGAGATTCAAGAAATAATTTCAGAAATTCAAACACTACAGTAAGTCGATTTTTTGCTAAAACGTCAAGAATGCAAATTGATGAAAGGATTTTTATCCAACACATAATAATGGGGAAATTGGACCCCCAGGGGAAGAAATGAAGTCAGGTTCTGATTTTAGACAGAAAAAAAAATCATATTAGATTTAAAACTTGAACACGAAACACGAACGTTTTGAAGTCTTTGAAAACAGAGAAGAAGCTTTGTAACAGTAGTCGCGGTAATAGCTTCACGGACATGACACCGAGGACAGAAGCGACAAAGCCAGCAATATTACCGTGAGAAGGCGGCAGGCAGAATGGCTTCTGCACAACAGATGAAATTACCAACTGTACGCCCAAACCACGAAAGTAGAAAAACTCCTCTGAGCCAGACAACTGACAATGAGTTAATCTACAAAATGTGTAAGGGGCCGGTACAATTTAGTAGTTTTAAAAAAATGATTGCAAAATGGGATAATGACTCCAAGGGACAGTTTTCCAGAAACGAAACACTTACAGCCAACAAGTACCTGAGAAGCAATGCTGAGAACATTGAGGAATTACAAATAAAAATAAAACATGTATTAAATCTCCTCTTATAACCATCACTACTGACATAATCACAATTACCAAAAGGACAGATTCTGTGTGTGTGTGTGTGTGTGTGTGTGTGTGTGTGTGTGTGTGTGTGTGTGTAAAATGAAGGCAGAACTCTTCTACAGTGTTAGTACAAAGAATTAAAGTCCAATCACTGTGAAAATGTTATGTGTGTTCTATACAAGTCAAATTCAGGACTATTGCATGACTCAATAATCGTATATCTGGTAAAGGATCTATAGAAATTCAAATCGGGATCCAGGTGCCAGCTTTGATTTCCTGCATTCATTACAGCACTATGCACAATAGCTGGGGTGAGAAACCTATCCAAATACCATCTAGAGCTCAAATTGGTAAGGAAGACTACAATTAATTTACAGTAGTACATCACTCTACATGTGTGGGGTTAACACACGCTCAGATTTGTTCTGGCTTGGGTCTGCACGGGTCTTGTGAATGCCGTCACCACCGCTCTAAGTTCAAGAGTAGGTGCCTTGCTTTCCCCATCAGACACTGCTTCACTGTCACCCATCAGTGCCTCTGGATCTTACATTCTTTCTTCCATCTCCTCTGCAATGGATGCTGAGCCTTGAGAAGAGGGAATGCTGAGAAATCTGCAATTTCTTATTGTTATGGACTTTGGTCAGGTATGATTCTCAGTGTTGATCACCATCAAAACTTCTCTGATGACGGCTGTGAGATACATAGATCTATGGCTAGTATGATGTCATTAAGAGCTGGTTTAATACTATGTCCTTTTAACAGAGAATAGTAGTAGCTTCTTACTGTGTAGGACCTATGATCTGCTAATCGTAGGTTCTTAGCCTGATAATGAGGCCAGGTATGGACTTTATCTTGTGTAGTGGGCTTAAATATAATCAGAAAGTAGCTGCTCATGCTGTTAATTCTGTGGAAATTACTTAACCTCTTAAACACAAATGCTACCACTTTTAAATATATATATATATATATGTGTGTGTGTGTATCAAATATATATATATATGTACCTCACAACACATGTGTGTATGTGTGTGTGTGTGTGTACCTGACAATACTCATCAGAAAAAAAAACACACACATATATATAGTGGATGGTAATATATATATATATACATATATATATGTATATATATATATTACCATATTACCAAACAAAGTTAAGATTTTCTTTCTATAAGTAAGCTTAAAATTGTACATGAGAGTGTAATTAATCCTTGCTGTGAAATGTTTAAAGTTAAAAGTGACCACCAGGGACATTGTGTCATTCCTTGGTGGATATCTTCTCAATACTGAGAAAATCATTTGTTTTGAAAGACTGAGATGTACTTTCCATTTCAAGATGCTTCAACTCACATGCTTTCCTAGTGGCTTTCAGTTTCCAGGTGAATCTTCAAGTAACTTCAAATCTCATGACACCCTGTGCTCAAATAATAAGTCTCAACATTCAAAGGAATCATAGTTTACAATTGTAATTGTAACATGAAATTAACAATCATTCAGAATTGCTTCATCTTAAATTATGTTTATTTCCATAGCTTTTGGTTCAAGGTATTGGATTGTTTATTATTGATCAATTACGGATTGTCGAGCAACAACATGGCAAAACAAACAAAAAGTATATATTTAGAATGAATGTAGGTAACTTTAAATCTTGGTTCCAAAAAAATGTAACCATTCAGTCAGAGGATAGTGAAAACCCAAAAGTTTAAAGAATGAAATAGGAAACAAGTTTGTAGAGCTCACAGGCAACAAGTGAAGCCGATGGAACAGACATCATTCAGGAAACACGCATAGTTTTTATTATAAACCAAATTCAAAAGATATTTTCTACTAAAACACCTTTCCTTTCCTTGCACTCACTTAACAATCCTTCTAATGTGAAATTTACCATTAAATAACATTACTTGTATTTAGGGGTCACAAGGAGTTCCACAGGATCTTCTTAGCCTCTGAAGGTGGATTTGTGTGCATGCACACAAACACTTACCTAAAATTACAGCTGATTTGATTTCCCTCATTTGTGCTTTGTGTGGTTTTCCTTGTTACCTCTTGTTAATAACCATATTTTACTCTTTCACTGCCTCCTCCTTTATCGTCCTTTATCATCCTTTATGATGTATTCTGTGCAGCTATGTTTTAAAAAATAAATCTTTCCCCTTGGAATTTTAAAGCAAATATTTTGAATAGATATTTGATTACTCTTAGCAATAAACCACTACTATCAATTTCTTGAATTTTCATTAGAAAAACAAAATAGATTAACTGAAAGTGGTAAAACTTCTTTGAAATTTTCATTTTTTAACCTGAACATATTAGATTATCATATAAGCAATAGATATTTAATTCAAGAAAGCAGTAGGAACTAAATAAGATGTAAGACAAACCATCTAAAATGTCCCTATATTTCTAATATTTTTCTTGGTATTCCATGCATGTGATCCAATACTTTTAAGTAGATTGTACTATTTCTAGTTTGGGAATTTGTTTCTCTTATACTTGTGGCATAAAATGTGCAAAATAGTTTTGATAGTTTCAGAGTTTTCCATCAGATATTCCAAATGTTATTTGCTTATTCGGTTTAAAAGCACAGTATTGAGTAGTCCCTAAGCCCTGCTCAAATTAGACAGCCATTGTTTACCCTGAGATGTAAGTGGCTTTTTGCACCCTGGTACATATCTTGTTAGACTGGTCATTGTTTTGGCGCACAAGTTTTATACTTGTGTGGGACGGTTGATTGCTTTTCTCCATTGAAAGCTTATATAGCGCTTTCTAATACTTCAAGAGCTAGTCCTCAGAGAGGAGGCTTCAAGGTAAATTCCAGATTGATTCCAAGTCCTTTTCTGAAGGATATAGTGTCTTCGTCAGCAGGGTCTTAGCATCAGGTTCTGGGAGGCAGCCAAGAGTCTATAGTGCTTTATTTGGAGGTACATGAAAGGAGTTTGTCAGAGGAGAGAAAAGGGTAGAAATGATACAGATAAGTACTAGTGTGTGAGTTTCTGAAAAAAAATCTTAAAAATTAAAAAAAAAATAAGTTTGGATTATTGTTACATAAACACAATTATGATAAAATTTGTAATACTCTCCAAAATAATTAATGATTATTTACTCGGTTTTAAGCCATTTTTATCTTCATAGTTTTGGTATCAATCTTAGTCTAATTGCTAATTATTTATCTTAAGACATATTTCTAACATTAGTATTCCTAAGTCAAAAACTATTCATATATTTAATTCTTAGTATACTTGAAAAAAATTCTCTAAAAGTTCATTTTGTTTTCATTCTTCTCAGTAGATCTCCTGGAAACTCCTTTTTTGACTTTCACAATGTTTAACTCACCTTTAAAATTGTTATATTTTTACTTAAAATTTATTCCTATTGTGCTTGTCATTTATACTTCTCAGCTTTTCAGTTGTATTTATTATTAAAATGATATTTTATGATCCTAGTTCATTTGTTTAAACTGAAGAATGTTCTTTGAATATCCTAACAAGTAGCATTTTATCAATCAAGCCACCTCCTGGTACTAATGAAGAGCTTTTTATGTGTGATCCCTTCCACTAGGAATAAAATGTCAGTGTTTTCAATGTTTTTCCTTCCCTCCATTATAATTTGTGATGTATAGCAGGTTTTAAATTGTATGAACTGATCTTATTATTATTTCTGCAAGTTACTTGTAGCACTGAAGTGTCATAAGGTGGTGTAAACTCTAACTATCCTGGTATCTTAGTTTGGAAGTCACTGTGAGTCCTCAGACCCTGACTACGTTTGACACTAACTCTGTCATTCTTCCAAGACTTTGTTTCCCTACACACATTCAACAGGATGCATGGCCAGCATCCACATACACTTTTGTCTCTACCCTACAGCCATAACATCCTCAAGGGTAGGAACAATGTCATTTACTTCTTGACATAAACAAAAATTATGCTTAAGACATCAGTTTACTTAGTGACTGCCCAGTAAGCATTTATAATCTACACTTAAACTCATTAGTATACTTGCACTACAGTTGTATTATTGCTCTAAGTGCCTGGTTATGTAGGCACTGTTTAATACCTGTGTCAAAATTATAATTCCCCTGTTTATAATTAAGTTGCCTCTCTAAAGAGAAGTCAGCTCTGTTTTGTGTATTACTAAATCATTACTTAATTTCATTAAATATTAATGTCCATAGAATAAATGCAAATAAATAAATCAAGTAACAAAAATGAAAGGCTACTATAGACCACAAGGCAATAAGGTAATTTGAAACTCGTTAAGATTATTTTTTACCCATATCATGAAATGAAACTAGTGATAGAAAAATGCCAGGAAGAATATTTCTAGCTGCATTCTGAACTCACAATTTTCATCCTGAAGTAGCTCAGGCAATCTATTATATTTAAATTGTAAAGTAATCTTCAGTGCAATGCTAAAGAAGCCTTAATGCAAAAGCATTATACCACAAGCTGCCAATGAATGCTGTTTCATCATGGGCTCATTGTATGTATGAGCTACAAAATAGTTCTGGACAGGGGAATAATAAAAACAAATGGAAGACATTTTCAGTTGGATGACCTTTCAGTTCACAGGCTTAAGTGAGCCTGAATCTGGTTATGCTAAATAAGTATTGGTACCTGTGAGCACTTCTCTGTCTACTAAATGCGGTCAATGTCACTCTTTCCCCCTGGGATCTGGAGAATAAACAGGAGCTAGGCACTGGTGCAGAAGTGATTTGATGTCGATGTTTCTGAACAAGTCATTCTAGTGAATTCTCAAGGGGAAAAAGGCACAACCTTGGGGATAAACTATAAAAATGACAAATATTTCCTTAGGGCATTTTCATGCTCCAGTAGAAAAGTATCTGAATACTTCCAATGAGTATAGAAAATTCCACATAACTTTCATTGTTTTCTGATGACAAGTAACACAAAAATCAAATTGGGCTTATTCATGGTCTCTCATCGAAACCATAAGGTTAACACTTCAATAAATTTACTTTAAGAAACTGACCTTACTGAACAGAAGATAAAGTAGTGTATATGAGTGGGCCAACATATCCTACTCAAATCTTGGTTTTAACTCTATATTATGTCAATCATCAGATCATCAGTTATATGAACTCATGCAGCTACAATTTGTGTATTTTCTTGATTATAAAATGGGATTTATAAAACTTAATAATTCTTTCAACAAGTAATGTAAAACCTCATGTAAATTGTAAAAGTAAAATATACTGATTAGGTACACATAAAACCAGAGGGTCATTTCCCAATAATTACTCAGTAAATATTTATGAATTAATAAAAAATAAAGACAAAGAATAAAGAAAACATTTGAATTTCCTAATAGCTACTTGGATTTAGATGCTGTTATTTACATTGCATTAGCATTCATTCTGTGTATATTGATCTGAGTAAATGGAGAGCAGTACTTTCAGAACAATAGCATTATTCTACAATGTGAACAATTTTAGAAAAAGAAGGAAGACAAAGCTAGAAAAGGGAGAGTAGCCATGACCCACTACCTTTGCAACCATAAAATAATTTTATCAAAATGAATATATAGTCACCTGAAATGAATACAAAATAACTACTATCAATAACTAGTCCAAGTAGTTTTGCTAGTTGGTATTTTACCTGCTTCTCTGAGTAGCTGGCTAGTTACAAAGCCCCACTTTCCTAGAGCTCATAATGATGCTGGACTTGCAATGTGTTTCATGTATCACTTTGCTCTCGCCTTCAGCCTGTCAGGTATGGTGTGGTAATTTGAATTATAAATGTCCCGCATGGGCTCACATATTTAAACACTTGGTCTCCAGTTAATGGTGATACTTGGAGTGGTTCTAAACCTTTAGAAGGTGGGTCATTGGTGAAGGAAGTACATCACTGAGGGCAAGCTTAAAAGTTTATAGCCTCATTCTACTTCCAATTTGCTCTCTCTGCAAAGAATCTGTGGGTTTCATCTTTTTATTTGAAGATGTGATGTCTCCATTAACTTACTTGTAGTCATATTTTAGCACAGCAACTGAAAAGTTACCAATACATGTGGCATACCTTCTCATGAGCTGTTGGTCACAAAGGCACCAAAGTTCCCCAAACAATAAAAGTTACCTTAATTTCAATTGGTAGCCTTGCTACAGACAAGTTTGATGACCTCGGACAGGTGTGTTGTGTTGACAGCAAGAAAGGATTGTGACCCCTCTGTTGTTCAACCAAGTGGCCCCCAATAGCTTGAGCTGTCTTGATTTATACCATTTCACTGGTTTATTTGCACAGTTACAACCAGTTTTTACTCCCTACGTTTCTGAATATGGTTACAATAATTACCAGTTTGCTCCTTGCCCCTTTCCCTTCCCATCTCCCAACTCTCCCAGGGGTAACTATTACCCTTTTTGAACTATAGCTCTATCGCCAGAGGCATAAGAATTTTGCAATCTTTTTTTTATTTTTTATTTTTTCTCTTAACTAAGATATATAATTCCTTGTTCCCATATCCACCCTTCCTATATCCCAACCATCCTATTCCCCCAAGCTCTTCCCATCCTCCACTTCACACTTTTCTCTCCCCATCCCCTCATCCCCCCATCCCACCCCACCCCCATGTTCCCATTTTTTGTCCAGCAATCTTGTCTACTTCCAGTATCCAGGAGGATAACTATATGTTTTTCTTTGGGTGCACCTTCTTATATAGCTTCTCTAGGATTTTTTACGACTTATAGGCTCGATGTCTTTTATTTATGGCTAGAAACCAATTATGAGTGAGTACATCCCTAGGCACACCTGCAGGTAGAACAGTCTACCCAGTTGGCAGCATATGCTGTTACAGTATCATGAAAGGTGAGAGATACTTTTATCTCTTGTGGTTAATATTTACATCCAGTAGGGTCCGGGTTCTCATGATCAACTCACCAACCACAGCTGGATTAATCCATTTTAAATTTTGTATTCCTCTAACGCCTTTGAAGGCATACCGACTTTTTCCATTTATCTTATAGGCAACATAACCTGAAAACTTGCTCTTAATAATTAGCACTGTTTGTCCCTTGTCCTCATCTATCTCCCTTAAGTTCTTGGGGTATTGGCACAGTTATTAAAAATGAGGGATCGGGGGTTTTCTGTAATTCTGTTTCATTCCCTGTTCCTTTAATGTTCACATTAACTCAAGATACCATCATTTAATAACATTTCTTTAAAATTCTTGTACTTAAAATCATTCTTTCCATAACAGTAATGTAAATATGTAACTGCATAATACTGTGGCTCATTCAGACCAGCAGTATGGCTAGCACAGTGAAAGAGAGAAGAGCACATAGCACACATGCTCCTGGGGTCATGCTCAGAATTATGCAGTGACCTGTCCTTAGGTCCTTACCTCCAGGGGTCTTGCCACAAGGAGAGCCGCTTGTGCTATTCTCAGACATTGCTCCCTAAAGAAGTCTTGTGGCTCCTGACACATTTTTCTTAGGTCTTGACTAGAACTAGATATTGAGACCCTGTTGCTGAAGATACCACATATTTTTGGATATAGACCTAAAGAAATTATGTTGGGTTTGATCTAGATATTTACTCACTGATTAGCTTTCATAGTGCTGGAAGGTGATGTGCACACTGAAAGAGGAGAAAAACCATAAATGATCTTACCTATCTGTGAACATTACATACTATAATATCAACTTTCAGGGCAAGGTGTGCCTACAGTTGCAGTAGAGGCATCACTGTTAGGTGTGCAACTAATGACTTTGGGGGGGGAGATCCTGAGGCCACTGGAGGTTTTATGCCAGGTACTGTGAACAAGGACAAAGGTCTGTGACTGAAAACGTTATAGGTGCTAGGAGTGTATACATTTCTCCTGTTTATTAATTGGTCATATACTATGGCTGATCTAAACCTTGAGCAATCTTCTTTTCACAAAAAACAAACCCATTAGTATGGAATCTCATAGCCAAAAAGTGCTGAGAACTGCTAACTATTGAGCACTCAGACCTCAACAGAACCACCCTTTCACAGCTCAAGCTACATCATGGAACAAAGAGACTGTAAGGGCTGGACCATGATGGGGGGGGGGTCAGTGAAATACTGCCTTCCAGTCTTAACAAAGCTACTCATGACTTTGCACTTGAGAACTTGACATAGCCCTTCTGAACACATAGCAACTGTGGTTACCCATAGAGGACCTGCTCAAGATTGTACCTGACAGTATTAAATTAGTGGACAAGGAAGGGGCTCATGGTGCCTGGAGCCTCTGTGGAGTACTAACAGCAGCTGATGATCTGCTGTTCAAGTTCTGAATACAGTGAAGTGGGGTTGTGGAAAACAGGAAAAGTAAGAAAATATGAGGAGCCATGGGCAGATGCAGCACACAGTATTCAGACAGGGGAAGACACACAACTCTGATCTCACAGCACATTTATGTCAACTCACACAAATACAGTATTTTGAAAGAAACATTTATACAATGGATTAAATCATTTCTTTTTTTTCTCATGGTTTATTTTTTTATATTTAAAAATTTCCATCTCCTTCCCTCCTCCTCCCCCCTCCCCCCGCTCCTCCTCCCCCTTCCCTCCCCTCCTTCTCCCCCTTCCCTCCCCTCCCTCCCTCTCAAGGCCAAGGAGCCATCAGGGTTCCCCACTCTATGGACCTGGGGGGAGTTGGGAGGACCTTGGAATTAAATCATTTCTTATTGCAGTTTCCTCAAATGTCTAGGCCAGTCATTTTTATCCTATTCATTTCTTATATCTATGCTGGCATCACATTGTTTAAACTTTAATTGGGCCTTCTATCCCCTTCAGTTATCTGCTGAAGGATGGAGAATTATTATCCTCAGAGACGTAGCCAGTAGTGAGTTATTTGTGATCCAATAGGTAGCTCCAAATCCATGCACATGAAGGAATAATTCAAGAGAAGAGGGAAGATTGCTGGTGAAAATGGATCCAACATCTGCCCATTTCTGCTTCCAGCCATGTGTTCCTCCTGGTGGAGCAACCCCAATACAGCTAACATCTGCCAGATAGTCTAAATTAGTGTGAGGATTGTGAGTGAAGATTTTTCATGCCTTTGCCCTTCCCATGCTATGCAGTCATATGTTACAAGACTATCGTGAGCTTAACTTGCAGGTGTCGTAATCACTTAGATTCTGACAACAGTGATGTACCAAACAGATAAGAAGTAAATATGAACAGAAATGTGTCCTTAGTCATGATTACATGAATATATTTTAAAGACTAGTCTATTATTTTAAAGTTGTACCAAAACTTCAAGTTTTAACTTGGCAATCTAAATATGATTTTAGAGCTAAGATATCAAAACAACATTCATTCAAAGAATTATTAACTACACAATGAGTGCCTATCATTCTTTAACTGAGATAATCATGTATTCTATTTGCCAGCTAAATGCAATGATTATATAAGCTAGAAGCAATGCAGCTAAAGGAAAATTAAAGGACTCAGGAATGCTTAATGTAGAAAACTGGTATTTAAAAGCATAGTATCAGAGCAGAAGAGAACGGAAATATTTTGAACACATTAAAGTAACTGGATTGCATATTTTGATAAATTCTAGCTAAAGGTTTCCAAAACTATGTCAAAATGTAGTATTTATTTTACAAAAGAAGGTCATTGCTTCTTAGAATTAGCACCTTATGCATGCTCATTCCAGACTCCTAGGTTTGTCAAGAGCTACAACCCCCACCATATGGACAGACTTACTAGACCGTATTTCTTTGATGGCAGTTTTTATTTAGAGATGATGGTACTAAATAGAGGCAGATTTTATATAAATTAAATTTTATCTAAGGAAAATTGAGAACTGTGATGAGTCATGTGATAATACACTTAAGAAAGTCAAAACTCGCACACTTCCTGAGTATTCTCTCAAAAATTACTTGATTATTTTGACTGAATTGGAATTACTAGCACAATCACGGCTAGTATGAACTAGTCACTCCCAATGAAGTTGAACAGGCAAATTCTCTATGAAGAGCAAATAAATACAGAAGGCACTAACTTTTCATCTTTAAGACAATCTCTACACTTAAAAATTGAAAGGAAACTCAGAAAGGGAAACACAAAGATCACACATAGATTTTCAGTACTTCCATCCTTTTTATTGGATGTGCTAGGAATCTCCAGGCATACAACCAACTGTGATTTGGTCTCTAATTAAAAGTTTCAAGAAGATTATGTAATTGAATAATACTTTGACCCTTTTTCTGTGTATTAGCTGGAGGAGTTACATCTCTTTTGTCTTGACTCAGTCCATCCCTTTTATATTAGGATCCTATTAGTTAGATTTGGGATGAGTGTAACAAAGCTTGGCCAGTTCAATTACCACATTTTGTCTGTGGGTTTTTCTGTCATGCACTTAATGTCTGCTTTCTGCAAGATAAAAGATGCTTAGTACAAATCCCACCTTGAAAGGGAGCACAAAGAAGTGCACATTGTCCGGAATTAGTGACAGAACACTTTCCTTCTACCTGCTTCTATCCTTTTGTCTGGCTACTCCATTAGTTCCTTTCCTCTAAGTTTCAAATTAAAATATATATATATATATATATATATATATATATATATATATATAATGCCACTTTTAAATATAATTAGAATGGACAAATGAGCAGAGCAGAGAGAAGCCTTCTCAGCCACTAATCATCCGGGGAGCTCAATTTGGGAAGTATGATTAATGAATATGCTAAACAGAAGAACTAATGCACACATTTTGCTGGGAAGCAAAGTAGAAACTAGTTAAGGAATTGGTCTGCATGAGGAAAAAGCTGGTTGTGAATTACTGAACATCACTGAGCCAATGCCATCTCTTTTCCCTATGCTGAAATTGTCATAAGCAATGTTATTGCATCAGACCTGTATTTGAGTGAGTGAATTCTAGAAAATGATATACTAGAAGTATGTGAAGCTTTCCTTTTTGTATTGTGCTTCTATATTCAATCTATCACAATGTAGAGTTGCTTTTTAACACTTGTCAATCAAAGTAAAAAGTATTTGTTGTTTATATTTAAGTTTCCGTGCTTGCGGCAATATGGTTAACTTTCAAATTAGGCTCAGTTGAAAACAAAAATGCAGCAAGGAGGAGGATCATTCTACATCTCCAGAGGCAACACTTACAAACTTCCCATAAGAGACAGCACGGTGAGGGAGCTAAGAAGTGAGAGTGTTTTCCTTGAGACAATGCCTCAGCAATCTCTCTCTCTCTCTCTCTCTCTCTCTCTCTCTCTCTCTCTCTCTCTCTCTCTCTCTCTCTGTCTGTCTCTCTGTCTCTGTCTCTCTCTCACCACTCCCTCCCTCCCTCCCTTCGTCTCTCCCTCCTTCCCTCCCTCTCTCCCTCTCTGTCTCTCTCACTCTCTCTCTCTCTCTCTCTCTCTCTCTCTCTCTCTCTCTGTGTGTGTGTGTGTGTGTGTGTGTGTGTGTGTGTGTAATCTTGAGAAAATTAGTAACCAGGGGGATTTTGTAAGGAATAAATGATTGACAAAGCCAAAAGTACTTGTAACAGTATGTAATTCCTGACAAATGATTCTTGTTTAGCAGGGCAAGTATACCATATCATAAGAAGATAAAGTGATGTCAACTCTGCCTGGTTGATATTGAGAAATCACAGAAAATTTTTACTAGATCATCTTGGGATTAACCAATTTGCTCTAAAGGTTAAACTATTACAGAATATACAGCGCTAAACATTTATGCTAAAGGACTTCTGTGTTGAGACGTCTGCAGACGTCTCTATGATTGTAAAGATGAGTCGGTTATTGTAGAAGTTATGGGATGTTGATTGTTATCTCTGAGGCTTTCAGGTATTACTTCAATAAACCAGAAATTCAAAATTCATACAAACTAAAAGCTCAATGTCTGATGTATGTCATAAAATCTATAAATGCCTAATCTTGTTACTTCTCAGTCTCTTCAGCTATTCATCACTGAAGAAAAAAAAATGACAAGTTGGTACCCATAAGCGAGGATTAGGTCTGAAGTAGAGAACATGAGTATCTTATTAGTAACTTTCTATCCACTGGCCCAACTCCTCATAGCCCAAAACTCCAGGGCAGAGAACATTTAGAAAGAGGAAGGCATGACTTCATTGAAGATTTGACAGGTAGCAAGAGATACCATCGACTTAAAATTCTACACGATAGCTCTGTTGAAAATACATACCAGCATGTAACCTGGTGTTTGCTGTAATAAGGATAGGAAAACCTGTGGAGATGAACAGATGAAAATAGGAGAAGTAGAGACACAGTGCCCTGGAGGCGTCCTGGGGGCCATCAATAAGCTTTCGAGAGACACTTTTAAGTCCTACGATTGTATTCATCACAGCATAGAGTGACAGAAACTTTCAAGTGTGCCAATAGAGAATGTGAAGACATGCCAATGGTGGGACAGATCCTACAAGAAAGACCTGATGCAGTACAGAGATCCAGCTTCCAAAGGCATGGGACAAATTCAGCATCAAATACAAAAATGGGAAGATCAGATCCGCCTTCCCAGATGAAAGAGAGTCAGGACACACATAAAGGACTATCCTATATCTGTGAGACTAAATAGTTCCACTACCTCATTACACCCACATGGGAATAGCAGGGAGTGGAGGGGAAAATTTTAAAGTCACATAGTCACACAAGAATAAGGGTCAGGTAGATTGAGCAGTAGTGGTGCATGCCTTAATCCCAGGACTCACTCACAAGGCAGAGGACAGCAGATCTCTGTGAGTTTGAAGCTGCCCTGTGGTGTGAAACAATTCTGAATTCTGTCAATTATGTTTTAAATAAACACTGATTGGCCAGTAGTTAGGCAGGAAGTATAGGTGGGACAACCAGACAGGAAGTAAATGTGGGACAATGAGAACAGGAATATTCTGGGAAGAAGAAAGCTCCCTCCACAGTCCTGTCCAGACACCGAAGAAGCAGGATGTGACCTGCCCCACTGAAAAAGTTACTAAGCCCTGTGGCTAACATATACAAGAATAGTGGGCTAATATATGAGTTAACAAGAAGCCTGAGCTAATGGGCCAATCAGTTTATAACTTATGGAGACCTCTGTATGATTTCCTTTGGGGGCTAAGGGCTGTGGGAATTGGTCAGGACAGAAACTCCAACAAGCAGGCCTTCATGTTACAGCCCTGATCAACAGAGAGGGTTCCAGGACAGCCAGAGATACACAGTCTCCAAAAGAAAGAGAAACAAAAAAAAAAAAATAACTACGGGTGGAGCATGGACGCAATTGGAGTATACACTGCTATTGCAGATGATTCGAGTTCAATTCATAGCACCCATCTGGAGCTGCAAACAACTTCTATTAATCCCAGCACAATAAGAATCCTCCTCTGCCCATTGTGAATATTTGCATTGGATCCAAAATCCTCATGCACACATTCACAAATACACACACACACAAACACACACAGAGATACACATACACAGAGAGAGAGAGAGAGAGACTTTAAAAAATCTAAAATAAAAAGAATGATTTTAATAAAAGACTAACCAGCAAGAACTTTAAGCCAAAGAAACTAAGAGTAGTTCGTGTATAAGTTAAAGATATATTTTTATACACACACAATATTTTTACAGACCAGTTAAGCATGGGTTTTTATATTCATAATAAACCAACTAAAGAAAATAGAAAAGTTCCATTTTCTTTCTTTATACTAATATGCATAGAAAATGTGGCTCTGTTTTACTTTCTTTTCACAGAAAGCAATTATACTGAAATATATGAAAATTGGTTCTACCCACATTATCAAAAGGTCAAATATATTCTCTCTAAAGAGCTTACAGGAATAAATGATTTTTTTAGTTCAAACAAATAAAATGAATGAGACAAAATGGTGATATATCTTGCAGTGAACAGAGAAGTAGAGTGCTTGCTTCCTTGCTTTGTTCAATGGGGAAGGATTTAACCAAAGGAATTAGCTTTTGATGCAGTCATATTTTGGCTTTTATGCACATAGAGTGTGGCAGGAGTAATAAACAATTTCTCAAAAAAGCATATGGCCCATGGCAGCACTGAGAGTTTGGAGTGGCTTCCTTAGGCTTTAACTTACATTCGGTTTGGAAGCTGACGTAACCCAAAGTCTAAAAGTGAACATTTGATTTGCATTGCTGAATTTCTTTGTCTCCTCTTTAAAAACTGAAGTAGGGGTGAGGACACATTATAAAACAGTTTCTTTTTAACAGTTTTTCTAGATACTGCTTAATAAACATTGTAGAAGGAAGCGGCGGGCGGGCTGTGTCCCGCCACCCGGCTAGCTTTACCCAAAATAATTACACGGAAACTGTATTCATTTAAATACTGCCTGGCCCGTTATCTGTAGCTTCTTTTTTTTAAAAAAAAATATTTATTTATTATGCATACAATATTCTGTCTGTGTGCCTGCAGGCCAGAAGAGGGCAGCAGACCTCATTTACAGATGGTTGTGAGCCACCATGTGGTTGCCAGGAATTGAACTCAGGACCTTTGGAAGAGCAGGCAATGCTCTTAACCACTGAGCCATCTCTCCTGATTCTCATATCTTGCTTTAACCCATATTTAGTATCTGTGTAGCACCACGAGGTGTGGCTTACCAAGAGAGATCTTAACCTGCGTCCATCTCGGAGAGGAGAAGCATAGAGACTCACTATGGCGACTCCCCTCTCTTTCCCAGAATTCTGTTCTGTCTACTCCACCTACCTAATTTTCTGTCTCTTAAAGGGCCAAGGCAGTTTTCTTTATTAATTAACCAATGAAAGTAACATAGACAGATAACTCTCCTCCATCAAAACATTCTGGAGAAAATAAAAATTATATTCCCCACTTTGAAATAAATATATCCTAGTATAAAGCCAAGGTAGACATGTGAATCCACATGAGAAAAGGGGAGAAAAAGGTATTCTTGAGTGTACCATATATCTCTAACAGGCACACTTTTTAGCAAATTTATCTTGGATAACTGTAAAAACTCTATGATGTTTAGTTTTTATTACTATCTTGAATGGATCTGGAATCAAGTAAGCTGTTGGGAATACTTATGAGGAGTTTTGTTGATCAGATTAATCAAGGTATGAAAATACACTGATATATCCATACAGAAAAAAATGGTATGAGGAGTCATTTATTGCTGTTTCATTAGTATAACATTAGTATAACAATAGTATTTGTTTTTCTTCTAGGTACATGACTCATCAACTCTCAGACCAAGCAGTGTCTGGCATGGGTTCCATTTTATTAAGTGAACTTTAAATCCAATCAGATAGTAGTTGGCTATTCCATAACCGTTGTGCTATTACTGCACCAGCGTGTATTTACAGGCATTCTAGATCACAGGGATTGTAGCAGGGTTGGTGGTTACGTTGCTCCTCTGGGACTATGAAGATCGCCATTTAGTCTGACACCAGTATATCTTGTACACATGGTACCATTGTATATCAATAGGTTTTATGAAGTTGGTGTTTACATTTCTTCTCTGGTAACATGCAGAGTATCTTACTGTTTCCAACGATTCTAGAACATGGAAGGGAAGGCTCCAGTTAGACATGGATAGCTCAACTATCCATGCTCAATGAGATATGTGAGTGTTCTTATCAACAACAGCCCTTACTATCAATTTGTGGAGCACATACAGTGGTCTTGACAATAGTCTGAGTTGTTTGTGGGTTTCCATGGGCCCCTTAGGCCAACAATTCAATTAGATGCAACCTAATACTGGAACTGGAGATTTCACTTGGTGGCAAGAAATGCCTACTTGGGGCTTGCTTTTCCCATTATTTGGTGACTTCTTTTAGATCTCTTTCATATATATGTATATGTATACTTCAAATGGCTTTTATATGTAGTAGGTTATCATATGACACCTCAAATAGCCTTTAGTGTTATCTGTCCTTCCTTGTAGTCCTGTGTTACTCACCTCTTCCTTCCCTCTCTCACTTTAATCTTTCCATTCTAGTCTTAGCCCTGTCCCTCCACAACAACATGTTCTATTTCTTCTTCCTTGAGAGATCCACCCGTTCCCACTACTCCCTTACTCTATACCTAACCTCTGTGGTTATATAGATTATACCATGCATATTGAATGTTTAAATTCTAATATCCACATATAAGAAAATTCATGCCATATAAGTCTTTTGGGGTCTATGTCATCACATTCAGGATGATCTTTTTCTAACTCCACTTATTTACCTGTAAACTTCATGATTTTTTAAACCACTAAATAATATTCTACTGTGTAAATATTACCACACTTTGTTTATTCATTTGTTGATGTATATCTTTGCTTTTTTCAGTTTCTGGCTATTATTAATAGGAAAGCAATGAATATGGATAAGCAAGTATCTCTGTAATAGGATGTGAAGTCCTTTGGGTATAGTCCCAAGAGCTGTATAGCTGAATCTTAGATATATCTATTTCCAATTTCCTAAGGAACCACTATGCTGGTTTCCATAGTGACTGTACAAGTTTGCACTCCCAACAGCAATGGATGAGTGTTCACCTTACTCCCTAGCCTCACTAGTATGAGTTGTCACTTGTATTATTCTGACAGGTGTAAGATGAAATCTCATAGTGGTTGATTTGTATTTCCCTGCTGATTAAATCAGTATCCTGTTAAGAAAGTCTATTCCTTTACTTATGAGTTAGAAACTGTTCTGTTTTATCAGAATCAGGGTGTTCCAATGCTTCTTAAAGACTTTATTTTCTTAATTCTACTTACTCTAACTTATTAAATAAATAGTTAAAGTATTGGCACTTTATTCTGCTTATTTTATTTCTAAGTTGAAAATGTATCAAATAAACAACTATATAAAACAGATGTTTAAAGCAACAAATAACTATAAATTCATTTAGAAGTGTATTTTGGCTAAAAGCCACTTATGAATGAGTCCATATTATATTTGTCTCCCTGGGTCTGGGTTACCTCACTCAATATGATGTTTCCTAAGCAAAGAATAACCAGCCTACAATTCACAACCCCAGAGAACCTAAATAACAAAGAGGACTCTAAGAGAGATATACATGGATCTAATCTACGTGGGAAGTAGAAAAATACAAGATCTCCTGAGTAAATTGGGAGTGTGAGGAACATGGGAGAGGGTAGAAGGGGAAGTGGGAGGAAGGGAAGAGAACATAGAAAATTATATAGCTCAATAAAAACATAAAAATATGTATTTTGGCATGTAAGTCTGCACAAATAACACAAATACATGAAAGAAATAAAGATTTCACACCACATAACCATCATAAAAACAATGAAACAGAAATGAATTGGATATTATCTCTACCATATTACAATAAAATGTTTCTAAGCAAAAAATAAATAAATAAAAATAAAAAAGAACATCAGAGGATAACAAAACTCTAATTATAGTAACAGTCACAGAATTTTATAGACACCATCTGTTTTGTTTAATCATGGTCTTTTTATAATTTTTAAAGGTAATATGATATGATTACCAAACTATGAAAACCACATTGTAATGTTATTTTGAGGAAAAGGACAACCACTCTTTCCTAAAATCTTTCAAATTAGTTCTGTGGGCAACTTCTTCCAAATTACAATGCAGAGATTCTAAAACATAGATTGCAATCTTAGGAAGGGTGAAAAGATTCTCATTTAAGAGTATTTAAAAGTAGAAGCATTGTTTTTATACCATGCACATTTACTTGCATCCCAAATGAGCTAAAGGAAATAATTTGGCCTGGGTAAGCCATGGAAGGTGTGAAGTGCAAAATTCTGTGATCTTTTGATAATGCATTGACTTTTCTAATAGCAAGTTATAGTTTATATTTCTGATCCAAACACATATGTTTGAAGGTCAAATGCATAGCACTCTTTAGGAACAGAAGGTTCAAGAGTTGTCACACCAAATACTCTCCTGTGCATGGTGACAAGTTTTATCTTATCTTAACCATGAGATAAAGGCAAAACATTACTATGGCATATGCTAACTTTTTTGAGAGAAACTGTATCCAGATAGATATACTACAAAGTACTGAGTGGCTATTACTAAGAAACATTACAATCAGGATGTTGTGGATGAGATGACCTTTATAGCATTAAAACATAAATGTCTACATATCATAAATTAGAAATGTGCTTTTCCTCTTTGAGGGAGTCATTTTTGGCATGGGTACTATTTTCACATTCTTTGTATTTTACAATATAATATAGAGGTATTCAGAAGAATATGAATGTCTAACTTTAGAAAAGAGACAACTTACTTGTAACTACCTCCAAGAAACAAGACCTCTCCTGATGCAAACTATCCGTTCCCACCAGAGCTGTACTAAGCACCTTGGAGCTAACCACTGCACCCTAGAACTAACCACCTCTCCATTGCACCCCAGAATTTGCTACTGCATCCCAGAGCTAGCCAGTGGCATGACCTATGTGACAAATGATTCTTTCCCGTGAAATTATAACATAAACTATGACATTTGGAGAAGCTTCTTTTATATCTGGAAACTATTCTATATATTCTTCTGATAATTGAAGAATTTCTCAATTTCATGGTAGTCTGTGCTGTTGTTTGTGGCAAATTTTACTGTTGAAATAAAAGATAATAGCAAGATATTAAAAATGATCAGCACAGTGTTCTTTTCAATTCTCCAGATGAATCTGTTAAACTTAGAATTGTTTTACTTCTTGAATGTTGAATTTTTAAAGTAAAAAAATTAATGTTGCCATTACTTAGAAACATTGCATTACAATCAAGACATTGCTGATGAGCTGTTCTGTGTAGCACTAAGACACAAATTTCTGCATACTATAATCTTTTATTTCTTTTTGTATTTGTATCACCACTATAATTCAAATTTTAATTATTATAAGTGCAGGTTTACAAATATCAAAAAATACATATAATCACTTAGTTTGGAATAGAGCTCAGTATTCTTTTTCATTGATTGGATGTATTGTTTGTTTGTTTGTCATTGAGTAGGGCTGTTCATTTTATGCCTGTGTTCAACTAGCCAAAGAGTTGAACAGTAAGTAGAAATTATTTGACTCTAGAAAATAGAAATTGTTCTGAGCAGTGGTGATGCATACTTTTAATTTCAGCATTCAAGAGTCACAGGTATGCAGATCTCTGTTAACTTAAAACTGACATGAACTACAGAGCTAATTCTAGGATAGCCAAGGCCACCAAAGAAAACCTGTCTTGAAAAATCAATAAAAAAACAGAAAAAGATCCTGCAGTGCTAAAGAAACATCAGTTGACTAAAGAGGAAGCCCACAGAATGGGAGAGAATCTTGGACAGTTATGCTTCTAACAGAGAAATAATATCCAGAATACATAAAGAACTCAAAACCCAAAGTCAATTAAACAAACAGCTCAATATAAATAAATAAATAAATAAATAAATAAATAAATAAATAAATAAATAAATAATGGGCCTGGGACTTCTATCTCAAAAAATGCCCATTGTCACTACCAATTACAGATGTGCAAATTGAAACAACCTTGAGATTTCGTTTTACCCCAGTCCAAAAGGCAAAAAAAAACAACAAAACAAGCAACCACAAGAGTTGAAGAGTATATGGGCAAAAAGGAATTCTTTTTCATTGTTGATAGAACTACAAACTGGTACAGTCTCTCTGGGAGTCAGTGTGGAGACTTTTCAAAGCTAAAACTAAATCTACCCTATGACCCTGCTCTACCACTACTAGATATACTCTCAAAGAATTCAACATCCTGTTCTGCACAGATCCTTACTTGACTATATTCATTGCTGTTCCCTTCACAATAGGTAAGAAGTGGGAGCAGAGACACTAAATGTTCTTCAATTGATCAGTGAATAATGAAAATGTGGCACAAGTCTACGATGGAGTACTATTTCGCTGTAAAGAGAAATGAAATCATGAAGCTCACAGGTAAATGGGCAGAGGTAGAAAACATCATATCGTGTGAGGTTATCCTGACACCGAAAGATAAATATGCATGCTCTCTCTCATAGAGGACTCCCAGTTCCAAGTCTTCAGATGTGAAGATATAGCCAGAAGTAACTGCAGAAACCAGGAAAGGATAAGTGGACCATTGGAAATGAGGCACTGGGGAAGCAACTGCAACGGGAATAGCAGGTTACAAGTGACTTGATGGGGAAATGGGAGAAATGGGGTGTTTTTAGAAAAAGAGGGGAGAGAGATAAATACAGAAAAAGAAGTAGGAAAGTAAAATAATAGTAAGGATGTCTGAAATGTCTTGAGGAATCTTATTACTAGCTATTTACCTAAAATACCTCTAAGAAACATAAGTTGTTGCAAAAGTATACATATATGGTTTAAATGTCTCATCTGGGATGACAATGTGCCCTCCAAAAGCTAAAGGTGATCTAACAAAAACTCCAGTGCCAAGCATGAGAAGTTTTTCCCTTGGGGGGAGGGGACAAATAGCTCTCGTTTCTTGTGTTATATTTCCTAAGTAGAAAAGACACTTTCAAGGATAATCATAGCATGTTAGAGTAAATCCAGAAGACACTCAACTGTTTCAAAGACAAACTGATTTGACTTAAAAGCCTACATACATTTCCTCCCCAACTGGGAGGAAAAAAATCCCTATAGAATCACAGTTTTAACGTAATAGCAAGTGCTGTAAAGATCAACCTTACTATTTACCAAGTAAAGAGACTAAGCAAACGAGAGACAGCTTGAAATTGCCCATAGTTACATCTTGTGTAGCAGTAGCATACATGTCAAAGCCATCAGAAGAGCATTTGGGGTTTTATTCTGGGTTTGAAAGAATAAATCACTTTAAAGTGGCCACCTCTGCCTCATTAGAGATCTTTCAAATTCGTGACTGTTCTCTCAAGAGGAGCTAGTCCCAGTCTTAACTGGACATATTTTTATGATCACAGAATAAGCGTCTCACAATTTTTTAAAATAAATTTTATGGCACAAAATTGCACTCTTTTATTCTTTTATTCTCAAATGGGCTCTTCTTGAATTTTTAAAATCTGTATTTGTGCCCACACCGTCTAAAGATTTATCTCTGAAATCATTCTTTAGTCTTAACTTGCATAAAAACAGAAGTCACAGGAATTTTTCTCCATTATTGTGTTAAAAATTATTTTCAAAGTTTTCCTTTTGAAAGAAACAATATCTCTTAAAAATTCTCTTAGCAATTCTGCCTTTCCCTAGAGTAATTCTGCACGAAACCTTAGTCTAACTTAGAAAGATGAGAAAAGTCAAATGAAGCTTATTATTGCATCCCTGTTCTCTCATAACTTTGTAACACTAACAATAAAGTACTGTGGTTATAAACAATGCTTTACCTAATGGATCCTTTTTCAAATCTTAACCAGAAAGGAACCAAGACAATTCCTATGCTATGGTGACTTCTCGCCTGCTTAAATGCAGGTACTTATTGGAGGGGAATGGCAAAGCCTTGACTGCCTTTTTCTAGAAAGCATCAGGAGCCCAAGGAGTTAGAAGAAGACAGAGTCTACTTGCCATGTCTGCTACAGAAAGCAGAAAGTGTTCATAGATTCTAGAGAGGTAAATTGTGATCAGCCTTGTCATGATCTTACCTGTGATTATTTCTGGGCTGAACAGCCGGGAACGAAGCACGTGGCTTCCTCCTAAATCCCTCTCCACTTGATCCTTCCATTCCAGCCTCCTCCCCATCATTCTATAACTATTTATTCTATGTCCCTTTCCTAGGGAGACCTATCTGCCCCTCCCCCTAGTTCTTTATACGTAACTTCTCTGGGCTTAAGGATTCTAGCTTAGTTATAATTGACTTACCAGCTAATAGCAATATGCATATAAGCAAATACATGCCATATTTATATATCTGGGTTGAGGTAACCTCGGTCAGAATGATTTTTTTTCTAGTTTCATCCCTTTACCTGTGAATTTCATGATTTAATTCTTCTTAATTGCTGAGAAATATTCCATTGTGTAAATATACTACATTTTCTTTGCCTGTTCATGACAGACATGTAGGTTATTTCCAATTTTGGGCTACTATGAATAAAGCAGCAATGAACAATGTTGAACAAGGGCCCCTGTGAGAGAATGAAACATACTTCTGTTATATGACGAAGAGTGGTACAGCTGGATTTTAGGGTTGATTGATCTCTATCTTCCTGAGGACCACCACACTGACTTCCCTACTTGCTGTATGTGTTTGCAGTCCTACCGGCAATGGATGAGTTCCCCTTACTCTACATCTTCACCAGTTTGAGCTGTCATTTGCTTTATTGATCTTACCCATTCTGATGAGTATAAGATAAAATCTCAAGATAGTTTTCATTTACCTATTGCTTCTCGATATCATCATTCCTCTCCGCCTCCTGGTAATTCACCGTATCTTTAGGAATGACAGAGCTTTTTATTCTTCCCAAAATTGAGAACACAGTTTTCATTAAGTTAGTTTGTCAAGACAGAAATTATAACCTTGTTGAAATTATAACTTGTTGTCCTGCCCGGTTCCACAGTCGTTATGTCCCAAAGGAATCACACAGAGGTCTACATTAATTATAAACTGATTGGCCCATTAGCTCAGGCTTCTTATTAACTCATAATTTACATTAGCCCATTATTCTTCTCTGTGCTAGCGACGTGGCTCAGTACCTTTTTCAGTAAGGCAGTAGTCACATCTTGCTTCTTCAGTGTCTGGACAGGACTGTGGAGGAATAGACTTCCTCCTTCCCAGAGTTCTCCTGTTCTCCTTAACCTGCCTCTACTTCCTGTCTGGTTGTTCTGCCTATACTTTCTGCCTGGCTACTAGCCATACATTATTTAAAACATAATTGACAGAATATAGACAATTGTCCAGCACCATAATCCCCCTAAAAAAGTTATTTAAAGTGAGCCCTGTCTCAAATTCAAGAAAAAAAGTTTTAGATTTTAGTCAGAAATAAAGATCATTTGTTCTGGTTATTTAGTATCATTGCGCTATCATCTTCAGTTAATAACAAGTCATGTCTCTGCCGGCACTCTCAATAATCCAGAAATTAAGAATCATCCTAAGTATTCCTAACATCAATCTGTGAGTACTACACTACAGATATTGCAACACTTTTGTTTTTACTAGTAAATTGCATAACTTTAATTGCTTAATTTTCATCATATAGAAATCACATGTTCAGATTATTTCACCTACCTGCCAAACTGCTAGTACAATGTTATGTAAACACGATAATTCATGTATTAACCTGGTTCCTAAATATAGAGAGATGAATTTGATACTTAACATAGGTACAGAGTTTTTTAGTTTTCTTCTTCAAATGCCCTTTAATACTCATGCATATTTATGAGTCTCATATATATATTGAAATAAGCATACAGTACATAATGAGCAAGTTGGATGACTAACAGTTCCTTCTCGATTATGTAACATTGTTTTGTGTCTGTAGCCTTGAACATCTGTCTCCTATACCTTTGTAGCATATGTAAAAATTAATGTAACATATATCACGGAGATAGTCTGTATTGTGAAACTTAGATACTTTTCAGCCCTGTATTTTGGCATATGTTCTCTTACATCTTTGCACCCCCATCCACTCTTACCATCTTAGCCTGTACTCCCCCTTATGTGAGTTTCACCTCTAAGTCTGTCACTTGAAATCTTTCCTTTTATCATATACGTTCTTTTCTTTTGCATGCTCTATTCCCATGTGTTTCAAGGCATATTTTAAATTTCCCTTTTGTTTCTTCAATGGCTCATTCTTTTAAAGCATGTTGTTTAGTTTGTACTATTTGTAGATTTTTAAATTTCACTTATAATTGTATTCTATTTTGAAGAGTTTGGTTGTTGGTTGGTTGTTACACTAATACCCTTTTCTGGTCTAATACATGTCTTAGCATAAAGAATTGTACAAGAACTGATGAGAAAAATAAATGAATATTCTGTAGTCATTAGTAAAATGTTGTATAAATGTCTCTTAGGTATGTTGCAGTTTAACCCCTCTGCTTCTTTGACTTTTTTTTCCTGTCTGGATTCTCTATCCACTGGCAAAATAACATACTTACGTACTAACTATTAGTGTCTAGGAACCTTTCTCTTTAAAAATAATAGTTTCCCTTATGAAATATGATGCTATGGCACTAGGTGCCCATAGATTTATAATAATTATGTCTTCCTTTGTTATTCTTTAATTGTTACATATTGATCTTATTTGTCACTTTCATGGTTTACTTAAAGCAAGTATCTGAATACAAATGACTTTTTATATAATCCCTCCACTTTCAGTCTGTGAACATCTCTGCTAGTGGAATATTCCTTACAGACAGCTCTTATATTTTGTCTGGAAATTACCCTGAAGGCATGCTCACCCTCCTTTAGTAGTTTTGGGATGTAATGACCATATCTGCACACTAGAGGTGTGCCTTAAAGTCATAGCAGGGCCCCAGGTTCTGCTCCTTCCTCACTTTCACCCCTGGCTTGCCATGGGTAATAACCTTTTGAACCATGTGCTCCTCACTAGGGTCTGCTGTCTTGTCCTAAGTTGTCACTTAACAAGACAGACAGACAGCTCATGGTTCTTTTAAATATTCTTCATCCCTTTTATACTCTTGCTTATCTGTGAGCATCTATGTTTCTCTTTGTTGGGAAGGTTGGGCTCTTTTAACTTTCTTATTTAACTCAATGAACTTTGTATTTACTACCTGTAAGGCCACATCTTCGTCCAACAGAGAAGACTTTGATTGCTCCAACTTTATTAGGGGCTGTTAAGGGATTCCTGCTTTCCCACTCACTGATACACAAGACCCTTGTGGTTTGAATTACTCTCACCTGGGAATAGAATGTTACATTTTATATGGCCCCTTCTCAAAAAGGACATCCTTGTCCCTGTGCTTGATGGTGTCCCTTTCATATCACCTGAGTATTCTTATCTCAAATGCAAACACTCTATTGCAACATCTGCTGGCTTTGCTTTGTTTTATTTTGGGAGGAAAGCTAACCAGCCAGTTCCAGGGAATTATCTATCTGGAATTGTTAAAGCTGTGATTATTTGTGAGAGATCATGCACACATTAAACAGGATCTAACTCACTGTCTTAGGTGGTTCCCGTCACTCAGCAGTCACAGTGACACAACTCTCAGATGTATTTTCAACTAATATATACAAGAAAATGAGATGGATGTTAAAGTGTGATAAAATTGTAGAAATCACTTTTAAAGTTACAAAATACAGCACTTTCTTTTCTTGGTAAAGCACAGCCTGTTATCCTTTTGTGAAAACAACACAGCATTTTTTTTCTTTTCATAAGGATTCCAATTTTCTCTAATAATTTCACTCCACATAAGAATGAAGGGTAATGAGATATGATCATAGCTTGTCCCTGTTGGGTTATTCAGAACTAAATGAATATAGAATCTTTTTTTCTTCTTAGTTTGATTGAACTCACAAAAAATTCTTCCTTTTTACCAAATGAGAACAGAATTTTACCAAGGGGAGACCAGTCTCACCTGGGAGAGAGCCATTCCTCAATCATTAATAATGATAAAGAGTTCCTCACTAGTCCTCTCTGTGGAAAATATCAGCTCAAGTCTTTAGAGCATTTGAGAGCCAATGACACATTTCAAGACACCTTCTGTTAGTATTTTATATCTGAATCTAAATTCATATTTGGCTGTGTTCTCAAGAATAGCGTATGTACTAAATGAAATTTTCTTGATATATCTGAAGTAAAAAATCCTTTATTTGAAGACAATTCATACTTATTTTGTATGTAAGAAAAGAAGTTGTTTAAATTTCACAATAAAAACTGTAGTTACTGATGGTATATTATGTACCATTAGGTATTATGCCTTTCTGTGACCCTTGATAGAGGAATAGAAATATTCACACTGATAGAAATATTAGAATAACCAATGTTTTTCTAAACCTCGATTGTCGTCCTGAGTGAATTTGGAGTTTACTAGGAGACCTGCTTCATGCACCAGGGTCAGTGATGAGGGCATTTCTAAAAAGGAATAACTGAGGCACGAGTAGGCAGCACCTTCCACTCCCAGACAAGATTATGACAAGGTTCCAGGAAAAAGCAGCACTGCTTGCCTGCTTGCTTTCACTTCTTGCTGATGAATACATCTATCCAAACTGTTATTGCTGCTGCTGTGTTATTCTTTGCCATCAGCTAGACCTTTCTCTGTGACCCTGCAGAATTCTTAGGGGCTGGAGAGGCATTCAGCTTCACAAACTGAGCAGATATCGGGTTCTGGGCTTCTCTAGCTCCCAGACAGCCATGGTTGGCGTACCTAGCCTCTGTAGTGTAAGGTAACCTAACAAATCCTTATTCCTCTAGAGAACAGAACTTATATTTTTTTAAATGTCTAACATCTCCAGCAATTATACATTGCTAATCTATCTCATCCCACGCAGAAAGGTCATCAAGAAATTAAACCACAGATGCAGGCAAGTATATGAGGAACTTATTCACTCATGGGAGTGGATCCTGATGCAGTCACTATACAAATGGGTATGGAGATTCCAAATAGAACTATCGTGTGACCCAGCTATATCACTTCTGGATATATATGCCTACCAAAAATGTTAGCACATCTATTTTCTTTGCAGCTGTGTTTACATTAACAAGAAAATTGAATCAGCTTAGAAACATCCATCAACAGATAAGTGCAAAATGAATATGTGGTACATATACAGACTCTTATTTGGTTGGAAAAATGAAATTATGAAATGGCAATAAAATTGATGGTATAGTAAATTTTATATTAAGTTATTCCAGCCTCAGAAAGACATGGCACATATTCTACTCACATATATAAATCTTATCTGCTAAGGACTGTTGGAGGGTGTGGTTACAGGTTAAAAAAAGAAAATAAACCAGCAATGCATAAAAGGGGTTTAGGGAATATAGAGAATAGAACATGCGTGACATAACAGAGAGAAAACTACTGTCAGTCGAAAGGTACCAGCAGGGCAGGTATGTGAAACAATGGAAGGGAAACATCAACCAAAATAAATCATGTATGAAAGTTTCTGTGCTGGCTGGGTTTTGTTACGTTGATAGAAACTAGAGTCATCTTGGAAGAGGACGCTTCAGTCGAAGAATTGCCTACACGAGACTAGCCCAATGCGAAGGCCTGTGAGGCATTTTCTTGACGAGTGATTGATGTTGAAGGGTCCAGCCCACTGGGGACAGTGCTGTGCCTGGGCAGCTGGTTCTGGGCTGTATAAGGAAGTAGGCTGAGGAAGACTCTGGGAGCAAGCTGGCTCAGTAGTGTTCCTCTCTTCATCCATGATGCCTACATCTATTCCACTTGAATCCCTACCCTGATTTCCTACCAAGATGGACTGTGACCTGAACAAGCTGAAAGAAACCCTTTATCCCCAAGTTATCAGTGTTTCAGCACAGAGCAGAGAAGCAGACGTGGACAATTTCATAATTCCTTACTTTTATATTGTATATAATAAAGAAAAATTAAATTAAAACCAAAGTATTTGAATTAAGACTGATATTAATTGACCCATTATGCTAAATATGTGCGCCTCTTTTTTAATTCACATATATCTTTAGGTCTTCCAGCAACTGTACAAATGGAGTCACAACTGGTTTGGTTTTTTTTTTTTTTTTTTGTAAAATTTTGCCCAGTACCTTTATGTTCCAGCAGTAGCGATGTTCTAGCCTGGATGTGATGACGTGGAACTAGATGATGCACCAAATGAACATGACTGTAGAGCTACTGGCATTGGACTGGACTTTCAAACCTCTGTTGATTCACTAAATCCTGGCACTTAAAGTAGCCACTTCAAAGTCAATCAGCACACTAACCCAGAAAGATATGAAGGAGTTTGCGTGGAAGGCAGCATCCAGGCAGACTCACCCACATCTTTCAAACACACTTAGATGTGTCAGCTTATCTCTCTGCTCTGGGTACAGCCCTTTCTCCCAGGTATGTTAATGTTAGCAGCCTGGGTGACTTTTTGGAAAGACTTTATTGTACACATGCCAGAGGCTCTGTGAAGTCTTCATTTCAAGAAGAGAATAGATCAAAAACGACCATTTGGGTAAGAAAGTCCAAGAAGATGTTTGCCTCTATGCATGCAAATGAGATATTAACATAGTGAAGACCCAGACATTTCGTGTTACAGGGCTATGTTTGTTTAGTGGAGTAATCACAGGACGAGGGTCTACGGAGCAAGATCACAACTTCTCCAACAAGCTGACAGTATAACCATGGTGATCATTTGTTACTAGAGTCTATAGTGTCTGAATTGTTCTAGGGAAGAGACAACTACCTTCTATGTTTGCCTGGTTTCTGAAATACTGTAATATACAGTTTCTGGCAAAATGACAAACTAGTATGGCTACTGCCTCTGTCCCCAAATCAGCCTTGGATAAACTATAGCTTCTGAAAAGAAATATAAACCCGAGGAACAGATAGATGCATGTGTGAAAATTTTCCAAATAGATCTGTAGTGAGAGGACAGAAGGTTCCATGGTAGCTGAAAGTAGATTGGCTAGAAACAAAGTTCTGTTCTTTTTTAATTTATATTTTTAAATTTCATTTTACATTCCAACCACAGTTCTCCACCACCCCTCCTTCCACCCCCACCTCCATCCACTCCTCCCAATGGGTAAGGACTACCATGGGGAGTCAACAAAGGCTGGCACATGAAGTTGGAGGCAGGACCAAGCCCCCGCCCCCTGTATTAAGGCTGAGCATGGCATCCACCTTTGGGAATGGGCTCTAATAAGCTAACTTATGCACCAGGGATAGTTCCTGGCTCTACTGCCAGGTACCTCACAGATAATACAAGCTTCACCACTGTCCACCACATATGGAGGGCCTAGTTTGGTCCCATGGAGGCTCCACAGATGTCAGTGTAGAGTACATGAGTTCACACGAGTTTGGTTCATCTGTCTCTGTAGATTTCTCCTACACAGGCTTTGGCCTATGGCGGGACAGAATATAGTAAGATGGGAAATACAAAAAGTGATAGAGGAGCCGGGCGGTGGTGGCGCACGCCTTTAATCCCAGCACTCGGGAGGCAGAGGCAGACGGATCTCTGTGAGTTCGAGGCCAGCCTGGTCTACAAGAGCTAGTTCCAGGACAGGCTCCAAAGCCACAGAGAAACCCTGTCTCGAAAAACCAAAAAAAAAAAGTGATAGAGGAGGAAAGTTGAAGTCAGGGAGATGCCATGTAGCTGTCGAAAGAGAAAGACACCAGAAACTTTCTGGCAAGTCACAACCTCGTGACAATACATGGATTAATAGAAATGGGTTAATTTAAAATATAAGAGTTAGGTAATAATACACCTAGGTCGTGGGCCAAGCAGTGTTGCAGTTATAGAGCTGTGTGATTAGTTGGGTCTGGGCAGCCAGAAAAAAAGCCCAGTCTCTGACTAGAAAGGCATGTGCTGCACAAACATAAAGACTAGAGTTCAGACTCTCAGAACCTGCATGGAAACCACATAGGGCATACTGCCCAAACCCTCAGTATTCAGGAGCAGAGACAGGAAATCCCTGGAGAAACCTGTTTAACTAGATTACCTGATTTGACAGGTTATGAGTTCAGCAAGAGGTCTTCCTCAATTAATGAGGTGGAAAATGACTTAGGGGACACCCACTGTCAACCTTGGACCTCAATACGCACATTCAGAGATACAAATATATGTGTGCATCAGCACACAAACACATGCACATATACCACATACACATACATACTTTAAAAACAATAGGTAGGTTTGAAACTGAGTTTTTTTTATAAAAATGTTACATATTCAAACAAGAAAGTGATATTTTCAATATGTGAGAGAAAGTATATTTAAATCACAATTTTATAAGCATGATGGTTATTTTATGTGACCATTTGGCATAAGTGCCAGATTACACATTATGTTTTTAGTGTCTCTGAGGCTATTCAAGGTAAGACAAATATTTTAATGGTTGAGCTCAGTAGATAACTCTTTCTAGTAATGGCACTGTGCAGCCCATAGAGCACAGAGAAGATAGATGAAAGATGAAGTTGACTTTCTGTTACTACATCACTGTTCTAGCTGAGACACTCCATTGCATGTTCTCTGGCCTTCAGATTAAAATTTATACCATTGACTCCTCAGATACTCAGACCAAGACTCTACTGTAATTCCTGGGCATACTGCCTGTAAATGTCAGAACATATAACTTCTCATTGATTGGCAATAAATCATGTGTGTAGGTGTGTGTGTGTGAGAGAGAGACACACAGACAGAGAGAGATATCTCCTACTGTTTCTGTTTTGCTAGAGGATTCTGACTACAATGTACGTAAAGTCATTCTGACATTCAAAATGTGAAAGAATATGCTAATATTCTTAAGAACTGCATTTGAATACAATGTGACAGCCCATAATAAAAACTTCTAATAAATATATAAAATCAGTTTTTGAAGATTTTTAAAACTCACATAAATAAGGACTATATACAGAAAAGTTCTATAAAGGGCAGACTTGTGCTCTGAAGCAAGCTAGTTGCTGTGATCTGTAATTTTGTGTTTGTAAGTGTGTTTATATATGTGCATATATGTGGAGAACAGAGGGCCACCTCCAGTCATTTCTCATAAGCAATCAGCCTTGATGGTTTTCATTATCATATTTATTTATCCATTTGTGTGTGTGAACATGTGTCACAATACAGGAGTGAATGTCAGAGAATACCAGTGAGAGTTGCTCCTCTTCCCTGTGGGTCTCCACCACAGGGGTCCTGAGGATTAAACTTCAGTTGTCAGTGTGGTGAGTGATGAGCATACAAGATGAGCAGCTGAGTCATCTCAACAGCTGTTTTGAGACGGATTCTTTTATTGGGACCTAGAGATTTCACATTAGTGTGGCTGGCCCCTGAGTCTCAGAGGTTTACCTGTCTGCGGTTCCTCAGTCCTGGGACTGCAAGTATATACCACCAGATATGGGTTCTGGGGAGTAAGCTCAAGTCTCTGAGTCTGTATGTGAATGTTACTACCAACTGAGCCATCTTTGCTCCACCAACTCCATTTTTTTAATCTTTTAATTGAATAAACTCCTCTTGCTCTACTTCTGTTGTGTTTGAGCCCTCAGCAGATTGAGATGTGCCTACTCACACTGATAGCACAGTTTTACCAAACTTATTTCTTTTGGAACACCAAAACAGCAAAGAATTAAATTAGAACAAGAGTGACAAACTATAGGGTTAAAAATATAAAATACGTGACTATCATACATGACATATCAAATAGAATGTTTTCTGATTCGTGATATCACCTGGAAGCTATATATGGATATCTCTATTTGACACATCATGTATATTATTTTATGTAATGAGATATACATACTTATGTATACAGATACATATTGCTAAGTAAGATGTCATAGGGCTAATATGTCATAGTGCTAATATGTCATAGGGCTAAGATGTCATAGTGCTAAGATGTCATAGTGTTAATATGTCATAGTGTTAATATGTCATAGTACTAAGATGTCATAGTGCTAAGATGTCATAGTGCTAAGATGTCATAGTGCTCAGATAGCATACTGCTAAGAAGCAAACCCCCAGTAGGAAAAAATCTACCATGGACCTTGCCTTCACCCTTTAGCGTGTTTGGAGATTTTGAAGTTACATGAGTCAGAGAATTAAGAGATCAGATATAGAAGAAAGTCTTGCTTTCCAAAGTAAATGTTTAGCATGTTGTTAACTGCATGCTATAGAAAAGATTACAATTCAAAAGAAGAGAAAATATTATTACAATTGAAATTCAACTATCACCCATCTAAGTGAAATGAGATAGTCACCCCATGTGCTATATTCCCCTACACATACATGCAAAAAAGGTAAAAGGTTCTGGTAGAAGATATAAAGGACTTCTATAGATCCTTGAAAGAATGCTTGGAATATAAAAAATATTTAGATTGGTGGAAACGAAAAGTATTTGACTGTTAACCAAAGGACAAAATAAGTTATGCAGGCTTACCAACATAATCTAAATATTTGGCTTAGTAGGGGAAAAAGTGTTGGAACATACTAAAGTGTTAAGAAAAGGCAGATAAATATTTAGAGAATGTCAGCTGAATTTTGATATCCAATTAGGGAAATAACTAAATATCCATGAAGTCCCATCCATAGCTGAGGACCTATTTGCAGCTGATAAATAGCTTCTGGAGGAGAGTCTGTTCTCTATAGGGGTGAGGGCCCCTCATCGATTATCCATGTTCCAGTGAATGGCCCACATTCATGAGCATACTGTAAACACTAAATGAATGCAGCTGCATAGTAGAGAGTACATGGTCGTTTGGGTTTTCTAACTCAATTGGTAGGCTGAAGAGAAATAAGTATAGGATTGACTGTTTGGAGGGCATTTCCATATTAAATTTCTAAAATAAAGCAGAGTTACAATAGATTAAAAGAACAGTCCAAGGGGAAATATGGGCCACATATGAAATGTTCATTATAACAGGGGAGGTAATGGGAGAGAATCTTTAAAAAGACAATGGGTGACAATGTTCTAAAACTGACCAAAAGTAATCTAGCTCAGTCCGGTGCTCCTATGTGGGGCTCTGTCGTTTTCTCCATCCAATGCCAGGTGAAGGTTCTATGGTGATATGCAAGATATTCATGAGTATGGCAATAGGATCTGGACATTTCTGGCACCCTCTCCTCAGCTGCCCAAGGACCTAGCTGGGGGCGTCTTCCTGGACACCTGGGAACCCCTCTAGAGTCAAGTCTCTGCCAACCCTAGAATGGCTCCCTTAAGTAAGATATATAATTCCTTGTTCCCATATCCACCCTTCCTATATCCCCACCACCCTATTCCCCCAAGCTCTTCCCATCCTCCACTTCACACTTTTCTCTCCCCATCCCCCCCTCCCCCATCCCACTCCACCCCCATGTTCCCATTTTTTGTCCGGCAATCTTGTCTACTTCCAGTATCCAGGAGGATAACTATATGTTTTTCTTTGGGTTCACCTTCTTAAATAGCTTCTCTAGGATTTTTTACGAATTATAGGCTCGATGTCCTTTATTTATGGCTAGAAACCAATTATGAGTGAGTACATCCCATGTTCATCTTTTTGGGCCTGGCTTACCTCACTCAAGCCAGGACCGTGAGGAGTGCGTTTACCCGTTGAGACGGTGGGACAGATCTAACGGGAGACCACCAAGTCCAGTTGGAATGGGACTGATGGAACAGGGGACCAAACCGGACTCTCTGAATGTGGCTGACGGTGGAGGAGGACTGAGAAACCAAGGACAACGGCGATGAGCATGAACTCTACAGCATGGACGGGCTCACTGTGAGCCTTGTCAGTTTGGTTGCTCACCTTCCTGGACTTAGGGGGAGCTGGGAGGACCTTGGTCTTAACATAGTGAAGGGAACCCTGATGGCTCTTTGTCTTGGAGAGGGGTGGAGTGGGGGTTTGGGTGGAAGGGAGGGGAGGGAAGGGGGAGGAGGGGGGAGGAGATGGAAATCTTTAATAAAAAAAATGAGAAAAAAAAAGTAATCTAGCTACAGGTTTTTTAAGGTTAATCATCACCAAGGAGGATAAAGGAGAAGAAAACTATCCACTACTGGACTATCATTAAAAACAAAAAACAGTTGACAACAGAAATCTCAAAATAAGCAGGGAGATGTTTCCTTTAGAGTAAATAAAACTAGCAGACGGAACATACTACAGAAGGAACAACAGGGAGAATGCGAGCACAGGCCCCGAATATGAGGTGATTAATTTAACTTTGAAAACTCCTGTGTCAAGGGATCCTGAAGGAGATGGCTTAAAGACACTTGACTGTAAATCCTAAAGGGGGGAGGAAAGATTCCTGCAAAGACTACAGTCAGTCACACTAAATGATAAAAGCTAAACCCAAACGATCAAGAACATAATTTTATAATTTGAGAAAATCACAAAAGCTAGATAGAAGAAGTAGTAGGAATAGAAATGATTTTATTTGGAGATGTGTTTAATTTTAAGCTGTGCCAATGAAGATGCTCACAGAGTGGAGAGATAAGTTCCGGGTTTCAAATGATCCATTTGTGATGCTGTGAGCAAAACCCCCATTGTTTCCTTACCCGATGTTGAGAACTTCACCCATTTATACAATTTTTTACACAGTCCACCCCTTCCCCTCCAACACTTCACATGCCCACACCATCACCTCTTATCCCTTCCAACATCTTATACTCTTTTTTTAAGCAACTGAGTCCATTTAGTGTTGACACTATGCCCATGAGTGTGGGGTCATCCAGTGGAATGTGGATGATCTATGAACAGACCTGCTCCTGTAGAAAACTGACCCTCCTCCCAGAGCTATAAACTCAAATAGCCCAGCTGCAGACGGGACTTCATGGGCCACTCTTCCCATTCGTACTGGCATCTGACTGGTTTGATCTTGTGCAAGTCTTGTGTATGTAGCCTCTGTCACTATGTGTTCATAGGCTGCAATGGTCCTGTTATATCCAGAAAATTCTGTTCTATTGTGTGGATGACTCCAAACTTCCTTTTTTTAAAAAAACAAGTTGAAATTAGATTCTTTCAAAGGTGGTGTTTTCGTGGAAGGAATATTCCTTTTTAAGTAACTCAAAATCTCAAATTAGGCTGAAAAAGAGCTGTATTTTGGTTGCTTGATACATTCCTATTCAACAACTTCCCTCACAGAAAAGGAAGAGGGCTGACTTACAAAACCTTTATATCTTGAATTTTAAAACAGAAAATGAGCTGCTAATATATAACTCACTACGATTGATCAAATGTACATAGAGTAAATGGTTATTCATTTGGTGGGGTATGAATACCAATAGACGTTTATTCAAAAGAAACTAAATTTCTAGGTTAAAATGAATATTTAAATATTTCTGGATGTTGACAGTCTTTTCATTTGATTAATGGAAAGGAAAGCTATAGAATTATAACCCTACTTACACTAATTTTCAGACTTATAATTTAATGACTGTCCTAGTTAGAGTTATATAACGACTTTAAGTTAAAAGTAGTTGGAAACAAGTGTAAGCTAAGGCCAAGCTTTCATAATTATTAATAATTGTCTGTGTCATTATTTGGGGCTGGCAGTACAACAAAAATCTGACAAGAAAGACTTGATACAAATCTCAAAAGAAATCTTCTGTAAGGAAAATAAAATTAATCTCCATGGGAAAAAAATGGGGAATAAGAAAACTGTCTAAACTCATAGAGTCATAATATGCCCATGTGAAAACCCTGTTATCAAAAGGAAGAGACTCCTGACCTGTGTGCTCGTAGACCCCAGACAATAAGTCACATGAACAAACATGACACCACCACCACTATTGATTGGTCTAGAATCGATCAATTAGACAAGACTGGTGGCTGGAAGTCTTCGATCATTCTCATTTCTGCTATAGAGAACAACTCCCTCAAACCGTACTGGAAGGTCCTTTGCCCATTAACTGAAATCCAGAGGCATGAGATTTAATCAATTCCTGCCATTATGCCTGAAAATGTGATCTGTAAACTGCAGTTCAAAACTGAAGACTGAGGGAAAGAGAAACTTAGTGTGTGTAGAGGTGAAGAGCATGGAATGGACATCTATAAACTTTGTACAAATCCCAGAAAGAGGTAAATCCCCTGCCAGAGGCAAAAATGTATTTTCTCTGTAGACAGGGAACGTCTCAGTATCACAACTTAAAATTAAAAAAAGAAAACTCCCATTTTGTTAGCACATGAAGTCAGTTATTGTTTCTTGAAATTGTAGCTTGTAGTATATAAAACTGAAGGTTATACAATGTCTGTGGAAATTAGATATAAAATAGAAAACTGAAATAAAACATATAGATGTGCTGCATTGCTAAGTAATCACATATTAAAAGGGGGGATTTGTAGACATAGATTAGTTCTTAAAAAGTAACAAAAGACTTAAGCATTTGTTCTTATTTTATGGAAGGAAAAGAAAAAATGGAATATGTGAGATAAAATAATCATTTAACTTAGAAAAATCTACTAAAATTCAAACTACCACTACCTTTGTCAGAAGTTCTAACCGAAGCTGTATTTGGTGTGTGTGAGTTCACTAAGTTACTACAGAATTTGTACGGGTTATCAAGTGATGGTTTGTCTTATGTTGTGACTGAGATCAACTACTGCACCCACCTGGCTCTAAGAGTTGCCAGAATCAAGGCTGCCAAAGAAATGGCCTCTTCACACAGCAGCAAGCCTCTCAACTCTCAGTCATCCCGACTTGTCTGGCTCACAACTTAGGAACAGGATTTGTTTTTAGTCCTAAATTATTCTCTGAGAGTCTGTATATTAAATTATAGCTGAAGTATTTCTCCAGATGTGATATTTCAGAAAGGAAATTGATTTTTAATTGACTACTCTGTGCTGTGACTACAGCACCATCAAAGGAGCAAGAAAAATAATCCCATCCTAAATTCTCTCTCTCTCTCTCTCTCTCTCTCTCTCTCTCTCTCTCTCTCTCTCTCTCTCTCTCTCTCTCACACACACACACACACACACACACACACACACACATACACACACACCTTAAATACAGAAATATAGATCAGTACAATATATACTGTATAGTGCCCAGTAATAGGTGCAGCAGACATATGGAAAATAAGTCTTGAGCATGACTCCCAGGTGTCCCACAACCAAGCATCTACACCCCACATTGTTAAAGGAATGCTGTGTGTAACTAATAGAACAAACACATACAAAAAATGGCAGTATTTGGAGGTATTCTCCTTCTGGGTAATTTCATTTAGGTGAAAAGGGTAGGGAACTGTCATATTATGGGCAACATATTGAGAAACAATGTCATTAAAGAAAACCTCGAAAGTAAGTGTGGAAGAAACCCTCATCCTATCCTTCTGATGATCAGAGTTCCAGAAGCATCATGGCTACATCTTATGAGGAATCTTTTTTTTTTAATTCATCCCTCATATATTGCATTCCTATCACAGTTTTTCCTCCCTCCTCTCCTCCCAATCCCTTGCCCCCACATCCCATCTCTCCCAGATCCACTCCTTTTCTTTGGAAAGGGGAAGGCCTCAAAGGGATATCAACCAAACACATCATTACAAGTTAAATTAAGACAAGGCATGTACCCTTATATCAAAGTTGGATTATAGTGGTAAATTATTTGTTTTAATAAATAAAGTTTGCCTGAAGATCAGAGAGCAAAGCAGCCATGCTAGTCAGCCATATAAGCCAGGGAGTGATGGAACACACCTTTAATCCCAGGACACAGGAGACAGAGGCAGATGAATCTTTGTGAGTTCAAGGCCACCTTGGGCTACACAAGATTGAATCTGTCTAAAAAAGAAGCAGAGCTCACACAAAGGTGATCCCAGCACTTGGGATCACACGCGTTTAATCCCAGCACTAGGGAGGTGGAGAGAGGAGCGATATGGCTGGGTGGAGAGAGGAATATAAAGGGGAAGGGATATAAACTGAGTAGAGTATGGAATGTGGGGTATGGGGTATGGGATGTGGGGTGTGGAATCTGAGAATTTATGGAGACAGGATCTGATCCCTTTCAGTCTGAAGATTTGGTACAGGTAAAAGGTCTCTCTAGTTGTTGACTGCTTTGCTTTTATGATCTTCAGGTTGAACCCCAATATCTGTCTCTGGGATTTTATTATTCGTGCTACACTGTATAATGCAACCCAGTAGGAATAAAAGGGTTCCAAAAGCAGGCAAAAGAGTCAGAGATGCCCCTCACTCCCATAAAAACACCAAGATACAAAACTATAACATGTATGCAAAAATATAACATGTCTAGTTCAGACCTATACAGGCTCCCCGATTTTCAGTTCAGTCTCTGTGAGCACCTATGAGTCCTGGTTAGTTGATTTGGTGGACTGTGTTCTTATGGTGTCCTTGACTCTTCTAGCTCCTATAATCCTTCCTCCCTTTTCTTAATGTTCCATTAATCTCTGTGCGGTGCTCCCATCAATTGCTGGATGAAGCTTCTCTGATGACAATTGAGCTAGGCTCTGGGCTATCATTAGGAATCATTTCATTGAAGTTTTTGTTGTTGTTGTTGTTGTTGTTGGTTTGCCAATTGTGTTTGGTTCTATCCTAGGGCTCTGGGCTATCCAGACTATGGTTTCTGACTCTCCAGGCAGTGTCAGAATTGGGCACCCTCTTGTGTTATGAGCCTCAAGTTGGGCCAGTCACTGGTTGGCCACTCCCACAAGTTCTGTGCCACCATTACCTAAGCACATTTTGCAGGCAGAAATAATTGTAGGTGTGCCAATTCCTCCACTAGCCTTGCCTGGTTACAGAAGATGGCTGGTTCAGGTTCTTTATCCCCCATTACTAAGAGTCTTGGTTAGGACCACCCTCAAGAACCCAGGGAGTTTCCATTGCTCTAGATTTATACTTTGCCTCCATAATGCTCTCCAAGTTCCAGTCATCTCTCCCAGTTCTTTCTCCTTCCATGTCCCCTGACTTGATCCTGCCTGCACCCATCCCCACCTGCCCCCAGTCCACCCATGGAATTTATTCTATTTCCCCTTTCCAGGGAGAGCCATGTGTCCCTGCACCCATCCCCACCTGCACCCATGGAATTTATTCTATTTCCCCTTTCCAGGGAGATTCATGTGTCCCCTCCCTTTGAACCCTCTTGGTTACTTTGCCTCTCTTGGTCCATTGTAGCATAACTATTCTTTACTTTACAGCTAATGATGTCCACTAAAAGTGAGTGCCCACCATGTCTGTCTTTAAGGGTCTGAGTGTTAACTCACTCAAGATGATTTGTTGTTGTTGTTGTTGTTGTTGTTGTTGTTGTTCTATCCATTTGCCTACAAATTTCATGATTCTATTTGGGGGAAGTATTTTACCAGCTGAGTAATATTCTATTGTGTACCACACTTTCTTTATCTATTCTTCCGTTAAGGGGTATCTAGGTTCTTTCCAGGTTCTGGCTATTATGAATAAAGCTGCTATGAACATAGTTAAGCAAGTGTCCTTGTGGTAGGATAGAGAGTCCTTTTTGTATATGCCCAAGAATGGTATAGCTGGGTCTTGAGGCATATCAACTTCAAATTCCCTGAGAAACCATCATACTGAGTTCCAAAGTTGCTGTACAAATTTGCAAACCCACCAACAACGGAGGAGTGTTCCCCTTGCTCCACACCCTCTCCAGCATGAGCTGTCACTTGTTTTTGATATTAGCCTTCCTTACAGGTATAAGATGGAATCTCCACATAATTTGAATGTGCATTTCCCTGATGACTAAGGATATTAAACATTTCTGTAAGTTATTCTCAGCCATTCTCTGTTGAGAATTGTTTAGATGTGTTCCCCATTTTTTAAAATTGGATAGTTTGGTTTGTTGATGTCTAGTTTTTTGAGTTCTTTATGTATTTTGTAATATTAAGCCGGGTGGTTGGGGTGCACGCCTTTAATCCCAGCACTCAGGAGACAGAGGCAGGTGATCTCTGTGAGTTCAAGGCCAGCCTGGGCTACAGGAGCTAGTTCCAGGACAGACTCTAAAGCTACAGAGAAACCCTGTCTCAAAAAAAAAAAAAAAAAAAATTAGCCCTCTGTCAGATGTGGAATTGGTGAAAATCTTTTTCTTATCTTTGGGCTGCCTTTTTGTTCTATTGCCTTACAGAAGTTTTTCAGTTTCATGAGGTCTGTTTTTTTTTTTTTTTTTTTTTTTTTGTCGATCTTAGTGTCTGCGCCATTGGTGTTCTACTCAGAAAGTTATCCCCTGTGCCTATATTTTGAAGGTTATCCTCCCAGTTTCTCTTCTATAAGTATCATCATATCAGGTTCTGACTTGAGGTCTTTGATCCACTTGAACTTGAATTGTGTACAGTATAGATATCAATCTATTTGCATTCTTCTACATTCTGACATCCAGTTAGAACAGCCTCATTTGCTGAAGATGCTTTCTTTTTTTTCCACTGTATATTTATAGCTTCTTTATCACAACTCAGGTGTCCATATGTGTGTGAATTTACATCTAGGACTTCAACTTCATTCCATAGATCAATCTCCCTGTTTTTATGCCAATATCTTGTGGTTTTTATTACTCTGGACTTGAACTTGAAATCAAGGATTGTGATACCTCCAGAAATTCTTTTATAGTATTGGACTATTTTGGCTATCATGGGATTTTTATTTTTTCATATAAAGTTGAGCATTACTTTTTCAAGTCTGAAAAAATTTGTCTTAAATTATGATGGGGATTGTGTCGAATCTGTAGATTGTATGTTATTCTTTTTAGTATTTTTTACTATGTTAATTCTACTGGTCCATGAGTCTGGAAGATCTTACCATCTTCTGGTATCTCCTTCAATTACTTTCTTCAAACACCAAAGTTCTTGTCACACAGGTCTTTTACTTGCTTGGTTAGAGTTATACCAAAATACTTTATATTATTTGTGACTATTGTGAAGGTGTTGTTTCCCTGATTTTTTTCTCGGCCCATTTCTCATTTGTACTGAATAGTGCTAATGATGTTTTGTTGTTGTTCTTAATCTTGTGTCCAGTCACTTCACTGAAGGTGTTTTATCAGTTGTAGGAGTTACCTGGTAGAATTTTGGGGGTCACTTATAAATACTATCATATCATCTGCTAATAGCAATACTATGATTTCTTCTTTTCCAATTTGTATCCCCTTGCTCTACTGTGTCTAATTACTCTAGCTAGGATTTCAAGTACTATATTGAAAAGATATGAAGAGAGTGGACAACCTTGTCTTGTTCCTGACTTTAGTGGAATTGTTTTAAGATTCTCTCCATCTAATTTGATGTTGACTATAGGCTTGCTGTAAATTACCTTTGTTATGTTTGGGTATGGCCCTTGTATCCCTGATCTCTTCAAGATCATGAAATGTTTTCAGTTTTCTAAACTTTCTTCCACATCCATGCTTCGGGATTGATTTTCAGCAAAGATAGCAGTACATTATTATAAATACTCATCAATAAATTAGTGAAACAGGCATGGTTGTACATCTTGTAATTCCAGGTCTCAGGAAGCTGTGGCAGGAGGATGACCACCAATATGAGACAAACTACAATTACATATTAAGTACCAAGCCAAGGAGTAAAAATACCAAAACTCTATCTCAAAAATTAAATAAACATTAATAAACATAGAATCATAATTTTGATTAATTGCAATTATAAGAATTATAATTTAAATGTTAACACTTTAGAGTTGACTATTGCGACAAACAGTCTAATTTATATTGACACTATTTTAATTAGGAAAGGCAAACTACAATACAGTATCACTACTGCTTTACTTAGTCTAACTTTTTCATTTTTCATATTTAAGCACTCCTGTACTTTTTAAAAGACATTGTCTTTTAAAATATAGTAACTGAAAAATTTGTCCTCCACCATAATTTCTGTTCTAATAACAAGAACTATATTAATCTTAGTTACTTTTCTATTGTTCTGAAGAGACACTTTAACCAAGGCAACTTATAGAAGAGAGCATTTAATGGGGACTCGCTTACAGTTTCAGAGCGTGAAGTCATTATTATCATGGCAAGAAGCATGGCAGCAGGCAGACAGGCCTGGCTCTGGGGAAGTAGCTGAGAGCTTACATCTGGTCCACAAGTACCAGGCAGAAATAGAGTTAACTAAAAATAGTGTGGAATTTTCAACCCTTTAAGTCCACCTGCAGTGACACACCTCCTCCAACAAGGCTACAGGTCCTAATCATGCTCAAAAAGTTCTACCAATTATGGACTTATTCAAATATATTCAAATATATAAGCCTGTGGGAGCCATTCACATTTAAACCACTGCAATAGTTTAAGTTAAAAAATAGTATTTTTAGTTGCAATTTTTTTGCAAATAACTGGAAACATTATATGTAAGTTAAAGACCAAATTTAGGGGGCGGGGGATCTTATTATCAATTTATTTCAAGTTCAAAACAGAACAAGACATATCTTTAAATTTCACAAGTCATTTTCTTAGAAAATTATAATTGAAATTCAAATAGCTTTATTTCTTCCCAAAACAACATGCAAGCTATTTATCAGATATATAAACCTTATTTTAAAAGAAAATAAAACAGCTCAAAAGCTTTCAAATTAAGAAGAAATATGATCTTTCAACAAGGCAGATACATGTGCTTGAAAGCAATTATTCATCACACTGACGTTATGAAAGGCAATTTCCAGACTGTGAGAGACGTCCAGCTTAAAACCATTTTCTGTGATGTGCCTACTTGCCAGCACTCTTTTTGCTTTAGCTTTAATAATAAAAATTAGAGAGAGAAAAGGCAGAAAACAAGCAAAGATTAATAGGACCCAACTTTAGTGCTTTGATACTTTCTCAGTTTCAAAAAAATAAATCAACACAGAGGTCAGAAAGAGCCACCATCTCATCTTGAAAGCATCAGCCATAGAACATAATGGGATTTATGCATATGTAAGTAGGAAAGTGCAAATACCAGCAGCTAGCACACTGTCGCCTAAGAACAAACAACAGCACCCAAACCATCACGAAGCACAGATTAAATGGAAGATCACAACTGCTTTAAAGACTTGCCTAAAAGTCTAATAAATTTAACTTTAGCAAAATGGCAATCTTTGATTTTTCACTAGAGTTAATATATTCCTCCAAAGCCATTACTTTAACAATACATAAGTATAGCATTCACTTACCACTGATGACAAATGTGTTTATTTATAGCCTTTTTTCTTGCAGTAAAATTCATCTACTACGGCACCCCTAGGCATGTGCAATTAAAATTAAAGACAGCCTTATGTTTACCCAAAAACTAAGAATTAAAGTGAGGGCTAGATTAGATACAAAATTCATACTGATATCAGATTAATTTCATCATGTAATATCTTCTATTCACATGTCAAAATACTTACAACTCCCCAAAGGGATTACAAGGTGAGGATTAGAGTCAATAAAACAGTCCCAAAACAGTTTAGACACTACAGGGGGAAAGTAAGCTTTTCATTCAATGCCTTAGATGAAAATTTATGAACAATAAAATTTGGAGGCATGTTGACTAAATAATGGTGTGGGCACTATCTCCCTCATCAGACAGAAGCATAATAGGCAAAGTCCCATTTCCTGTATAAGATTCACTTGCAAAACTTCATCAGTTTCTCATTGACCTACTTTATCTAGATAACCCTTCCTTTCTTTTTTTTTCTTTTTTTTTAAATTTTTTTCCTCATTTTTTTATTAAAAATTTCCAACTCCTCCCCTCCTCCTCCCCCTTCCCTCCCCTCCCTTCCACCCATACCCCCACTCCAACCCTCTCCAAGACAAATATCACCATAGAACCTTCACCTGGCATTAGATGGAGAAAATGACAGAGCCCCACATAGGAGCACCGGACTGAGCTCCCAAGGTCCTGATGAGGAGCAAAAGGAGTGTGATCATGAGCAAGGAAGTCAGGACCGTAAGGAGTGCGTTTACCCATTGAGACAGTGGGACAGATCTAACGGGAGACCACCAAGTCCAGTTGGAATGGGACTGATGGAACAGGGGACCAAACCGGACTCTCTGAATGTGGCTGTTGGTGGAGGAGGACTGAGAAACCTTCTTTTCTTTCCATAGTTCAACTTCTCACACTCTCCGCCTCTGTAACTTTATAAGATGCTAAGAAGCATACCATGTAATTGAATCCCTTCACATAAATATATGGATTGGCCTTACCTCACCCAAAGGAAGGCTCCTGGAGGAATCTCTTCAAAACTTCAAAAAAAAAAAAAAATTACCACACATGACCTCGTTGTGTCCATCCCCCTAACCATAAAATCATAAATTATTCATTTTATACAGAGAAATAATTCCTCCTTCAGACAGTCCTCTTAAGTCGAGGTCAAAATACTAGGTTAGGCTTTTCTAACCCAAAACTAATTAAAATAGTCCTTAAAGACATAAAGTTAAGGCATGTGAACCACCCTATTCTTCACTGGAAGCCATGTTTGCTGATTCATTTCTGTCACCTTGACAGAAACTAGACTTACTTGGAAAGAGGGGACATGAGTTGAAGAATGGCCTGCACCAGATTGGCCTGTGATCATGTCTGTGAGACATGATTATTCTTGATTAATGATTGATACCGAAGAGCCCACCAAGGGCTACTCGCTACTGTGTGCAGTTTCACTTCTGAACACATGGCTCTGGTTATATAAGAAAACAAGCTGAGAAAACAAACCTTGGAGAGCAAGCCAGCAGGCAGCCTTGCTCTATGATTCCTGGTTCATGGGTCTACATCTTCTTGCTATTTTTTTCTTCAATTTTTCAAGACAGGGTTTCTAGGCATAGCAGCTGTGGCTGTCCTGTAACTTGCTCTGTAGACCAAGCTGTACTTGAACTCACAAAGACCTGCCTGCCTCTGTCTCCCCAGTGCTGGGATTAAATGCATGTACCACCACTAGCTGGCCATGACTCTACTTCTATTTCAGTTCCTGCCCTGAATTCCCTGAGAGACAGACTGTGATCCAAATGTGTAACCCAGATAACCCGTCTCCTCCCCCCCCCCCAGGATGCTTTTCTATCACATTAATAGTGATTTTTAAAAAAAAAAAAATTCACAGTATTTATCACAACAATAGAAAGCAAACTGTGACATCAGGGAAGCATTCTTGAATTTCTTTTGAACATTGTGACATGATGTTGTCATCTTCTACTAAACTCAATCTTGAAACCTACACAACATAGCAACCAAAACACTCTAAATAGAAATCTCAAGTTTTCAGCAATATTTGTATTAGCCCACACTAGCTGAAGGTTCAAAAAAACGTATTGGAAGTTTTGAAGGATATCATTTTCATTCATTGCAACAGCTCTGAAACATATGCATTATTATATCTAATTTTTACAAAATGAAACTGAAGTTCCTAAAGATAAAGTAACTTGCTTAAGAGGCATAATTAGAAGGGACAAAACAGACATTCATAAGTAAGCACTGATTTCAAAGACTAAGGACTCTCTTCCCTCTGGTATACTTTTTCGTCTTACCAATTAAAATCGAGTCAAATGGCTTTTAAATGACCAATTTAAATACATCACCATAAGCACATAATTATGTAATCTTGGGTACAGTGGTACTTCATGAGTCTCCTTGATGCACTAGAAACTGGCTTCTGCATTGCAGTGTGACAGACTAGGCTTATCTCCAGACACTCGAAACAAACTGTCAATCATTCCTCCTCCTACCAAAATATGTCATAGTGTAAGTGACAAATTTTGATAGTGTAGAAAGATTTAAGCCAAATGCTTATGATTTTACAGAAAGAGGAGAATTTGTCCATTTATTCCTTTATAAATCCCATTGCTATATTTCTGAAAACCACAGACTACTTTCTGTTATTTCAGTGTCAATTAGTACTATCTTAGCCAACTTGCTTAATCTGCTTCTTTTTGTCTGTTTTCTATTGAGCAGTTGATATTTCCATTATTACTGTCAGGGAAAAAAATCATAAAATGTAATCAAGTATTTTATGGCATTGTTAGAAAGTCCTGAATTTATAAAATTCATAGTTGGAAATATTAAAAGAGAGAAAGAGAAACAGAACCTGGTAGTTATAAAGCACCACTGAAAAAGAGAAATTTATTTTTAATTTTCAGAACAAAAGAAATTTAATAGTAAGAAATCTGTTGAGGCAGGTGAATAAAAATATATTATATAAAAAAGACAAAATATTCTTGAAGCACTAAAATATTTAAAAATAAAAATGTTCCCAACAATTATTACTATAAAATAAAAACTATACAGCTGAGAAAGAAGAAAATGCTTACAGGTATTTGGAAGCATCGTGACAGTCAAGCCTAACTACAGGATATCACAGAAGGAGATTTGAACCCTTGTGTGGTGATACACTCTTATAGTCCCAGCTCTATGGAGTAGTGTGAACCTGAGCCCTGCCTTGGCTATATAGTGAGATCCTATCTCAAAAAAGCAAGAACATGAGACCTCAATACTACCCAGAGAACTACAGGCGGCTAAGAAACACTCAGAATGGGAGAAATAGTAGTTCCCAGGGATTGGTACACTAATTGGTTACACAGTGTCAAATTGCCATCCCTTAAAACAAATACATGCAATATTCCACAGGTTGCACAGATTATATTTAGGAATACATATGTATACACATATACGTACATATATTTAACAACAACTAATGAAGCAAGAGGCCATGGATTTAAAAGAAAGCAAGGAGAAGCATATGAAAGAGTTTGGAGGGAGCAAAGGGAAGGGGAAGTGATGTAACTATATTATAATCTCAAAATTAATATAAAAATAATATAAAAATATATAAAACAAAAATAAACATAAACAAATTATTGTTGGTAGACATAATTTATAGTTTCTTTATATAAGTTCTATAAAACATGAACTATATCTAAATAAAAATACAAATAAATTATCTTCATATCTAACTTATTAGCAAAATTAATATCTATATCTACATGATACATTGTTGTGGGAATTTTAATTTTTGTTCCTCATTGGATAACATCTACAAAGGTCCAATTTTGCTGCAATCACTATTTCCTATTAACTTCTGGATTCCTGCCCACTGCTGAGAGAAGAGGTAGCAATTTTACCAATCTAGCCCCATGCAGACTGGTGGGATGAATCAGCTGGGATTTGGGTTTAATTTGTCATTGAATAGAGATCCATCTTTTCTCAAGTATTCTTTTTTTTTAAATTTCCGCCTCCTCCCCGCCTCCCATTTCCCTCCTCCTCCCTCAACTCCCCTCCCCCTCCCTCTCCAGTCCAAAGAGCAGTAAGGGTTCCCTGCCCTGTGGGAAGTTCAAGTTCCTCCCCCCTCCACCCAGGTCTAGGAAGGTGAGCATCCAAACAGCACCCCCCCCCCAAAGCCAGTATATGTAATAGAGATCAAAATCCAGTGCCATTGTCCTTGGCTTCTCAGCAGCCCTCATTGTCCTTCATGTTCAGGGAGTCCGGATTTATCCTGTGCTTTTTCAGGCCCAGTCTAGCTGAGGCATAATAGATCAGCCCCACCATCTCGGTGGGTGGGTGCACCCCTCGTGGTCCTGTCTCAAGTATTCTAAGTGAAGAAGAAAACAGAAGGAGTTGGGCCTCTCAAAAGCAAAGCTGACTCAGTGAAATTATTTACAGGTTGTCATCTTTGAGCATAATCTCTGTCATATTCATTGACTGTTAAAAAGGCCATAGAGACAACACCCAGTAACGGCTCTATCCTGCTTGGTCAAAGATGGGGATGTCCAGGTGGGCGGGGCAGACAGGCATCCTCTTAGGCCTAGTAGTCGATGGGTGCAGCCGAGAAAAAAGGTAAAGGTCAGCCCATCATAAGGTATTTCATATAAGAGAGAGAAACGATATTACATTCAACTAATCTATAGCTAAAGTTCCTCAGAAATCTTTCAGAAAGTGCTTTTCCATGTCTCTAACTTCAGAACCTCTACAATCGAGTGTGCGGTGAGTTCCATGTTTGCTGTATACTCAGAAAGTACCTCTATACTATGAAAACCTAGATCACCCTGTTCCCTGATTTCTTAGTCTGTACAGTTGCCTAACTGTGGGTATGTGTGCACCATGGATTTCTCCAACACATAATAAAAAGGCATTGCAGAAATTCCCTCTGGAAATTAAATAGAAGACCCATACTTCCAAAACTTGGCATATTTCTTGGGATGGATGCTTACTGGCACAGTGCATTTTAAACCAATTACTCTGATGGCACTCAAAGGATGTGTATGAATATCACCACGCTGCATTATTCTCAAGAGCCAGTCTTTATATAGGGTGACTGCATACACTCTTAAACAACAGATGCCTTAGATAGAAGATGAGCCGGTTAGAAAGTATCCGCCACCTGCTTTTGCCTGTCATTATTCCCTTAATAGCTTTTTACCTGTGGGCATATTGAGCCACCAAAAAGAAGTGTCATTCCCCAAAGTACCACCATGAAAGGAATACTTATGAGGTTGGCGTCAGAAAACCGTCTGAACAGAATTTCCCAGTACACAGCTGCAATATGTCATTCTTGAAAATGTCGTGTTAGTGGATATGACTTTGGGAATTGACTTAATAACAATAATAACAATAAAAATAGCTGGCACTTAGCAAGGAAAGTGTCTTTCATCCCAAAGGGCCCACAAGTGCTTCAGATTGGGAAATGTAGTCAGCTCTGAGAAGGGTGATGGCACTTGGCACAGCCACGGAAGCACAGAAACGGCTCGTCACCGAGGACAGCCCAAGCTCCCAGCTGAAAGAGGAACCATAAGCTTTTATTTTCCACATGCAGTGATATAACCTTGGATTTTCATCTCTTCAGAACAGGGCGACAAAAAAAAATATAGGCTTTTGCGTCCCACTTTAGGTAGAAACTTCTGAGAGAAAATTGACCTTGTAGTTCTCGTACTAGGGTTTTTAAAAAAAAAATGTCCGAATGGATCACCATGACACGCTTTTACTACACAGGATCTCAATGCAGCTTCCAGTTAGAGACAAGAGGTTGAAATATGAGCCAAGTGGTTTCCATGTTAAAGAAAGTGGAAACGGAGTTTGAATTGCTGGGTAATTCTGACCCTCACAGACCTTGTTCGTTGAAAAGACGTCATCACTCTGACTGATGGCTTTTTGATCTTTCCGAAGGAAACTGCTGTGGTGGGGACTAGCTGACTTCTCAAGTTCATTTATCACATTCACGTGCAGTGCTGCCTGTGAGGATTATATTCTGTGTTTCTTATCAAGAATAGTTATGTGCAAATGGCTTTTAGAAGTATTTTTTTTTACTGAACCAAAATGGCTGTTTTCTTCTCTTTAGCATGCGCATGCCTTAAGAACTGATGTTTGGCAACCTGGATATTAAATTTACTTTGATTTAGTATATACTACCTTCATACCAGAGTGACTTAGCCAGTTTGTCATCTGGCTTTATTAATAATTACAAACTAAGGACATTAAAGGAAATTGTTTGTTAAAATTTTACTTCTTCCAAATGAGGTTTTAGACTTCAGTATCTTATTCCACCACGTTGGGAAAAGATAATTTATTTTTATTCATTCCAAAACTTTAGTCTCATAAAACTTTCAAAACTCCCTCCAATGCTTCTTTTCCTCCAAGGATGAATTTTCATTATGAAATAGAACTTGCCACAGTAATAATAAAAGAAGCATTTGAAGTGTTTTCCTCCTTTAGCAAATGCCTCGTAGGTGCCTGTAGACTAGTTCCTTTTATTGCCCCTTCTACCACTTCACAGAATTTGTCTGGTGGAGATGAGAAAAAGAAGTCATGACAGTTACTCACACTCCTGGAATAAAGTCTTCGTGGCACAATTGGAGCTGTCCCAAACATTGGTACCTATAACAAAATCTACAAAATGAAAAAAATTCTTAAATCCAAGACTTGTATTTTGAAAATCTTTTTGCCAATGAAAACTTGAATTTAGCAACTCCACAACTTGAAAAGACTCATGCTTGTATGCAGAGAAAGAAATTTACATGTTCCAACATTTCTCTAGAAGTTAGGAAGTAGGCAGTATCTACACGAAGTTCTGCCCAAACCTCAGAGTCCCAGCTCTCTTCTTTCTGCTGTTATTTTCAGTTCCAACTTCCATCTTTAAGACCACTTCAGGTTCCAAAGTATCATTTTAATGTCCTCCCTCTTTCCAGGTAGAAGAGCAAAGGAGGAGGTGAGAAAAAGTAGGAATACTTCTGAATTTGCGAGTTCCTCTTCAGTGCTCTTTCCAGCATACCACATGAGCTACACACATGTGTCCCATAACTCAGAGTGGACATGAGAGACTTGATCTGGAATGTGTGCACTCACACATGAGCCCAGCATCTCAGATAAATCTCCTGTTTCTAGGGGAGACACAGGGAATAGAACCTAACATGGACCTCCTGACGAGCCACTGATAACCACTGCTCCAAACAATCAACCGATTTGAAACTCAGTGCTTTGCCTGGTAACTTAATAGTCATTAGTGAATGAATGTGGCACCATAAATTGATATAAAGTTGAAGCAAATAATACTAACACTAATACATACCTAGCATTAATTGGCACTGTCATTTTTTTTGCCAAGGAGTTTTACAGGAACTATCTTATGTGGTCCTCGTGCAAGCACTGAAAATGTAGGGGAGGTTGACAGAGAAGTTTTGTAACAGAAGTGAGATTAACTGGCAAGGTGAGAGTCTAAAGTAGACATCTGTCCACAAAGACTTACTTATTTCTAAACTATACAAACTATGCAGAAGTTTTGAGTATTTTTCTTACTGTTAAAACTGACCTACAGCAAGTTCATTGCTTTTCTAGTCACCAGCTATTTGCTGCTTTTCAAACCTAGAGGAAAATAAAAGATAAACCTATGATTTATCTTGATAGGAAAAAAATCCCATAAGAAACACTGACAGCTCTGCAGAGTTATTAAGTTATTTCCATATCAAAATGCTTTGTATCCTATGGAAACTTCCCTCTCTAAGAAAGTCCCCATGGGGAGTCTGCCAAAGTTAGTTGTTTATAGTACACACTTTCTTGCCACTCCTCTATTCAGGAAATCTCTTTTCATTGAACTTAAAGATTGCAGAATTGAATGCTACTATAAGTAATCAACAAAATTGGCTCATCCATCATGGCCGGTAAATGAATTCTTCACCACCAGAGGCAGCCTTCACAGTCACTGCAGAGAGCACACAAACATTTATGCTGCATCACATTTAGCATAAAGACATTCTACAGTCTTGAATACGTCTATTGGTGAGTTTTTGTAGGCAGAGACTGTTCGTCCATTTCCTGGCCACCCAGAACCTAAATAATCACACAGAAACTATATTAATTCCAACACTGCTTAGCCAATAGCTTAGGCTTCTTATTAATAACTCTTACATCTTAAATTAACCCATTTCTATTTATTTATGTATTGCCATGAGACTGACTTATGGTTTACAGGTAAGGTTCCAGCAGGTGCACCTTTTCCTTCAGAGGTTGCATGGCATCTCCCTGACTCTGCCTTCTTTTCTCCTCTTGGAATTCTCTCATTGCTCTATTCTACACTGCCATAGGCCCAAAGCAGCTTCTTTATTAATCAATGGTAATAAAACATATTCGCAGCATACAGAGGGAAATCCCACATCAAGTTTGGTTTTGTTTTGTTTTGTTTTGTCAACTTGATACAAGCTAGAGACGTCTGAGAAGGAACCTCAATTGAGAAAATCCCTCTAGCAGAGCAGTGTGTCAAGAGGTCTATAGAGCTTTTCTTGATTAATGATTTATGTGGGGAGTCCCTCCCTCCCCTTATGAACAGTACCACCCTGGGCATGAGGTACTGGGTTGTATAAGAAAACAGAATGAGCAAGCCATGGAGAGCAAGCCAGTAAGTTGTGTTCCTCCATGGTTTCTGTTTCAGTTCCTGCCTTTGCTCCTGCTTGAGCCTTCCCTTGACTTCTTGCTATGGTGGACCATGATGAGGATGCATAAAACAAACCTTTTACCTGTAGCTGTTTTTTGGTCATAAAATTTCATTGTATCAGTAGAAAACAAACAAAGATATTAATAGTTTATAAAGAGTAAACTAGAATAAATGTGGTCTAAGGTTTCAAAGTCCACAATTCCTTATCTGTATACCCTTGCTTGAATAACATTTATTCACGTGTCTCCTTTATCATACTAGAGTAGTGAGGATCAGTGTATTTAAAAATCCTTAGATATTTAAATGGAGAGATGAAACTGGGTGCTTATTTGTTAAGTAGTTGGTCTATCTTGGAGAAAATATGTAACAACTTGTAGATGTCATTCAAATCTCTTAATACATAATTTCCTAAAATGCAGCTTTAATGTTTTTATTTTACAATTTTCAAAACACAGGAAAACCACATGTGAGTCAACAAACGCAAAACAAAAACATTCTGCCATTATTTAATTCACCTCTCCTTTCTACAACTTTTGTATTTGAAAATACATCAATTCATAAGCACGTCATTCACTCCTGAATAAAGTTAAATTGGTAAGTTCTGTTTTCTAATTTACTGTGGCTAGAAACTGAAATATTCTAGCACGGTGGAATTATTGACAGTTCACCTACACTTTTATTTCTTTTGCATGGAGTTGAAATCCTGATGGGAAACACAAGTGCCAAAATGTAGGAGGGTTGCGTTGCGCTAGTCTTATCCGTGGGTTACAAGATGCTCAAGAACACTCAGCCTTCAGACTTCATCATTGCCAACAGTGAAGCTGAAAACAGACACATATCATTTCCAGAAAGTAGAGTGAAATAAATCCCTGTGTCATATTTGTATAGCATTTAACATTTTGCTTGACTTAGACTCCAGATATTAAGCACGGGAATAAAATTTTACTTCCACATTGAACTTGTACGAACAAGGGAGTCCCTTTTGCTTATGGTTTCGATGCTTCAACCCACATTCATTTGACACTGCTTGGAACTATGGTGGCACAGAACATCATGCTTGAAGACACTGTAAGGGAGCCTGCTGACCTCACTGTGGTGTGAGCTGAGCCTGAGAGCCATGTTCCGATATATCTGTGCCAGTTAGTTTTATGCCAATGAGACATAATACCTGAAGAAACAAAAGCGTAAAAAGAGGAAGGATTTATTATACTACACAGTTTCAAGTTTCAGTCCATGGCCCTGTTGCTTTGATTCTACGGTGAATATAAATATTACGGCAGGGAAGGTATGAATGAACAAAGTTGAGAGTGAACAAAATTGTATAGGGAAAGTTGTTCACCTTATAAATACAGAGAAGCAGAGGAGATGGGAGGACGAAGTTTGTAAAGACATGTTCCCAGAAGCTGCTTCCTCCAATGAAATCCTCAGCCCCTAGAGTCCCTAACACTTCCTAATGTCCATTCAACCCTAAAGCTATCAATGCATTGCCTTAAGAGGTTACAACCATGATGATGCAGATACCTCTGAACACTGCTGCACTAAGGATCCGGCATTTGACGCATGAAACTTGTCAGGGCCATTCAAGTCCGAATAATAACAAGTCCCTTCAAAAGTATGACCCTAATGACCTAGCTTTATATTGGGCCTTACCCAGAAAGGTTCTAATTTTCTCAAGTCTTCAGCAGATGGCTTTCAGGGGAACCAGAAAACTCTGGAAAGAACCATAAGAAATGAGTGTTTACTGCTACATGGAAAGCCAGTATCTGGTATTGTTGTTATAAAAGCACAAATAGACTAACATACCTCTCTCTCTCTCTCTCTCTCTCTCTCTCTCTCTCTCTCTCTCTCTCTATCTCTCTCTCTCTCCCTTTTCCCACACTTCCCACATGACCAATGTCTCAACCATGAGATCTATCAATATCTAATGGTTATTGAGGAATTCTCTAATAGCTCCCCATCAGTTAAATTTAGGTGCATTAATTTTTCAGTTATTTATCATATATGTAACTATTTCTCCATATATCTCTCTTTATATCTCTCTTTTTGTCCTGCTCCATGAGAATAAGGGCATGTTTGGTTTTTATTGCTGCCAGTGCTGGACATGTCATGCACCACATAATAAAGGAAGCAAATTCATCTTGTGTTCCTTATAATGTCACATATGTGCTACCATAGTGCTCAAGCAGATGGGCATAAATCATCTGGAGGGAAAGATTCCTTCTAAAATTACACTGTGTTACCTTTAAGCTGCCCAATAATTCATGAGTGAATGAGGAAATCAGTAGCGCTTATCTCTAACATCAGTGTTTTTCTGACTCTTTCCAGAGTTACCCATTGTGTCCTGAGGATTACCATAGAAGAGGAGACCAGGAAACACGCTCCCAGGGTCCTTATGACCCTAGGGGCCTATGACACCACTGACGCAGACAGCCATGACTTAACACTGTTGAAGATCATCAAAACCTTCTGTACTCCCTTTAAAGCAAATAACCACAGCATACGTGGGAAGTCAAGAATGCTGAAAGTCTATTTATTTGGCCCACTCAGAATAAATTTCTCTCCATCCGACGGTGCAAAGAATTAACGCTGGCAGCTACCTTTCAGTTATGATAGGAATCTCCTGACAGCTTTCCTCTCTAATGCTCATAAAAAGGATGACTAAAATGAACTAATGTCGTGTGGATTAGTAAGAGTCTCTTCCAGCTGACAGAAGATTATGTCTGTACAGCTCCTTGAAACTCTCAATAGTAGTTTGAAATGAAGGAAAATGTCTTGGTTTAAGATTTAGTATTTTAAGTCCAAGGTCCTCCCAACTCCCCCCAGGTCCAGCTCACCAGGAAGGTGAGCAACCAAGCTGACAAGGCCCACACAGAGCCCGCATGCTGTAGAATCCAAGCCCATCACCATTGTCCTTGGCTTCTCAGCCTCATAACATAGAGTAGGGAACCCTGATGGCTCCTTGGACTGGAGAGGGAGGGAGTGGGGGTATGGGTGGAGGGGAGGGGAGGGAAGGGGGAAGAGGAGGGGAGGAGATAAAAATTTTCAATTAAAAAAATGAGGGAAAAAAATAAAAAATAAATAAAACTGTTTGACTCTGAAAAAAAAGATTTAGTATTTATTTGTGAGTAATTAGTGGTGGCTATAATTTTGGTAGAAAATTGTATACATCAGTGTATGCCTAATGATTCAGTGTTATGGGTTGTGTACTTATATAGTTAACTTTCAACTTTTGTCCTGAATCTGCTTTTTGTTGGTGTGATAAATACTGACCATACTCAAATTGTACAAGCAAATTGTTATTTGGTTCATGGACTATAGTCTATCATTGAAGGAAATGAAGGCAGAAACCTGGCTGGAAACTGAAGCAGCTATCACTAGGGAACACTGATAACTGACTTGCTCCCCCTGGCTTGTTCAGCTGCCTTTCGCATCCAGTTCAATCCTATCTAGCTAGGAATGGCACTGTTCCCAGTAATAGTCTAGGTAGGACATCCAAATCAATCAGAAACCAAGAAAATGTTCCCACAGACAGGCCAGTCTGAGGAAGGCAATTCTGAGGTCATGATTCACTCTTTCCAAGTATGTCTAATTCATGTCAAGTTCACAAAAACTAACCAGAACAATCTATAGGCCTATCATTGATTTGGACAAAAAGAAATATTAGCAGCCAGTTTTAATAAAAAAGGTTTTTCCAGTGAAATATAATTGTATTTTTAAGAGTGACAAAAACCTATTTAAGATCAAATAAGTTAAATATTTTACTTTACTGATTAAAGACTAAGGATTTGAAAAATTAAGTTACCTGAGCTGATATCATTAACTAATTTTAGAGCTAGAAGAATAAAAATTTAATATGTACCAATATAAAATCTTACTTATTAGGGCAACTATGGTGTCTAATGATCACCAAAGGAGAAAGGAAATATATCATGCCTACAATTATGGAATTTTGGAATTATGAAATTTTGGCAGTTATTTTTTAATCACAAATATTTCACAATTCATGAGCTAATTCTAACACCTAATTAGTAGGATCCTATATTGTTTCAGGAAACCAGGAGACAAGATAAAGCTACAGGGGAGTACTTTGAAATAAAAATGGGATAATACTTAGGATAGTATTGTGAAATACCAGGCAAGAGATAATAAGAGGAAATTGGTTTATTAATGCAAGAATCAATAGTAGAGCTAGAATTAAGAAACAAGGTTCAATCTTAATACAGTGTTCTAGGTTAAGGAGTATAATAGCAGCAAGAAAATGAAATAAGCATGTTCAAGACGTTTAAAACTAAAATAAAAGAGACAAGTGGAAAATTACTCAGACAGTAGGGAGATGTTTTTACAGAAAACGGTCATGTTGGCAGGCTGATGAAGCAAGAACTAGACAGTTCAAAGGAAAAGTGGAGTGCATGTCATGTGAAAAGGAAAAAGATGTTCCATCTATCTAAAGATGGAAGCAAAGATTTAAAGATAGATGAGTCTAATATGAATGAAAATGCATCCTGTTGATTCAGTCAGTGTCTTCTACTGGCTTCTCTATGAAAGAGAGGCACAGGGCCTGGGAAGTCAAAAAAAGAAAGGAGGAAAGAAAAAAGAAAGAGAGAAAAAAATGAAAGAGAGGAGGGAAGGAGGGAGGGAAGGAGGGAGGGAGGGAGGGAGGGAGGGAGGGAGGGAGGGAGGGAAATTGAAATGGCATTAAAGAAAGGGAAAATAGCTCAAATGATTGAAGTGTATTAGGCTCTTCACTATCAACCTTATGTTATCATGTTCCATACCAAGTGCTCCTCAAACACGAGTATAATAGAGAGAAATAGGATGCCTGTGAGGAGCTCTCCCTTCTGTGAGTGAGTGTGTGGCTGGACTCTAATGAGTATTGCATATGGTATCTTCTCCTTCCTTCCAGTGAGTGTGCAGCTGGACTCTAATGAGTGTTGCATAAGGTATCTTCTCCTTCCTTCCAGTGAGTGTGCAGCTGGACTCTAATGAGTGTTGCATAAGGTATCTCTCCATCCTTTCAGTGAGCGTGCAGCTGGACTCTAATGAGTGTTGCATATGGTATCTTCTCCTTCCTTTCACAGCTCGCCTGTCTGGGTGGCAGTAATGCAGCAAGATTGACATGTGCTGAGCTGCTTATGACAAAGTCCACTTATTAAAGAAAAAAGAATGGCCTTTCTCTCTTGACTTATATTTCTACTGTAAAAATTGTTTTCATGGTTGCCACTAAGTTTGTACTACAAGTTTTTAGTAATGCATGTTGGCTGTCAAACAACACTCCTCTGCCCCCTGAATATTGCAGCACTAATCTAATTAGCGCCTTATCACCTCTTTCCAATTCCATAAGATATTTCATTGATCCATATGCAATAATTGCCTGGTACATTGTCGCTATTGTTACTTTAATTTGTTTAAGGAAACGGAAGAGCTATTGGCAGTTGATGGCTGCTAGGGAAGAGTCATTTTCTTTAGGGGAGTGTTCATGGTAGGTTGACCATGCCCCAGTGGATGGCTCCCCTCTCATGAGAATATGCACAGCACTATTTGGACTCAGTAGCTTTTAACAAAAAGACAAAAATAGAGGAGATAAAGTTGATAGAAGAACACAGGAGGGATCTGAAGAAAGTGAGAAAAAAGTAGGAGGTGAATATGATCAAAATCCAGTGTATATACTTATGAAATTCTCATAAACTTATACTAAACTGCAAAAACAATACAATATAAAAATATTATATTAATAAGTACTATTATGTATATTAATAAATACATTAAAATAATAAATAAAATTTATTAAAAGTATAAAAGAGAAAGAGGATTTTTATTTCACCACTATTTGTGCCTTTTCCTGATGTTCCTTCTTCATGAAGACCCTAGTTTCTGACATTCCATTTTACTGAAGTACTCTCTCAGAAACAGCTTTCAGCATCTTCCGGCGTTTCTGGTGAAAGTAAATTCCCACAGACCTTGGCTAAAATTATTTTTCCTCTCACTTTGAAAGAAAATTTCCATTACAATCGAATCTGAGATTGGTAATATTTTTCTCCTTTCAACAACAATTTTTTTTTAACTTTCTGCTTCCCTAGTGTGATTCTTAAACTTGACTGCATACTTGATCGCACTGATAACAGCCTAGGAGATTAGAGAAATACACCTTTGTGTATACCAGTGAGGGCAATCCAGGAGAGATTAAGTAAAGGCAGAGGTGCCATGAATGTGAGAGGGGGCTAAATTCAGGGAGAAAAAATCTCTTAGAATAGGCACACAGTTTTCTCCTCTCTCCGTCTCTCTCCTTCCCAGCTATGAACTGCTCTTTTCAGTCCCATTCTTCCCATTACAATGAACTGAAATACCTAAAACTGTCCCAAAATAAAGCCACCCTCCCTTAAGTTGCTTGTCTTTTGTTACAGCGAAGAAAGTCTGAAACGCTTGCAGGGGTTCTGAAGAGTGGGCATTAACGTTCTCATCCTTGTCTCTCTTATGATGAGCTGGATTTATTCTGTTGTCACTTTCTCCCACTGACTTCAGTAACTTCTCCTTGCCTATGATTTGCTGTAGTTTGTTTTGCTGTTCTTAGGTATCATTTTTGGTTTCTTGTTAGATTGGTTGGGTTTTAGTACACATTTTTCTGGGTGTTTGGAAAGTTTTCAGATGAGTGAATTGGAGCCTCTTGCCAATTTTAGAAAGGACTCACATTATTTCTTCAAATGTTTCCTTTTTGCCTTTCTGCTCTGTTTATTAGGCTAATTGTACATGTTACAGGACATTTTCCAAGACTTTTCATTGCTCTTCTGCTTGCTCTGTTTTTTAACTTGTTCCCTTGATTACAGTTTGGGAACTTAGTGTAGAGCTATCACTGCTTTGTCCGTCAGCTATACTCTGTCTTCTCATAAACTCTTCAAAGATCTGGATCTCTGTTTATCTTTGTTCTCAACATGCCCATTGTTTTAGAATTTCTATTTCTGATCACATTATATATTCTTACATTTTCTAATTTTAATTTTATCTCCTTAATATGATGATTCTATTTTTAAATTTTCAGTCAGTTTTCACATTGATATCATATCTGTATCTAATTGTAATGTTCCTTTTATCTCGTCTGACCTTGTCTTCTCTTGCATATCCCTGGTGATCATTTGTTAAAAACCACGCATTTGGTACAGGTCAGTAGGAACTGAGGTAGATGGGCCTCCCATGGGAAGATTTATGTTAATCTCCCTAGTAAATGAGCTAATATTTGCCTACTCTATACAGCCCAGAGATTAGGATCTGGGGTTCTGATTGCCCGTCCAGTATTTGTGTTTCTAAAGTACTTCTCCTCACATACAGCCCCTAAATCTCTCATTTGTTTAGAAAACAATCCATGCTGAAGGCCCACTGTTGGAGTCTTGTTAAGGTGTTGAAAGGGGCATTCTATAATTTTCAAATAAAATACACAGTTTTATGAACCATTGTTCGTGAGCAATGACATGCATAACTGTTTCTGCCTTTATCTCTCTTAGATGCCAAAGGAAGAGTAGAAGGGCTGGGCTGAGATATATTTCCCCACACATAGTCCCAGAATGCATCTCTTGTAAAGGTTCATATTGGAGATTATGTCTCTATCCTGGATAAGGCTCTGCCTACACTTCACAAGATTTCTTTCTTTCCCTCATAGGCAACCTCTCAAGGATCCGTCTTGAGCTGTGACTATAAGAATTTGGTGGGCTCTATGAAGATGAGACAAAAAAATGTGAACATCATTCTAAAGCACACATTTCACCCTCACGCTCTACCCTCAGCCCTTAGTCATTCATCAAAATTACGACGTAAGACTCATGAAAACGTGCAGCTATAGTCGCATCTATTCTAGTCATAACCATGTACTAACTGCAGCCTTGTGGATTTACCTGTCGCTCCAAACTGTCAGCTGGCCATTTGCTGTTACATATCAGTTCTCCGACAGAACTAAAAAAGTTTACTTCTATTTTATCCAGCATTTTTTCATGTTGTTGCGATTGAAGTAACAACTTTCAATCCTTGTTCTTGTTAGAACTGAAACAGAACGTTAATTTGCGTTATTTAAAGTCTGTATGTTTGCCGAAGCAATGGAGAACTAATACCACGCAACAGAAAGAGATATTGTCAGCCTTATTCTTCTAATAGGCAGAGCACTGGGAAAGACTGCATAAGCTGTTAGATATAACAAAGATTGGCATGTTGCTGTAACAAGGTTACGTGAGTTGTTCTTTATTTACAATGACAAACGGAGAAGCCATAGATTCATAAAGCAGCGCTAGCCTTTCACTTGGAAAATGTTTCCCTTCTGCTTTCTAAACTAGCGTGAGGGCACAGTCTCTCACACAGGTGGTTTAAGCCAGATAAAACAACCACAGATTTATCAGATCTTTTCTAATAGCCAGACCTGAAGGGCTCTTGCTTCACTTCTCATAACCTTTACAATACAGATCTTCTTCAAACTACAGTGCTTCAACAGATCGTTTACATTCTATACTGGTACAAAAATGCATAGTCAATGGAAATCTTATCTTACACTCTGAACTGTGGTCTTTTCCTGGGCCACGCTCTTCCATGATGCCGAACAGCATCAGGTGGAGGAAATACCCAGGCAACTTTGCAACCGAAGGGGATGGGAAATAGAATCACACTGTAAATACATTTCTGACTTTTGATATTTCTACTTCCAGCAGGATTATCACTATGGAACCCTATCAGAAGTCCCACAGGATTAGTATTGGTATTTAGACCCCTTTACAAAACAGTCTCCTTGTTTTGAGTGTGAATTTCATTCTTCTTTAATATGAATTCAAACTTCTGAGTTTTGTTGCATAACCTCAAATGTACATTTCTATAAAATTTTACCAGTGCTATTGCGTGTTTTTTGAAAGCTAGTTTTAAATATTTATCGACTTTTAACAAAAAATAAGCTAAGGTCTAATTAACTTCTCAACACACTCATAGCTTGCTTTTCAAAAAAATAAATAATTTTGGCCTACTTCTCAAAATTCAGATGTTTTCCATGTCATTATCAGTAGAATTATACATCATCCAAGAGGCTTACTGAAGAACTAAACTATCAACTAAATATTAATTCTCAAGATGTTCCTAACAGGTAGATAAACAAATTAGGACCAGATCTCTCTCACAGTTTAAATCCACTGAAAAGGCAAGGTAAGTCATTTATCAATAGAAAACCTTCCTACATATTACCCACATCCAGTCACTGCAATAAATTCTGATAGCATTAAATTGAATGATAGCATTAAACTAATCTGGCCCTCATTCCAACCAAGACTAATTTTTTTTCCAATATTAAGCTAGTCCTAAATTGCCCAAATGTATACTTTTCTAAATGCTGCATGACAGAACTGAAGTGTGAAAATGATGTGTTAATATAGTGCCCCTTTTTACTTTGCCCAGCTACTTTCTTTACTCTATAATAGAAAATCAATATTTCTCTTGGTTAGGTGTGAGCTCATATATTAGTGGCTAGGCATCAGTCAGAATTTGGTTACATTTTGACAGAAATACTTCAGCCAGGCATATAAGATAAACTATATTTCATTTTTCATGATTTTTTGTATCAACATTATTCGCTTGTCCCCTAATGAAGCTTCTGGGTACAGTTAAGTGGGGGAAACAGTAAGTCCTTTCCTAGAGGGGAAATGGATGGCAGGAATAAAAGAGCATCAGAAATTCCATCCTCTGGAAAATATTCATAAGGACATGAATACTTAAGCATACCTGCTGAGATTAAGGTTTAAATGATGAAACCATGTAACAAACAATCTAGCATGGGGATGCTCTCATCTGTGACCATTTATGGCTCCCTGTGCTTGTCGGTTAGATATCTGGTTCTGCTTGATTGGCCCCTAGTGCTTATAGAATGAACAACATCCTCCACAAGGCTATGAACAACAGAGCCAACATTCCAAGTCACTCCATGTACTTCTGGCCAATCACAATGCTCTAAAAATACATGTGGAAATTGGAATTGATCACACAAAAGTAAAACTCAAGGAGACTTTAGGAGAGTCTGAGCTGTTAATGTGTTCTACCAAAAGAGATCCAGCACTGGAGGAGACATCATTACAGATTCACCGTTCAAAGAAAATGGTGCCTATTTGAAATGTTCTAAGTCCACAAGAATAAATAAAGAACAGAAGAAGATAAATCTTTACTTATCATGTAGAAAATCTTAATATTCTGCAAAACAATTAGAGCCATGATTCAAAGGTGAATTTTAGGTAGGAAATACATGTAATAGATGCAAAACAATGAAGTCAGGCTAAAAGAAAGAGAGGAGCTAGAATTGTTGGTACCCACCTGAAATGAGCATTGACAAGTTGAAGGGAATGTTTTATTCCACAGGCTGACTACTAACAATCAGAAAGAGACAGCCCTTGCAGAACAGTTGTGGCAACACACACCTTTAATCCCTGTACTTGGGAGTCAGAGCCAGGCATGTCTCTGAATTTGAACTCAGCCTGGTCTAGAGAGCAAGTTCCAAGACATCCAGGGCTACACAGAGAACGCCTGTCTTAACAACTCAACAAATGTGTGTGTGAGAGAGAAAGAGAGGAGGAGGAGGAGGAGGAGGAGGAGGAAGAGGAGGAGAGAGAGAGAGAGAGAGAAAGAGAGAGAGAGAGAGAAGAGAGAAAGAGAGAGGGGAAGAAGGAGAGGGAGAGGGAGAGAGAGAGAGGAGGATGAGGAGGAGAGGAGAGATCCCAGTACAAAAGGAACCCAGAGGCTGGACTGTAGCTTGATGGTAAAGGGCTCAGCTAACATGCATACATAAGTCCTTGGGTTTGATCCCCAGAACCACACACACACCCCAAAAAAAAGAAATCACAAGAGCAACATACAATTACATAATGTCTACAAGATAAATGCCTTAGATTCAAAACACACCTAAAACGAAAAATGAAGGGAAATTATCATGGAAATAGTAATATAAAGAATAGCCATAGTGAGATAATACAGAATTTATATCAAAACATGATTTAAAAAAGAAGCCTTTAATTATATCATTACATCAGAAGATATAATAACCATATGTTCACCTAATAACAGATGGTTAACCGTAATGACCATTAATTTTTTAAAAAAAATTAAAATATGGTATTAATACACCACCTTCAGTAACATCTAAAACATCTGAAGAAAAAGACTGAGAAAATGCGTATCTATGGAATATGGGCATAACTATCAACTAACTCATCCTTGGAATGAGTTCCTCAAAGCACACATGGAATTATCTTTAGAAAAAAAATGGTTAAGTCATACAAGTCTCCATTAATTTAAAAGATTGGCATATAAAGTATGTTTTCCAACTGCAAAAGAACTAAATCTTAAATAAAAGAAAGAAACCTGGGAAATCAACAAACACTTGAGAATTAAGCAACATAGTTCAAAATAACTCTTGATTCAAAAAGGAAATTGCAAAGAAAATTATTTTTCCTACTGAATACACAAAAGTAATACATCAAACCATATTGACTTAGGGAGTCTGGAGCAACAGCTCAGCACTTAAGAATACATGCTGTGGTAATATTTTGTTTGCACTATAACAAATAAAGCTTGCCTGAAGATCAGAGTGCAGAGCTAGCCACGCTACATAGCCATAGAGGCCAGGTAGTGGTGGTACACATCTTTAATCCCAGCCCTGGGGAGACAGAGGCAGACAGATCTCTGGGAATTCAAGGCCACCCTGGCCTACATGAAATTGAATCAGTCTAAAAAAGAAACAGCTCACACCTTTGATCCCAGCACTTAATGACCCCAGACTTTTAATCCCAGCACTAGGCAGATAGAGAAAGGAGTAATATGGCTGGGCAGAGAGAGGAATATAAGGCAGGAGGAGACAGGCGCTCCGAGGCATTCAGTCTGGACATTCACTCTGAGGACATTCACTCTGAGGATTCATAGAGACAGGATCCTGCCTATTCGGTCTGAGTAATCAGAGAGATAAGAACTCTAGTGGTTGACTGCTCAACTTCTCTGATCTTTCGGGTTACACCCCCTAATATCTGACTCCAGTTTTTTATTTAATGTGACTAATTAGGATTGTGTGTTGTGCATGCTGTTTTTGCAGAAGACCCAAATTCAGTTCCAATACCTTATTTCAGGCAGTTCACAAGAACTAGCAGTTTCTTTTCTACAGAATCTGACACCGTTTTTGCCTCTATGTGCCCCTGCACTCACATGGCATTTGCACACACACACACACACACACACACACACACACACACACACACAGAGAGATGCACACACAAGCAAATAAGTAAACAAAAACAAAAATTAATTTTTAACAAACAACATGAAATTAAAAAGAAAGGATGGCAATGATAGGTGAGAAAGTAAAGGGTGAATATAATTGAAGTATGTTGTTTATATGTGTGAAAAATGCAATCATGAAATTTGCACCATAGTATAAATAATGTGCAAATAAAAAGTTTTTTAAAAATAAACAATAAATTCACTTTGGGCAAATCAAAGCTTAGAGATAACTTTACAACATTCAATACTTACATAGTAGAAAACGATTAGAACGTAAACATGGAAGAAAATGCAGCTCAGACAATTCCATTATAAAAGTGAAAAGAAGTCAAAGAATGAGAGAAATAGCCACCACTACCTATTTAATCGAGCATTCATATCAAAAATTAATAAAATTAGCACAACTCAAGAATGACTATCTAACTTTTAAATGAACAAGTACGTTTGATGAGATGTTTCACCAAAGAAGATGCATGTATGGCTAATATGCAAATGAAGCTACACATCACTATTGGCTATTGGAGAAGTGTAAGCAAAACTGCATTGAGCCATGACTATGATATCATTATGGCAATATCCTATGTAATTATGAGGATTTCTTCCTGCATGATCCAGAAATTCCATTCTTAATAATCTACAGATGAAAATTAAAAATGCAGGTCACAAAGCCAGGTACAGTATCAATATAGACATTATTGATAATTGTCTTACAGTGGAAACACTGGAGAGATCCATCAACTGTCTAGACTATAAACAAGGTTATTTACAGCACTGCAGCATAAAGTGGTAAAATACCAATACAAGCTGCAACATGGATAAATGGTAAGGCTGTCCACATTTCCCAAAGGTTGATATGTAAGATATGGTTTCCACAGACAGCAAGTTGTGGTGCATGGTTCATTCTGCTGTAACAGCACTAAGGAATAAACCTGCGGTTTATTGAATGCTACAAGTTTTAATTATCTACTTGGAACTCTCATTAACATGGAACTATATATAAGATTACAAATAAAGGTCAACATCTCAAGGAAATATTCCAAAGAATACAATGTTCTTTAAACCCCCCCCACACACACACACACACTCTTTGGGGTTGAAGATAACCCTAATTATTTGTTTGATTTGCATCTACTATAGCACATTTTCAAATTGGCAAGACTCTTAAGAGACTAGTAATGTCTGTAGACCCTACAGTTAATAACTGCTTCCATTTTCTACATGTTTAGAATAAAGCTTCATTCTACATAACAGGACTTTAATTCTCAGTGTTTTCTATCCTTAATGCCACAATGTAAAGATCTCCCCATTCCTTAATTTTGTTTCAAACTGTATTTTTTTTTAAAAATTCACATGGCAGCAGTTTATTTCTTTTTCTGCAACATTCAGTAATCCTGTGAACAAAAGGACACCCCCATATTCGTAGTTATCATGTCCAGGGCAAGGTGAAATTGAAAACCGTGACCTACCACGAATGGACTGGTTTTTTTTTTTTTTGTTTTTTGTTTTTTCTCATTTTTTTTATTAAAGATTTCCATCTCCTCCCCTCCTCCTTCCCCCTTCCCTCCCCTCCCTTCTACCCATACCCCCATTCCACCTCTCTCCAAGCCAAAGAGCCATCAGGGTTCCCTTCACTATGTTAAGTCCAAGGTCCTCCCAACTCCCCCTAAGTCCAGGAAGGTGAGCAACCAAACTGACAAGGCTCACAGTGAGCCCGTCCATGCTGTAGAGTTCATGTTCATTAGATCTTACTACAAAAGCCTGTATGCCACAAAATTGGAAAATGTAAAAGAAATGGACACTTTTTTAGATAAGTACCATATACCAAAGTTAAACCAGGACCAGGTAAATGCTCTAAATAGTCCTGTTAGTCGCGAATAATTGGAAACTGTTATCAGAAACCTCCCTACCAAAAAGAGCCCAGGACCTGATGGGTTCAATGCAGAATTCTACCAGAACTTCCAAGAAGACCTAATGCCTATACTCCTTAAGATATTTCATAATATAGAAACAGAACAGTCATTGCCAAATTCCTTTTATGAAGCTACAATTATCCTGATACCTAAACCACACAAAGACTCAACCAAGAAAGAGAATTACAGGCCAATCTCACTCATGAACATCGATGCAAAAATTCTCAATAAAATACTGGCAAACAGAATCCAAGAACACATTAGAAAAATTATCCACTATGATCAAGTAGGCTTCATCCCAGAGATGCAGGGCTGGTTCAACATACGAAAATCTATCAATGTAATTCAAACTGTATTTTTAATATTTTCAAAAATACATTTGCTGATTTCTTTGAAAGCTATAACTAGGAGAAGTATTTCCATTTTAGAGTTTGAATATTTACAAAGTTTTTAATTTATAAGGTTTGCTTCCAAAAGAATATAAGTAGAAAGATTCAAACAGTTAATGTTCCTATCTAGGATTAAAGCATTGATTTCTTCACGATAATATATATATATATATATATATATATATATATATATATATATATATGGATGGATGGATGGATTATATATGAAGCAAAGATTGCTTCTCTTTTTTGACAGTTGTTTAATTATCATCTCTTAGAATTTTGGTGAGCTAAGAATTTGATGACAATTCTGAAAACTTAGATCTAAGTTTTGACTCTGTGTGTGTGTATGAGAAAGAAAGAGAGAGAGAGAGAGAGAGAGAGAGAGAGAGAGAGAGAGAGAGAGAGAGAGAGAGAGGAGAGAGATTGGAGGAGGCTGCTTGTTTGATCTTTTGTCCTGGCCACATAGCCAAAAAATAATCACACAGAAACTGTACTAATTAAATAACTGCTTGGCATATTAGCTATAGTTTCTTATTGGCTAACTCTTACATATTAATTTAACCCATTTATATTCATTTGTGTATCGCCACATGGTTGTGGCTTACAAGCTAAAGTTCTGACCAGCTCCAGCAGGGCTACATGGCTTCTCTCTGACCCTGCCTCCTTTCTCCCAGCATTCACCTTAGTTTTCTCCACCTAGCTCTGTTCCTTTGTCCTATCAAGGCCAAGACAACTTCTTTATTCATTAACCAATAAAAGCAACACATAGACAGAAGGACCTCCCACACCAGACAGAGACCTGTATTTTGACATATCTTTTGTTTAAGGGTCTGAATGCATGGATGGTAGCATCTGGAAGAAAGCACAAAACTGCCATCTGATAAAATCTGTTCACTAACCTCAACCTCACCTGTAGAAAACCTTGGAGTCATGATAAAACTGTTGTTTTCTCTGCATGATTCTACAAGCAAATGATTCTGCTCTGTATGTCGCGGGAAGAATTAAACCTTTCCACTGGGGAAAAAAAATCTTATGTATTAATCTTTTTATTTTGTATTTTGATATTTTAATATAATTACATAATTTCCCCTTTCCTCCCTCCAGACCCTCCCAAATAGGTCTGACTACCATGTAGCCAAGGCTTGTGTGGATTACAAGTATGTACTGCCATGCTAGTCCATCATTTAATATGAGGCAAATGCCATGAATTATAAGGAAATACAGAAGATAATCTGATGCATACTTATTAAAACTACTATCCCAATAAATTGTTTCTTATAAAAATATGTGTTTAATTTTATGGTAGCACAGACAAAATTATTGAATGATTAAGGCTGAATTAGATGCACCAATTGTCTTAAAAACCCAAAGTTTATAATGTTTACTGACTTTAAGGGTCTTTGTCTTAAAAACAAAAAACAAACAAACAAATAAAACACATCAGTCATTTTCTTCATTACCTTGTTCCTTGACGTGAGTCAGCCATCTCTTTGATTGCAACTGTTTGATGATGAATGTTTTTAAATCTTAACTTATTATTCAAATTTGAAACACTATTTTGATTGCTTTATACTAACACATTGATTAGATAATATTAAGCTAATTCTTTGCATAGTAATTATTTGAAAATGTTTTTTAAATGCTATGGGAAAGAAAGTGAAATATTTGCACAACCAAATCTCAAGAAGATTCTTAAATAGCTTCATAACTATTCACTTTGTGAATTCAGTGAATTTGAATTAGATTGTTACTTTTATTGCTCTCCCTTTCTTAGTAAGAAATTCAAGTAAATATTTATTATTTAGTAAGACCAGGCTTACATCACTTTGAGTGTTTCAAACTATGAAACATAAAGATTCAACTTCCCAAGTCTAATTCTAAATTTCATGGAATTTGTATCATTTAGGTTAAACTTTTGCTTTGACATATTTTTTCTGTTTTTTTCTTTTATTGAAAATAATTTTTTTTCAAACACTGTATTCTGAATGCAATTTCAATCTCCTTCAGTTCATCCCAGTTCTTCCTGACCTCTGCTCCCAACTGACTCACAAACATTCTGTCTCTCATTAGAAAAAAAAAAGCATCTAAGAAATAATAATAAAATAAGATGAGATAAAACAACAAAAACAAACAAGTTGGGATAGGACAAAAAAGAAAAGAAACCAGAAGACAAAGAGCCAAAGGATAAGAACGAGTCCTTTAAGGTTCTGGTTCTGTGAAGAGACACCCTGACCACAGCAACTCTTATAAAGGAAAATAATTAATTGGACTGGCTTACGGCTCAGAAGTTTAGTATATTATCATCATGGTGGGAAGCATGGTGCACACAGGCAGATAAGGTGCTGAAGAGGGACTCAGAGTTCTACATCTGGATCCTCAAGCAGCAGACAGGAAAGGTGAGCCATTGGACCTAGGTTGAGATTTTGAAACCTCAACTCCCACCCTTCAGTGACATACTTCCTTTAATAGGTCACACCTACTCCAATAAGGCCACACCTCCTAATAGTACCCCTCCTAGAGTTTATAGGGGTCATTTTCTTTCAAATCACCATAATGAGAAACATATATTGATGAGGAATTTCTGTAAGCCAATGAATGATCTTTAAGAGGTCGGACCAGATTAGGGCCTGACCTTTTGGGTACTTGGAGAAAAACCACATAAGAGAGGGCTGTCTCTCTGTGTGATTAGGACTTCTCGTTCCTGTTTCATACATTTGCCTCCTTATAATAAAGAAAATATAATTGGTCTGTCTTATACTTAGCCTGGTATTCTTTGACCCATGACTAGCAACAGTTGGTACCAAATCATGGGGCTTGGGGATTCGGGACCCCCATGGCTTCAGCCAGTCACTGCCAGGCCCTGCATAGAGTTGTGATATACAATATGGTCAATATAGCTAAAACTGACCCATTTAACTCTTAGGATCCATTGGGACTGAAAAAGCATGGGATAAAACCGGACTCCCTGAACATGGCGGTCAATGAGGGCTGCTGAGAAGCCAAGGACAATGACACTAGATTTGGGTCCTACTATGCATACTGGCTTTGGGGGGGCCTAGCCTGTTTAGATGCTCACCTTCCTGGACCTGGATGGAGGGGGGAGGAACTTGGAGTTCCCACAGGGCAGGGAACCCTTACTGCTCTTTGGACAGGAGAAGGAGGGGGAGTGGAGGGGGGAGGGGGGCAAATGGGAGGCGGGGAGGAGGCAGAAATTTTTAATACAAATTAAAAAAAAGAATAATCTTAGATGTGCTTTTCACAAAAAGTAACTTTGAATTTATCAATTTGCTCCATTGTAATAAGGACTTCATAATGCATATGCATATCATCATACTACACTCCTTAAAAATATACGCTATAACAATATATGCAATATGGCAGAAATATGACAATATTTGTCAGTTTTCCATCATAAAGCTAGCTCAAAATAAAAATGTATTGAGCAAGGAAAAGACCATCCTATTATAAAATAAAAATATTACCTTAATCATAATGTCTATTTGGACAGTGAAATATATCATTCCTATTGGTGCATGTACTATCTAAATATACAAAGTTACTCCAGTTCAGACAAATATAAAAGAATTAAGCTTTAAAATTTAAATTACTTAGCTCATTACATACTTATCTCAGCAATATACCACTTATTTATTTTTCTGTCCTATCATGATGGGACTTGAATCCAAGGTCTCCACATGCCAGTAAATATTCTTCCATTGAACTACATTCTCATTCTGTTTTTAAACTTTAATTATTAAACTTCATGAAAAGTATTAATTTGATGCACTGTCTCACTCTTTGATCATTCTTTTAAAATTTGCAAAAGATGGCATCTACACTGCTGACCAAACATTTGATTCTTTTACCAGATAACATCTAGATATTATCCAAATTCAAGGCAAAATGTACACATGTACTAAAATATTGCTACTTGCACAAGATGCTATATTGTGTCATGTTGTGTTCAAGTCATTTTATTAATAATGCGGTTATAAGTAAAATTCAAAATCTTCAAGGCACAAAAAGCTATAAATATTTCATGACAGATTCAGGCTATTAAATCACACTTACAGAGAATCCAGCAATCCACAAGCCAAAGTAATGACACTTGGCTTCAAAGTGTCAGAAGACTCACTTCTAAGAAAAAAAATAACCCTGTTCTATTTAAGCAGGGGGCCAGTGCTCAGCAAGCTTCTCTCCCTAGAAGGGAAATGATTTCAATGCAATTACCCCTCTGCTGTCAGCATCCAAAGGTCAGATTTGACCATTTGCTATTTTTAAAGGTACTTACTGGGTCCATCTATCAGCTAGCTTCAAGTCTGCAGTTTCTGCATTACTAATCTTGAGTGTTAGTGAGAAAGAAAGAATCATAAGAAACCAAAACTCTCTTTTACCTCCTGAAACAGAGTCAAATGCAGGAGCGAGGTAGGTGAACGTTTAAACTCATGGGATAGATGGTGGGAATATATATGATGTCCCATTAACTAGAAAATAAGTAGAAAAAGTCTCCCCAAGTTAACATAATTTAAGACAATTTAAATAATTTGGTTGTTTTCTTGTTTTATTATCTGTGACTTAGGAATATTGATTAATTGCTGGTAGAGTTATTTTCTCGGTGTATTCTACTAAAATTCAATATTTCATGTTCCTATGCTATTAGTTATTAATTCTAGAAGGTGCATAGGATCTTAGGCTGTATCCATTTTTTAACCAATACTTTCATTGTTCCCTGTTTCAAGTTAAAATACTCAGGTGCTTCTAGATGTGACTTTAACCCAATAAATCCATCATAAACAGAAAGTTTCCTCAATCAAAAATGCCTTGTAGAAGACAACCTGGAAGAAAAATACTAATTAACAAAACAGGGTTCTCTAGCGTATCATCTACCAAGACTTCTGATCCAAAAAGTTAATCGTTTCAAGGACATATTATGCCATACTTCAAAATCAACATTAAAAGTCCAAGTACAACTTCCACTAATGTCATACATAATACTGCCTTAACATCATTATCAAGTCAAAAATTATATGTCAGACCATCATTAGATGGGATTGTATCTACATAATCATTCTACTCAGACACAAGTATCCAACCCACACGTCACTCTCCTCGGTTTCCACAGATGATTTGGGGGGTGGGCGGGATTTTATTAGTAATTATCCTTTCATTCCCCTACATCTCCCTTCCTTGTTCTCTTATTTTTAGCTTTATGGATATGTAATTTACATTGGATAATTTTTACCCATTATTTGAACATAGGTTGATTTAGGTATGAATTGTATAGTTCTCACCATGAGCAAAACCCGGAACAACTTCATTGCCTCATTGCCCTAAAGTTAAGTCAGTTTCCTCCCCTGATCCTGACCTAGGGGCCATAGGATTGCAGTCAGAGCTTTTGTGATATGATTTTGATCTAAGCCTTTGTGTGTTGTGTGCTATGTGTACATATATGTGTCTTTATTTTAGTTTCCATTGGAAGAGAAAAAGAGAATGCCTACTTGCTAAGGAAATGAAAGTCTAGCTAGCAGTAGGGTTTGTGGAGAAGGTAGGATAGCAGTTCTGCCCTGAAATTTAGCTACTCTAGGACTTCACTTGAAGTCCATGGCTATCTTGGCACTTGACTGTCAACACTTCTCACTCTACTGTTCCCACTCCCCTCTCGGTATTTACCAACATTCTTGCAGGGGTTTCCTTCTTCTCCTGGAGAACACAGAAATAGTCTCCAATTGCCTATTTACTAGTAAATTGCTTTCATGTATATCAAGATTTAAACTGTGTTTTAGGCACTTCAATAATAAATCTACTTTAATATTTCAATTTATTTAAATTATCTTTATTAAATTTTTGTTTTATTGTATTAACTTTATTTAAATTGTTACAAACCCCTATGACAAGACACACTTATTAACTTTTGACTACAGAAAGCTGAGATAAAAGAGATTTACTATTGCCCTGAGGGTACACAGAAAGGGGCAGGCAATCTGACCGTAAAGCCCATACTTACACCCCAATGTAAGAGTTGGATACAGAAGCACTAACTTTACCATATACAACTCAGAAGCAGTTGGTCTAACTTTTCTTGTCTCACACTGTCTACTAATAATTTTTATGATGTCAACAGGGCATTCAGATTCCCTGGAATTGCCACCATTGCATTATTAAAACATGAGCTTTACAACTCTTGCAAAGTTTGAATAGTTGCTACAATTCCCTCATGGTGCTATTGTCTTTATGTTTATTTTGTACTAGCCTATATAGGTGGCATATTGAAAAAGCTCGCTCTCCTTCTGAAAGCAAATCTTGGTGTAAATCAATAATCCTAGAAAACTGATAAGGCTGAAATATCAGTGCTGTTAGCAGGTTTCTAGCAGGAATCATCTCAACTATAGAAACCATGAACATTCTGGGAGCACTGGTGATACCCTAATCTTCATGACTAGGGCTGTCAAGTCACAGATATTTTCCAGCTCAAGTCTCTACTAAATCTAGAGATCTTCCCATCCCAAATCAAATACCAGAAGATAGTCTTTAATGGGAGGTATTTTGTGTGTGGAGATAAGCCTATTAGAATACCAACCCTTCAAAGTTCCTAAAAGTTTTTTTTGTTAATGAAAACTTTGCTTGTCTTTTAGGTAGCATGTGTTTGACATATCCAATCATTCATTCTCTTACACATCCAGATTTAAAATATAACTTTTAACAGGGTTTGGAATTATTGAAAAGGCTGTAAATGGTCATAGTAAGACGTTCAATGAAATGTGTTCTGGTTTATACGTGAAATGTCTTCCACTAAATGTGATTCATCTTCAACTATGAACATTTGGTCTTTAACTGGTGATGCTGTTTCAGAAGGTTGTGGAAGTTTCAGACCTGGAGCTTTGCAGGGGCCATGCAAGGGAGTGAAATGGACCTAGACTTTTCCAGCTGGGCTCTGCTTCCTGCCGCTCTCCCTGCTGCCTATTCCAGCCAGACACAGGCAAACTTGGCACTCCTGCCATGCATGTGAGTCACTCTGCCTTCCGCATCATGACAGACTACATCCTTTCACATTGCAAGCCCAGTACTAGGTCCTAAATACAACAAGAGTCACTGACACATAATGTCCTTTAAAATTTTGAAAAATGACTTTGACAAATCCCATCTGTTGGGTGTGAATTGAGATTATATGAGATTATAATGAATCTGTGACATGGGCATGAGACCATCTGATGTTGGTATTCAATGGAACGGGATTTGAAATGCCAACAGATGTGAGGAGGAACACAGAAATGCCCATGGCCTTCCTCAATTTCTAGAGAATAGTTATGGCAAATGATGTTCCCATACCTCAGACATTTTTTCTAAAGACAAATAACATTGTTGTGTTTTATGTAACCTTGAACGTGTTGGGCTGTGAAGCAGGCTTCTCTACTGAACTGTAAACTCATAAATCTGTTATGAAAGGAGCTGTAATAATAAAAATGAGCCTTGTCATGCAAATTGCATTCAAGTGCTCAGCTTACCTGAGTCCCCTGTATCCCACTTTAGTTCTCCTGGCATTAATCAGGAGAGGCAACTTGGCCAAGATTTCCCACCATATGAGTTCAGTTACTATTAGTAAGGTTTCTTGCTCTCATACTGAGCTAAGATAAATATGGAATAAAACACTAACTACACACATTTTGTTCAGTTTCACCAAACATGCCTAACAAATTATAAATAATAAGACTACAACAAGGACTAGTTAACTCAGCAAAATTATATTACAGTTTATTCTGGCTTAAAAATTATTTGAAATAACTAACAGAAAACATCCTATTTAGAGAGCAATGTAGCGTCAGAGTGGGGGCGGTCAGACCCATGCATTCTTTCCATTGGCTTAAATCTATCACTTTGCATTTTCAACTAACCTTAGAGAAGTAAAAAACTATTTATCTAAGAAATAGAATTGAAATTGCCAAACAGAATATTTCCTTCCAGTATAAATCAGCTCAACACTTATGAACTCCATCTTAATAAGTAAATTTGTTCAATATGCATATCAAATCCCAATATTAATTAACCTTTCTCTAGAAAGTCCTGAATAACAAAATTCAAATAGAGTTTAAATTATAATTTATATGAAATTTGATCCCTATTTTGATAAATTATTTTCTCACAGTGACTTGCATTTTAATTGTAGAGCAATGATTCTATGTAACCAAAAAATGTTAGCAGTGGAATTTTTCATGGGGACATATAAGCTAGTAAGATCTAGACTTTAGCTGAAGGTACTAGATTTAGCTGGAGTCAACTCAGGAAATAGATAAATGACTGGAGATTAAACAGTAGTATGGAGTCACAGAAGGAAAGAGAGTCAGAGATAAGGAGATACAGTCTAACAGTGGAATTGAGGCAAGGCAAAAGAATTATGTTCTTTCTGATCAGGAGATGCCCTTTGGATAGAGACAGGAATTACTGAAGCACCTAATCCTATGACCCTTCTTGTGTATCCCAGAATCTGAGTATAAGCAGTTATCGTGAAAAGCAGGGAAGGAAAATAGTAAGAAAACAAATGATGAATAACGGAAGCATGGACCCAGCCAAGTAGCTACTTGCCTCAAAATATTATTGAAGAGACAGAAGTGACATATTTCTACCTGTGCATATATAATACTGTGCGTGAAACAGCCTGTTAAGGCTCATCATGGCTGTCAACTTGACACTAGAGGAAAGAGGGAATCTCGGTTAAAAAATTACCTCCATCAGATTGGCTTATGGGTTTGGGGAGCTAGATCAACCCAAGACATTCTTAGGTGCCCTGATGAAAGGACAAACAGAACATTATTCTGTGTCCTTGTTCAAGGATGAAGTTGGCAAGACTGATCTAGAGATGGAGCCATTGCCTTGAAGGAGTCATGGTTATGGTTTCTAAAGACCTAACTCTTCCTCCTAGGCTGTCATTATCAGACATAAGGCATTGCAGCAGAGGTATCCCATGTTCTCTTTGCCAATATTGTCTGGCTTAGCTCTCTGCTGACCTTGGCCATTTTTATCCCTAAAAAAAAAGAACAGGTAATGTTACACTTCTTAATAGACTAGCTTGACTTAAGTCATCCACTCATGTAAGACCTCGTGGTCCTAGCTATTGTGTTTGCCTTTTATTTCTCATCCTTGGTCCTCCCAGTCAACACCTTGCCTTTTGCTACCATTATTCTCGTGGGTTCAGGTCATGTGTGCATGTCTGTGGGGTGTTTTCTTGACCACCAATTGATATAAGAAGACCAAGCGCCTGTTGGCATTACATTCCTAAGAAGATCACCCTCGGAGTTACCAGAAAGCTAACTGGGCAAACCAGAAGGATCAAGCCAATGAGTAGTGCTCCTCCACAGTCTCTGCTTCAGTTCCTGCCTCCAGGTTCCTTCCTTGAGCTCCTGACATGGCTGTCCTGGATGATGAACTGTAAATTGGTAAACTACAATAAACCATTTCTTCCCCAAATCATTTTTTGTCAATGGGGTTTATCACAACAAGAAAAGGCAAACTAGGGTACATCCTTTTACTAAAAAAAAAAAAAAAAAAAAAAAAAAAAACCTCTAAACAATGGCTAAAAGCTAACAAGGTCACGGGGTGGGGGTTGGGGAAATGGTTGATTTATTAATTGCTGATGCTGTATCAGCACTCCCCAGACTGATGCAGTATATGGATTCCTGGTATAAATAATGTGTTAGTTTATAGACCTTTTTGATCTATTGGGTCTTGACAAGCTAATAATCCCTAGAATAACTGGACCCACAGTGTGGTAAGGCACTGACTTACAATGGAGCATGGAGAGAAAAGCGCCATGATTATTACAACAGCAGTTCTCAAATCTCAATATGTTTCAACTGACAGACAACCAAGATTCATGGTTTATTTTGTAAGTCTGGGACCAGGTCTAATATTTTGCTCTCCAAACAAACTTCCAGATGATCTTATTCTTCCAGTTTATGGTACACGTTTTGAATAATAAAGAATAAGCACATGGAAGCAATGTGTAGGAATAAAGAAAAATGAAATGTTCTTGGCATTGGTTATAAAATAATACAAATGAGAGGACAACGCATCAACTGCATTGAGTTAAAGCATGGCAAGATCATAGTCAAACAACAATTCAGTGCTATACAGATCTGACCATTGTGACCTTCTCCGTGGTTCCTGCTTTGTACAGATAGTCCAAAAAACTGAAACACTGATCTTATAAGTTATGTCTCTGTCCACTTCTCCACCAGATAAGCTACATTTAAATAACACATACATGCACCAGAATTACATTAGTTAATATGAAATATTTATGGGATTCATTAAACTTTACAATTCCTCATAAATACTTTCTTATAATTTTAATCCCAATTCTTGTAGGCCATAGGTAGACGTGTGAGCTGCTAGGAACGGAAATTACAGCCTAACATAAAAAGGCACTCAAAGTGAAGAATGCTTTTTCCATTAACCTTCAAAGTAACTTAGCTATGACACAAGATCAATATGCAATGTCTAGAGAGGAGATTAGAAGAAAGAAGGGAGCATGAGGCAGAATTCCACAGTGCCCAGACTCAGCCAGATATGCGAAACAGAGGGAAAATAGTTAAATAAATGTAATGACCCAAAAGTACAAGTGTAAGGAAGCCTTGGCCTCTGAGTGTAAATCAAAAGGACAGTCACGTCTGCACAGATGGTAGGCTGCTTCAGAACACATCAGCTAAAATGCAGTATCACACAGAACTGCAAAGCAAAGTGCACAGCATGAGAGAGAACTGCCGCCATTTGTAGCGAGGGAAATCGCACCTGATTGGAAAGGCCTGCTTGTTGTCAATTGGCCGGCGTCTAGGAGTTGAATTCCTAACTGCTCTTCACGCTGAGAAGAGTCACTTACTGTGCTGGGCTCTGTCACTCATGATCTACTCCGTGGACAATATGGCTATGTGGAACCACTGCTCCAGGTGGGAAGGAAGTGTATCCTTCTGCAGCTCTAACAGGGAAGATTCTCTACTGTTCACACCTGGCTTCTCTGAAGAGGTGCCACGGCCTGTTTCCCCACTGCTGCCTCTGCTGGAAGCCTTTCATTGTAGAAGATCCTAACTGGAACTCTGACTAGCTATTCTGTGAAGCTTCCTCTTTTGCTAGCCAAGGAATATTAACTTATATTATTACCACAGTTGCTTGAGATAATCAGTTTACAAAGACACTTGGTTTATTTTGACTCACAGTTTTAGAGGGTTCCATTGCCCTGGGCCTGTGTTTGAAAATAAATGTGAGAATGTGTAGCAAAGCAATGCAATGAATCAATAAATCAATCACAAAGTAAGACTAAAAAGGAGAATACGGGAGGAATATAATATTAGAATCTGTACTCTACTCAGGCCCCCTCCTGCAGGTCCATCTAAAAGCCAGTCAGATCCCTGACAGGCAGACAGGTATGGAGAGGGACTGTAGGTAGATGCTAAATATAACAGACTTTCTGTTTCTCCCTAGCCTTTTTCTCCAGCAGGTAGCAACGCCATGCCAGTGGCTTTCTGAGAAGTTCCAAGACAGATGAGAACATGTTTGCATAAAAGTTTTGGGCCTGTCATCTTTAGATTAATATCTAAAAGACGTGCACTATGTGTTAATGGGATCTGGCTAAAATCTAAACATGACCTACAAGGTCTTTTCTGTCTTATCTTTGAGTGTCCTTACAGTTTCAACTTTTAATCTTTTCTATTAGCTTCTTTTTATGGGGATACTGGAAGCACACATGGCCTGTTTCACTGGCCATTCATCTTCACAGCACCCTGACTAGCACAGAGAGCATGTTATTTCAAATGAAAAATGCATGAGTGTACTCACTGTTGTAGATAATGTATCAGATCAAAAGAGACATAGCATCATGTCTTTCTGTTTTGAACTTAGGGTCACAGTGGGAGTTCCAAGCCAGGTACAGCTACCCATCCTCCACAAGTCAGTTAAAAATACCAAATTAACAGTGGGAAGCATAGAAAGGAAAATTATTCAATGGGTCCATCATGGGAAGAAAAACAGAGAGATCCAATTAGCTCCCCCAAGTCTGACTTTGTCAACAACCATCACTATCTGAGACTCAGTCTCATCCCATAGAGTAGGCCAATAATTGTTTGAATTACATGGAATATCTTTCTAGGACACAAGTTTCTTCTCAAGCTGGAGCTTTTTTCTTCTCCCAGGATAAAAGTCCTGCGCATATTGTTATTTTTTGTTGCTGTTAAAAAATGCCATGGAAAGCCAATGTATAGAAGAGAGAATTTATTTTGACGTATAATCCCAGATACATAAGAGAATACCATGGCATGGAAGGTTGGCTGTAAGCAGGAGGCATGGCATCAGGAGCAGAAAGTTGATAGCTTCCACAATCAGGTGCAAGGATGAAGCAGAAATAGAGAAATGGAAGTACCCAAGGCTTGCAGTCTCCAAGCCCAAAGTCCACCCAGTGTATGCTGCCTCCAGCAAGGGTCATCAGTTCAGTTTTCCCAAACAACAGCACCCAGTAGGAACAAAGTGTGCACATGCCTGAGAGTGGGGGACATTTCTGATTCAAACCACAAAACTGGGGAAATTCCCATTCCTTCCAGGTCCATTTTTACCAATAGTCTGTTAATTACATTGAGAAACACAAGTGTTTCTTTAGAATATTTTTATTTCTGACAAGCCTTTATATTTCCAGAAAGGGTTCTCCTTAAAAAGTGAAATAAGTAATAAAGACATCTGTGAATGAATACGGAAGAGAGCATCACATTTTACAGTGCAGAAATGATACAATTTAGATGGTCTCCTTTCCTAGCTCTTCCTGAAAGCACTACCCTATCTTCAGCTATACACATCTTTAGGCTAGATTCAAGCATCTTCACTAAGTTTCTGTGCTACTCTTGTCTCCTCATACTTAAAAAGAAAAGTACATTCCTCAAAGTTCAGAAAAAAATCTTAAAAATAATTTTAAGATAGGCAATCCTACCCTCCCTCACTAAAACAGCCATCTTTTGTTATGGAAAATGTTTGTACATCAAGCCTCAGTGATTCTGAAGAAATGCTTAGATACTGGAGACAGCAGATGAAGTCTCCATTAAATACAGGAAGTAACTTCATACATCCACAGAAAGAACGCTCAACCACCGAGTAAGAAGGATATCATTCTCCCTCCTTGGCATTAGCTTACTACTTCATGAACACATACTGCCTTGGTTCTGTTTCTCAGTTTCTAACTCCAACTTTTCCCAAGTTATTGTATCTAATTATATTTCCTTCTGCTTCATCCTAAGAGCAAACATCCCCAAGGTATAATCCTTAAACCTGTCCTCAATTCACTGTATCAATTGTCTCTTGATATTCTGTCAAGGACCATATGTCTGCTGTAATATCCATGTGATTGATGGTCAGATCTGCCTACCTATCTAGCTCCAAGCACCACAGTAATATCTTCAAATGTCTCCAGAGAGACAGCTAAGTAATCGCTCAAGTTTCAATTAGAATCAAAATGAAGCTTATCTTATCAATAAATTGTCATTACTCTTGAACACTGGTTAAACAGCATATCAGTTGATCCATCCCCAGTTTAAATTCTATACAGAAATGAAAAGGTGACCATCTTTACTTCATTCACTTGGAACGTTTCCAGAGATTATTGACCAATGTTTTTCAAGTCATCCAATTACTCTCAACCAACCTCTGTCAAAATTCTTGACTTTTCAATGATGACACTTTCAGTTCCTTTAGTTATCCAGGCTGCTTTGATAACACTTGGTTGTACTATTTCCCATCATATGCAAATTGAGATACATTATAATATCTAAGGCAAAATTATTCATGCATCTGTTGTAAGGAAAGAGGCAACCCCTTGTTTGTCCCAGCTGCCAGGCTAACTTATACCCAAAATAACCACACAGAAACTGTATTAATTTAAACACTGCCTGGCCCATTAGCTCTAACTTCTTACATCTTGATTTAACCCATTTCTATTAATCTGTATATCGCCACATGACTGTGGTTTACCAGCAATATTCTAACCAGCATCCATCTCAAGCAGAAGATTCATGGCGTCTCTCACTCTGCCCTTCTTCCCAGCATTCAGTTCTGTCTTCTCCTCCTACCTAAGTTCTGCCCTATCAGGCCCAAAGCAGTTTCTTTATTCATTAACCAATGAAAGCAACACATGAACACATGATACACCATGCATCCCTTCATTTTTAATATCTCTGAATTCTTATTTAAAATATTTCTAAGAAACATCAATAATACTATTATGATTGTATATTATTTTCTGAAGTCTGAGAAGATTCTAAAGAACTTGGCATTCAATATTACATAAAGCTAAAGTAACTAACTCTAAAATATCAGCAACATATGTCAATGATTTACTTGCGCTTATGCCATAGCCAACAGATTTGGTTTTGCCACATGTCATAGTCAAATTTACCTGTGAGAGGTGTGTGGTGGAGATACAGTTCATAAACTCACTTAGGAAATGAAGAACTATCCATCTACTGATTCTATCTTCTAGAAGTATATTTTATATTTTCAGTGTTTTTATTATATTCCTTTATAATGATTCACTAAATCCATTTAGATTCTAACTGTTTTCTATTAAAATATTAAGATTGCAATTATTTCCAGAAATGCAAAAATCAGTCTGAAGTATGAAAACATTAGTAAAATTTCTTTTTAGACTAATGTTCCAGCATGCAAATGTTTTAAACATGGCCTTAGTACTAATATATGTATATAATCAGAACTCTGATTAAAGGGTAAGATGGAAATGTATAATTTGTCGTTCAAGAATAGATACACCCGTATAAGAGGAAAACAATATTTACTTTCTCATCTTACACAGACTAAAAACAATTAACTGTATAAAATATAATCATAATCCTTAATACATCAAATGTCTTAATTTTGTAAACCCCAAAAATCTAGTAAAGACTGATATACCAGTACAAATGTCCAGTGAGCACAGTAATACTTAACTTTCATGGCTCATTTAATGTGAGCTATGGTGCTCAGGTACAGAAGGCCAATTAAAATGAAGAGTTATGAAGTGTTTTGCCAGCCTCGTGAATTAGGACAGACCCAGTACACTCTATTGTCATTTGGCACCTAATGCTAATCTAAATCATCCAACCTACTAGAGACCTTATAAAGTAAATCCAATTCTTCTAACTCAATTCTTAGAAAATTACCCCTGCAGGAGGATTCAATATTTCCCACTAGACTTTTGTCTTTTTGTAGTTGTTTCAAAAGCCTTTCCCTCACTTTATTAGCTAATCTAATATCTAAGAGAAACTACATTTGACAAGGCCAGTGTGGGTTATAATGACATAAGACATTATCAACAACTCTGTCTGAATTCCCTTTTATCTCATTATTATTAACTCAGCTTTCTGAAGGAGGTACACAGAGTAGATAATCCAGGCAAATAAATATACATCTAACAGCAATTAAAGTCTAAGTCCCTCTGCTTTAACTTCAGTTGCCACAAAAATATGATACATGGAAGGATGGAGAAGTTTGATACAGATGCTCAAATGTGAAGTTTACAAAAAAATGTTAATAGTAACAACTCTGGTAAAAGACAACGATAACAAACTGGGTTAAGGTATACAGAGAGTGATTATGTCAAGAACTGACATATTTAAAAACCTCAGCTTCTCCAAAGGAAGAGAGGACACATGTAGGGGTCTCTTCTGCCCTCTAAAGTCATTATTCCTTAAACTATCATTTCTCTGAAGATGGAAATCTCGTTAATGACTTAGAGTCATAAAGCAACTATGTCAGCAGAATACAGGTGACTGTGTTGGTGACTAGGTGACTTTGTAGCCATATCATTATCAAAGCAAAGATGGTGAGCCATTTTGAAAAGAGAAGGAGCAGCCTGGGGCTATTTTAGCTGAGAGATTAATAAACTTCCTGGAAAGGGTTGGAAGCAAGAATACTTTCCTCATGGAGCCTGCCACTAGGAACAACTAAGAGATAGAAATAGGCAAGTTCCGAGGGAGATTAAAAATGCAGGGGTGGGAGGATAAGGGATCTGTGAGGCTATAACTCTGTATTAGAATATTTGCCTAGCATTGTGAGGATGGGGGTTCAATGCTCAGTACTATTCAAATGAGAAATAATAATATTAAATGCTCAAAACAAAACCACTCCTCCAATTCATATACTGAGATACAAAGAGAAGAAAATCTTCATCCTGGAAAACCTGCGACTCCCTAAAACTTTTACCAGACACATCCCCCTGAAGTCTTATGTCTGAAGTCATTTTCTCTTCTACCTTCCTTTTTCTGTTGGATAATTCTAATGAGTGAGAGAGTAAATTAAATGAGATGTACCTTATTGCTGATCTGTTTCAGCTCCTATACACCAAATGGAAAGCTTATAAGTAAGAAAAATGGATACCATCCCACAGTTCCAAAAGCCAAGAAGCTCAAAACTAAAGTGCCAGAGGAAGGAGTGACTGTTTAAGGCTGACTTCTTGCTTCATGAAATAGCACATTTACTCTGGGTCCTCACAAGCTTGCAGGGCCAAGAATCTTTTACGCCTGTCTGAAATCTTTTGTATAAGGACCCTACTACTGTTAATGAGAACTTTATATTCTGATATAATCCTCTCCCAAATGTCACACCTTCTAGTGTCTTCAGTTGGAGAGTTGATTTGTGCATACAAACTTGGGGGAGGACACAAGCATTCAGATATTAAGAGTGTCAAAAAGAAAAAAGCTGTGAGCACAATGTTATCTGTAAAACTGTAAAGTTATTCTTAACTGCTGCCCCAATGCATAGAGGTACAGACTAGCAGCAGCTAACTTCCTCAAGAGGGAAGAAGATCTAAGCGTCAATGAAGATTAAAATAACGAACACCGTATGGACTGAGAGACTTTGAGTTAACACCACATTCTGGGACTTTGAGAATGAGAGTCTTAAGATCGCTGTTGTCAGAAAGAAGAAATACCTTCGGCCTGTCAGGATTTCCAGAGTCAGGGAAAGAATGTTCTCCTTGTGAATAAATTTTCAGCAGCATGAGAGATAGGCATAAAATTTTATTTTGATTCATGAATTACATATGTAATTACCTGACTTCCACTTTCACAAGTGAGCCAAGTCATCTATATCTCATGGATCTTACTTGTGTGTGACAGGCAGGCCAAAGCAGCCAAGTCATTCTTTAAGGCCACAACGTTTCTTGATTATTACTATTCCATTTTGTTAATGGTGTTAACTTATTAAGAGGAGAAAATCACCTCTGCAAAAACATAATGCATTTGACATAAGTTTTTCAAACTCATTCATTCACAGGGCAGGTAGGAAACATCCACAGTACCTACTTCTGGCCACATCCCAAGAAACATGCATAAAACTGCCTTGTTGAAAAAACTAATTGGGTCATAACATGCCAAATAAATGCCATAGATCCATCAAAGGAAAACCCAGTAGATAATGGCTTTTAATCTCTTGAAGCCTTGTTTAAAAGGGCCTCATGACTGAAGCCATCAGGTGGCAATAGTCTTGACTCCGATTCAAACAGTGTGTTCTTGCAAGGACTGTAGTGAGAAGAGGGCAGGACATACGCCCACAAGAGGAACCTAAAGGACATTTGTGTCACTGGATAGGATTCAAAAAGGAGATGAAGGATAAGAAACAAGCAAACAATGACAATGACAAAGACAGCAAAACAGATGCAGTAGCCCTCTTTGTTTTACTAAACCAAATACCAATGAAGCAAGTTTTATTGGCGATCAGTCTCAAATTACAAGTTCAGAAGTTCTCAGATGGGAAATTAAAAGTGAATCCAGCAGCTGGAGAAATGCTTCAGTAGTTAAAAGAACTTCCTGCTCCTGTAGAGGCCCCAAATTCCACTCCAGCCCCAACCATAGGTGGCTCACACGTGACTGCCTGTAACGGAAGCTCCAGGAGACCTGACTCCCTTTTCTGGCCTCCCCATGCACCCAGGTGCACATACACATAAATAAGTAAGAAAATAAACATTTTAAAATGCATTAAAATACAACATTCCTGAAAAGTCTAGCACCCTCACTAGACACGTAAAGTTTTGCTTGAAGAATCCAAGGACCTGCCAAGCTCAGTTATTAATTTGCTAATACCTGGTCCGACATCAATCTTAGAAAACTATGACTTCAAGCCAAAGTGTCCATCCTCCTAGTGATCATCATCACAGCATTCCTCACATCCTGAGCCACCTTTCTTGTGGCCCTGACCACGCTGAACAGAGAGACAGCCAAGTACAAACAGGAAATGACTTCTCATTAAAGCACACGAGGAAAGGAGACAACCCTGCTGCCTCTAGGGGTTGTATGTTTCTCTAGACTCACTGGTAAATATTGTAAAGTGAATCTGGAGTTCGCCTTACCTACTTCTCAAAATTAGGAAGTTAGTCTCTTGTGGGAGGGTACTTCACTATTAAATATAAAGATAATAACCATTACTAAGCCAGTTACTTAGAGACAATAGTCTCTACGGAGACATCCCTGAAAAACAAGTTCAGGTTTTTTTTTTCAGTGGTTTTAGAGTAATAAATAGCTTAGATGGATTCTGGTCTAAGCACATTCCTTACTCAGCTCCTAAATGTAAACCTCCCCTAAGAAAACATAATTTTTGCCTTAAAATTTGTATTTGACCCAGACTACGTATTAGAAACACCTGAGGAGAACTTAGACCATAGGCTCCAATGTATTGATTTAATTGGATCAGAGGAGAATCACCACAGTGTTTTATAAATAACAACAAAAGAAAAACCATTTGGGGCAGGTGATCAGAGCACACAGAGTTGCTACACTGGAAGATAAGTTGAATCTCGTGGCATATATGGAAGCAAATGTAGAGAGATGACCTCCATGACCGTGTTTACAATATCCAGAAAAAGGAGGCACACAAGACAAAGAAGGAACTCAAAGTCTGTGGGTTCTGCTACTCTCAGCACCAACTCTGACTGGTCCTGATGAAGGAGCAAGAACCTGGGGAAGAGGGGATCCATGCGGAGCTGGTTAAGAACAAATTGACTGTTAAAAAAATTGATCCTGAACATCTGTTTATCATGCTGACATCAATCTGAAAGTAGCACAGATGTGTGGCCAGCCCAGGCCCTAGTGCAGCCTTTAGTCGACAGCTCTGTCCCTACTTCAGATGGAGGGTGTTTTCAGGGAAACAGGAAGTTATGCCGCAAAGGTCTCCCAGCATTCTCTGTCACTCCAGCTGGGCAAATAATAACGAGTTAACTTCAAGTGGTACCTTCTTCTCAAAGAGAATAGCACATTTTTCCATGTGCAAAATGGTGACAAGAATCACTCCTTTCTCCCCCGGGTGTTACTCAGGGGGAGAGTTAACAAGAGAGTTGGTGATAAATCCCAATTCTTCATCTCAGTTTTGAAAATTATGGCACTAGTAAAACGACAAAGGAAAATGCTTTTAAAAATCCTTTCAGAGTCCTGTAAACATGCATTGAATATTTATTTTTTAAATGTAGCTAAGCTAGGGAGAGGTGGGAAAAATGTAAAAACAGTAATCATGTATGAAATTCTCAAAAGATTAAAACTATTCAAAGTAGAGTTTTCTAAAGTGTAGTTAAATACCAAAAAATGAGGGAATTAAAACTGGCTTTCTAAGAGAGTACTGTGCCTATTTGGTTGGAAGCACAGCACTGCAGAAATACATTTCAAAATAGAAATTTTCCGTAAATCCAAAAGCAAACATTTACCCCTCTGTGAATTTCTATGCCTAGGGACAGTACACCAGGGCCGGAGAGCATGATGGTAGCATGTCACAAAATACGGGGCTCTGATGTGAGCATTTCTTCTCCTTTTCTAAGAAATTAGAACTTTGAGTTAAATTATTTAGCAACCAAACAAAAATAAGCAAAAACTACAAGATCACATTGCCTCTGGATATTATTAGCAGCCAAACTAATAGGTAGGACATACAGATTACTGGCCCGGGTAAGGTGCAGTTCCATCTGCTCTTCCGATTTGATTTCTTGGAGCAAATTCTAACTGCTAATTAACCGTGACAAGTTGTGCTCTGAACCTTTCATCCCATGCTCTTCTGAAAGAGTAAAAGTTCCTACGGTGCACTGGGAGCCGTGTATGTATAATCAATTGCCATTTCGGTAGTCCCCTCCTGTCCCAGAGAGCAGAGATTAAGCTGACTGTTCAGCTCTTGAAGAAGAAACTCTCTTTTTGTATTTTCTTCCTAGCGGATATATGCAAACACTCCACTGGTCTGCTCGGGATGATGCTTGGTTTCTGTAACGGACCTCAGCTAGTTAGCTGAGGTGACCCCGGAAAAGATCAAAACTAACGTCTACCTCAGTACAGACCGAGTCAAAGCTGGGCTATCTGATAAGACCGCAGGCCCAAGAGCCAAAGCCTCTCGCTGTTTCTTTTGACTTCGCAAACTAGATTCTTAATATCACCCAGGGAGCTCTGGGAAATGAGGCTATCTGGGTCCTACTGCCCCCCCCAACCCAGGGATTCTGATTTAATTGGCCTAGGCATAAGCTTGTGCTTTTGTGGGGTTTTCAGTCTTTACCCAGCTGATTCGAATGTCAAGGGTGAGAAGCAGTGGCTGAAAGGGAGGTGCCTGTTAGTTCTGATGCACTGCTGGAATCAGATCAGTTGCCTTCAGTACCAACAATATGCTCACAACTAAAAGACCCTCTGAAGGCTGGTCCCTGTGATGCTGTTCCGCATGGCCCCTCAACAGACACGATTTCTGCTTTAGTCATAACACTCTTCCGGTTCCCCCTGGAAAACTCCCAATTGGTGTCAACTAAACCAGAGTCCTTAACAGCTTACTCTTCACCTCCTTGCTCTGAAACCTCATCATCCTGGGAAAACACACTTCTCTGTTGCTTTCTTAAATAGGTACCATATCTAGTTAACGCTAACACAGCAGCAGCCTGTGGGAGACTGCCATGGGCTCCCCTGAAAAGCTTGCAAGAGCCTTCTTCTTTTCCAATACTTAAAGGCCCCAGGACATTCTTTCTCCTTGCTGAAGATTTCTGCCCTGACTCGTTGTTACCTACCTATCACGATTCCAAATGCTCTTGGAGATTTAGCATCCTCCTAGTTCCTTGACCTGTTTACCTACAATTGTACTGTCTGGCAGCTCACTCACTCTTCCCACATCCTCCTATGATCATCCATTAAAGCATCATATCTCAAACTTCAGCCAGGATCATATCACTTGAAGGCTTGCTTAAAAGGTGAGTTTGGACAACATCTTCCAAGTTCCGGAGACAGGATGCATGGAGCAGATCCCAAGAGTGCGCTGTTCTCAGCAGGCTCCTGGGTGCTGCCAGAGCTAACAGCTAACAGCTGCCCTTGCTTATTACCAGCATTCCATTTGCAACAAGGAGGCTATAGTTGGGTTTCCTTTGTCCCACATACAACTTGTATGTTTGTTTGTTTCCCTTGGAAAGACTTCTTTTGCCATTGGGGCACTCATTTCTTACTGGTGCCAATTTCTCAATACCTTGCTGGATTCTCTTTACCTTTTCCAGATATTTTGAGTATACTCTCTAAATTATTTTACCCAGTTCTATGACTCTTAGATTTGATCTCCAAAAATTATTAAAAGTTTAAGAAATATGTCTTTTCTTTTATAGGAACACTAAACAAGAGAATTGTTTTGGATAACTTCTATATTATTACATGTTCATCTAAAACACAATGCAGAAGGTGCTTGCTGTTTTCACAGATGTAACAAATGCCTTGTTTTATGGTTTTGTACAAAGAAACAAATATAATTGAAAACTGAAATGATTTAATAAAACTTTATTTTATTCTATTCAAATTAAGGTCTCACTTTGTACACCAGGCTATCCTAGTAAATACTCATGATCCTCCTGCCTCAACCTTCTGAATAAAAACATAACAGACATGTGCCATCACATCTGGATTATATTTTACAATTGAAATGAGACAAAAAAACTTAGCTATTGCATAGTCCACTTTTCAAGTTTCTTTTTCTCATTTCTTTTTCAAGTTTCTATTCAATAGAGGGCCATATTGTCTAGTCTTGCTTCCAACATATTTAGCAATCCCACTAAGTTGTCTACAATTAACTGTTAATCCAAACACTGACATAAAAGGGCTGATAAATTTAACACATTAATCAAGTGCATTTTCTTAATCAGAGACTTTACTGGAAAGGCTTAGAGAAGTTATATATCTCTCCAGAAATGAGCACATTATATACACAAAATAATTTATAGACTGCTTCTTAAGAGCACTCTATATGCAGAATTCTGCAAATGAGAATTTGCACTTAAGGGGGTCCACTATTACCTAGAGGTTTTTGGAACTCATTTTCAAACATATGGTTAAACAGAAAGACATACAACACCACTTATCCAGTCTGTAAAGATGACCAAGTACTGATCGAGCTACTTTACATATCTCAATCTTCCTGTGAAAAGTGTAGTAACATAACTTCGAAAACAACTGAAATAAAGTCCAAAGAGTCCATCGCATAGACGATACTATACAATTGGACAACATTAGGTTTGATGTTCTTTCTGTCACATTATTCTGATACAACTTTTCCAAAACTACATAGTCATCTGCCAGAATCTGAACTCATGTCTCATAGCCATTTGTGAATTATCTGAACTACAGGATGTTACCTGAACTACAGGATGTTACCAAATTATTCTATACAATGCACTTGTCTCATTAAATATAGTCACAAGCTCAATAAGTGATACTGCCATCTATGATAGTGGTCCAATAGCATCATCCCACTTAACAACACCATATCAGTCACAGCTTTGCAAGTGTACTGTGGAATGAATACACAGTGATAAAATCACCTAACTGCATTTCTCAGGCTATACCGAATACCCAGGATACACAAAATGAATTAGAGCTCAGAGTGTATCAATTTTTTCATCCCTAATTTCAGAAGTATTTGACACCTACTACACATATTCCTGTGAGCTGTTACAGTTTATATGACTCCATTATCTCCCCCCCCCCCAAGTTGCCAAAGCATGCACAGCATGAAGACGTTGAAGGTGCATTACGAGGGGTCTCAAATTCACTTCAGGATCTCAGCAGTTACTCACAAGTAAAATTTGCCTTTTTAAATGTATTTCTAGTGCTGCTCATTTTCATTCTCAAGGTCACTACATCATGAAGAATCTGTGTTCAGCACAGCACCTGGGGTTCACATCCTTAAGCTGTTCACCTGTAAACCACCACTCATTTGTCTCAGGAACACTCTACTCTGACCCAACTGATTATCGTGGAAGAAATAACTAGGCCTGAGGTACAATAGACTTATCTAATGAGCAAGTGCTCAGCATTCATCAACCAGCATGAGCCATAATGTTTTACCTTTAAGGTTTCTGGTGGCACAAACGACAACCTTGATTTCAAACTTTCTCCAATCTCATTCATATCCCAGGGTAATAAACACATGCTTAACATCTTTGTTTTGTTTCCTGTTTCTTCAGTAAAATACTCTTCACACTTTTGAGGTCTATCCCAATGGAGCTTCCCCCAAAAGCTACACATTACTGAAAATTTCCCAAGTAGCAAAGCACACTATGGTTTTGTTTTAAGCACTCGACTGTTTCTTAGGTTTGTGGGAAGAAGTTTTAAGACAGTCAACAAAAATAATTTATTTTATTTTATTTTTAACACTCTCTACAGAAGCAACAAGGGAGAAAAGATTTATTTGACCCACAGTTCTGTGTTACATCTCATCACTGTGGAGAAGCCAAGGCTGCAGTAACTTGAAACAACTGGCCACACCCATGGTTGAGAGCAAAGAGGAGGGATTTACTCGTGCGTGCCAGCACTTCTGACTTTGTCTATGCTTATAAAATGCAGGGTACTCTACATAAGGAATGGTGTCACCCACAATAAGAGGTTCTCCCCACTTCAGTTAATACAAGCAGGATAATCCTCCACAGAAACACCAACAGACCAACCTAGTCTAGACAATTTCTCATGAAGCCTCCCTTCCCCTATGTTTCTAGATTGCGTCAAGGTGATAATTTAAAAAAAAAACAGTCTCTTGTCTACTTAACAGCTCAACACATCACTCTTAAACCATAATGTTCAATCCCTTGTTCACAGACTCTCATGTTTATCTCATGATGTAAGACACAGTTCTGCTTTAAAAGTTTCCAAGCCTTTGAAGATTTAAACATTTTCAAAGTCCAAATTTTATTTTAATGGTAAACTTCACTTAAATCAAATGCATCATTGAGTCTCCCCAGGTAATTCTGATGGTGTGAAGTTGACAATTAAAACTAATCATCACATCAAATGATGGCATTTGTATGGTAAACATAGCAATTTGACTTCTCTTAATCCCTCCTACTCAGCTGTTAGTTTCTCAGCTGTCTGCTGTTTTGAAGTTTTAATACATTCATGATGCAGCGCTGTCAGATATAAATCATTAGCTTACATTCTTTCATTACAATTAATAGCAGTCATGAGTAAAATTCTTCATTATATACATTGCAGTCAGACTAAGTCTGGCAACTTTCTGAACTTGAGAAAAAGTCACTCTGTCAGACTATTTAAAACAGTAGATGTTCTTCGGCCTATGGTGTGGTTATAGTCTCATAAATTCATCCTGTGTTCATACAGCTTAATACTCTACCTTAAATATTCTCAGAGCATTTGGGCAAAACCTAATACAAAGCCTACTTTGTAGTAAACTGTTGAACAGCTTGTAAAATTTGTTGAAATCCTTTATCTTTTCAAAAAAAAAAAAATGCTAGTGGCCAGGAATAGATAGCCAACAGAAATAGACTCAAGAGCATCTTTGGAAGTTCTTTGTCTCACTATGCCTTGTAAAGGCTCTTATTTCTTACTTTTTTCTTTATTTTATTTTATTTTGTTTATATTTTTCTTCTCTCTTTTACTATACATGGCTTGTTCTTATGTATTATGACTTCTCCTATAGTGATTTCATAGAATTCCTGCGTGTGTGAACAACTAGTACTCTGTTTCTAGTGCCATCTCTGGGGCTCTTTTCCTCTGTTTACTTTGTCTAATTCTGATGTGTTTGTTTTTGTTTTATCTTATTTTATTTTATTATTACCCTTGAAAGCCTGTTTGTTTTCTAATGAGAGACAGAAATGGGGTGTATATAGATGGAAGAGGAGATGGGGAGGAGCAGGGAGGAATACAAGGAAGAGAAACTGCAATAAGGACCTATTATGTGAGGAAAAATTATTTTCAATAAAATGAAAAAAATAAAATGCTAGAGATTTGCTTTAAAGTAGAGTGTGGGTTGTTTCTCTGGGAACTCTGGTTCCTGAAGCAGCCCACCACTGAGAGAATGAAAGAGAACAGTATAAAGTTATCCTGATGAAGAATAAAATTCAAACATTTAAGTTCAGTTTCTACAGATCTTGTATGGTTTTCATACTACAATGAGATCAAAAGACCACAAGCTAAATCATCCTAAGTCAAGGACCATATTTATTTACAACACATTGTAATATAAAACTAATTTAAGCAACATATATTACTTAAGGGTTTTTGTTGATAGGTAGAAAATTCATTAACAATGCCCCATATGAAAAATAACATTTCAATAAGAAATAGGAGCCAAGGCTCATAAGTGAGCCTTCTCCTTCCCCAAAGAATGAACAAGGATTTGTTCAATGCCAAGAATTTGAAAAGTACATATCTGTACAGAGAAAGATTTTAATAAATTATAATTTAAGAATTCCCCGAAGGGTTTATTTCCTATGTGTACTTTTCTATATTTGTTTTGTGACTTTAACTACAGAATAGAAATGCCACTGAGTTTCTAATTTGTTTCTGGTTTTCATTTCTATTATGATCATTTCCTATGTCATTAAACATTTCTCCAAAACATCCTGGAGACATATTAAAATAAACAAATCCTTTGGGGAATATTTAGAAAGTATTATAAAACAATGTTCAAATGACTTTGTACAACACACAGATTTTAGAACATAAGGGATTGCCTACAGGGAAAAGGGACAAAGACTTTGTCCTCTAAAACACTTCCCCAGTCATTTTATAATCCCACCCACTGACAGTTTTTCTTCTCAACTTCTGCTCTAGATATAATTTTTCTGAGTAAGCGTCACACTATCTTTGCAAAATTTTGTTATTTAATATTGTTATTTTCAGGGAGTTTAATCTTCAGGCTTCAAAAAATGAGCATTTCATCAATTAAATAGACGCAATAAATTACCAAGATTTTCTTAACTTTACCAAAAGAAATGTATATTAATTATATAAATATGAACCTCAGTTCACTTTGATTCATACAGTTCTGGCTACAGGATACAAATTGCCAACCAGAAAATACTTCCCGTTCTTATTATACAGACCGTCTCAAGAGTATGTTTTGTAGTTACAGGGGCAACACTCCATGATTCTCAATCATCATGTAAACAGTAACGTTCTTCTTCAAAAGTTTTATTTTTGCACATATGTTTTTAAAAAAAGGTTCATAAGACAGCTTAAGGCTATGTCTTACTTATGAAATATTATAAAATATTAAAACAAGAAAAAACTTCAAAGGCAGGAGACAGTGCTCAGTCATTAGGAATGTGAACTGCTTCTAATGTAAATAATACTCATATTGGCTGTGGTACTTCTTTCCTAACATGACGTAAGCAGTTTTAAAACTAAAAATGAATTGTTATTTTAATATGCCTTAGGTAATAACTATTATATTTCATAATAAGTTATAAAACACGAATGCTGGTAGATCCTTCCTGAATTTGTTAATTGTTCTTGTATGCAACCACTATACTCTCTGAAATTCAAAACTGTTATGTGTTTAAAGGCGTGTTGTAACTCACAGGATTTTTCAACCACCTAAACAAATACATTCATTTATTCAAAACATTCCATGGACTGGCGATGTGACTTGGTGGGAAAAGACATTTGTTAGCAAACCTGATGGCCCAGGTTCCACCTAGTGGAGAAAAGAATCAACTTCCTCAAGTTGTGTATACACATGTGCACATATGCGCGCATGCACACACACAATATATAATTTTCAAATGTTCAAGCATTTTTGTGTATGAGGCAATTCTGCAGTAACTGCAGATAGAGGAGTGGAATAGAGAAAGTTCTTACTTTCCACATCCTCTTCTATAACCTGTACTCAGGTAAGGGAAAGAAAGATAAATAATCAAACAACAAGATGCTAATTAGCCTTCTGTCCCTATAACAAATGATATTAAAAATTAATATATAAAAATATAAGGATTATTTAGACTCATGGGTTATTTATGCCCAGTCAATGATTGATTGCCACCATTGTCTTGGCTCCTGCTAGAGCGTGCATCATTGTGGGGTCTCATGGTGGAACAAAACCCCTCGCTATGGCTGGGAAGCAAAAAAGAATGAAGAGAGACAAGGGCCCTACAATCTTCCCCAGCCATTGGAAAATCTTCCCTGTGCCCCACCACTCTAAGACCCCACCACCTTCTGATAGTGTCACTGACTGAGGACCAAACCTTTAAACACAGAGACCTTGGAAGGGCATTCAAGACCAAAATTCTAACAGACAACAAAAGCGCATTGGTGTGTATGAGGAGATAAGCGCATTGGTGTGTATAAGGAGATAAACGCATTGGTGTGTATGAGGAGATAAGGGATGAGTGGGAAGGTAACACGAGGGTGAGAACGTGTACAGAGTAGGGTGAAGGGAAGGATTAGACGTGCAGGTGGAGGGAAATAGTCCTTGGAAACAAAACAGAGGTGTTTTTGTTGTTTTAGCTCTTATTAATAAGTTGTTGGTGTTGAAACTGGTTTTCTGATAAGTGTTGTAAAAGACATCAGCAATTACTGTTTTCACAACTTTTTTTCCCTACTGGCAGAATAATTACCCCAAAGCCCTTTAACTCCTCCATAGTCTCTAGCAGTGGCTGACGGAGATGGGGCTTGGAAGGACTTGTTGGACCACTGAGCAATAACCTTTCTTCTTCGGTGCTTAGCAACTTGGGAATCAGTCCATGTGGATGCAAATTGACAATAATGGATTTTGGTGAGACTAGATTTTATTTTGAAAATTTTTTAAAACGTCTTTAAAAGTTTTCAAAATCTAATACTAGACATTTTCACTTTATGCACTTTTTGATGTTTCCTCTTACAGACTTGAAACATTAGGTTCCCAGTGGGTATATATCAAAGTATATCTAAGTTCCTGCCTTTTGTATGCATTAACTAGAAATTTTTACAGAACTGTGGACTGCTGGGTAAATACATCTCCTCCTCCTGAAAATTTCCGTCTCTCTTCTGAATGTCTCAGTGGTATTTGTAACAGCAAATCCTTTCCCTTAAGGTCTGATCCTTCCTGGCAAGAAGTTGTTTCTTTTGGAATAACATATAATGTCGATAGCTTTGATGTCTTTATCTTGCTATAGCCTTTCTTCTTGAAGGAATTCTTGTTCATTTGTGGCTCCCAGGACATGCTTTATGTAACATCAGCATGATAGGACTTAGAGTGGAAACGTACATCCCATTGTAAAACTACATCTATTTACCTTAAAAAGATACAAGTTTTCTAAACCATACTAGAAAGTACTGTAATATTTCCAATTTTACTGTGACATCTGAGCTGTGACTACACCGTTTGACAAATGCAGATAATGTATCAGAACAGGGCACAGAGAGAAAAGACAATATACATTTCTCTCCCTGAGGAAAACAATAATGATGGGTACCTTTGAAAGCGAAGTCTGAGAAGCAATTAAAATATGATGATATAAGCAACATAAATTAAAAAAAATAGTTTGAAGTGGTTTGAGCCTTCAACTTTAAGTAGATGACTTTGTTGTCTCGAGGGCAAAGGCATATACTTCCTCTCTCCTCTATGTTCTCTTTTTCCTTGTTCTCTTCATACTCAGGAACTACAAGCAACCAGTATATTTGGACTTTGTATGAGTCCAGAAATATGCAAGGAGAAAATTATTCAGACATAAACCTGTCCCTCAAATGATATCTTTTTTGAGACTCCGACTACACATGTGTAACTCCAACTCTAGGAGATCTGACATGTTCTGGTCTCTGCAGGCATGACACTCATGTACTCAAACCCACACACATATACACATCATTTAATATGAAAGTAGACCATACTAATGTGGATGAGGGAAAGGCTACCAAGGCCACAACACTTAGCAGAGAAGTAGAGATAACTAAGGAATGCTGAGTGTAGAATAGTCTTCTCCAAGGAAGAGCACACAATTGGCCATCAGTAAATGGTTAGCCCAGATAAAATATGCATAAAGTAAAATTATACCAACTAAGCATATTGTATTAATGTATTTAGGAATAATTATCATTTTATTATTTATTATTGTATATATGTTACATGTAATATATATATAACAATAATTAAAGAAAAAGAGGTCATTTGTATTTGAAAGAGAACAAGGAAGGGTATATGAGAGGGTTTAGAAAGAGGAAAGGAATGGCAGAAATTATGTAATTATATTATAGCGTCAAATATTTTGATTGTTCTAAAAATTAAAATAATTTAGCTAGGTAGTGGTGATACATGCCTTTAATCCCAGCACTCAAGAGGAAGAGGCAGGTGGATCTCTATGAATTTGAGGCTAGCCTGGGCTACAAGAGCTAGATCCAGGACAGGCACCAAAGCTACAGAAAAATCCCGTCTCTAAACACCAATAAATAAATAAATAAATATAATTTAAAAGAAACAAACTTAAGGATGGAAGGCTTTATTTACACCATGGTTCAAGGCTATAGTCTATCACTGTAGAAAAAACATGTCAGAAGTGGAAGGCTTTCATCATTAGGAAGTAGAAAGATGAATACTTGTGCTCAGCTCACATTTTTCCTTTTACTCAATCCAAGAACCAACCTATGGGGATGGTACCACCAATTTAGGGCAGCCTTAATTAACCTAACCTAAATAATCTCTCACAGACATACCCAGAAGCTTATCTTTTCAACATTCTAGACCCTATTAACTTGATGACAACCACGGAGGTGTGTGTGTGTATGTGTGTGTGTGTGTGCGTGTGTGGAGAGAGAGAGAGAGAAAGAGAGAGAGAGAGAGAGAGAGAGAGAGAGAGAGAGAGAGAGAGAGAGAGAAATCAAAGATACATGCATGTATATATACCAAAGCAGAAAGGGGAGAAAGAAGCAGACAAACATGAGGATAGAACAGAAATTAAAAGAGAAGACTTGGGAAAGAGGACACACAAAAATAAAGTATGACTATGACATAAGAAACCCGATAATGAAATCCATTATTTTAAATGCTAATTTGAAATAAACAAAAGATAAGGAAATAAATAAGAACAACCTATCAGCTGAAAATAAATGAATAAGATAGAACACTTTATAATGATATGAAAAGATTTGGAAAAACTCAATTATGAAATTGTAACTGGTGTTATTAGAACAAAAACAAAGGACACAAATTATCTCTGTCAAAAAATGAAAGAGAATAATTCATTGCTACAGCATTTAGTGTGAGGAAGGATAAAAAGGAACATCGTGAACAATTTTATACCAGTAATTTCAAAACCTTATGTAAACCAAAGACGTTACCAATATGAAGTGAACAACAGCATCAGTCTGTGAACATTCTCCTGGTAATGCACTTCAAAACCTAAGTGAAATAGGAAAGCTTCATGAAACCAACAAATGAACATCTGAACAGTTCTTATGAGTTAAGAAAGCAGAATTCCAAGGTGGAAGCTTTCTCCAACAGGGAACTCAAGAGCCAGATGGATCACCTGCTGAGTAGTGGCCAACATTTGACTGAGGAGTGAAATCCTATTACAGCTCTTTACAAAGAAAAAGAGAGTCTCAAGTACTTTTAAAGCAAGCATTATTCCCAAACCTGAACCAGACAAAGTCATTAGCATAAATCTTTAGAGTAATATACTTCACTCTATGTGCAAGTCTGAAACATTTTAGCAAATTTAATGCAGACTATGTGAAGGAAAGTACATTGCTGACAAGTGGCATTCACACGAGGACACAAGACTAGCTCAACGCTTTAAAACTAATCAATATAGGGATTGAAAGATTTCTCAGTGGCTAAGAGTACTGATTTCTCTCCCAGAGAATCCAGGTTGTTTTTCTAACAGCAGCTGTATGGGATCCCATGACTTGTTCTGGTTTCTAAGGGCAACAAGCACTTATATAATATATAAACACACATTCAGGTAAAGCACTCATCCTCATAAAATACATTTTTAGAAATGGGAGCTCCATTTTAAAATAAATAAACTAATGAGTATATTTAACACAATCTACAAACTAAAATAAATGTAAATATCCATCTAATAGAATCACAATCCATTGTAAAATATTAGTAAACTTTCAATAAGTAAAAACATGCTCAACATGACAAACCCCATTACAAAAATCTATTACAAGCTTTACATTTAATATGAAATGAAGCAACACAAATGTTCACAGCAAAAGGCAATCAATGTATTGTTACTGTATTTAGTGTGTTGCACACATAGTCTAGTCAACAATGAAAACAGAGTAAAAATAATTGCTAACATAGAGTTCAAACTAAAAATTATTACAGCAAGTAAAAGAAAACTAGATATCTATTGTATTCATATATAAAAATCATAAAGCCAAGACTTGCATACAGAAAACAGAATGGCACTGGAGCCAGAAATGACCTGCCCAGTGCTTTTGTGGATACCCAAAATGCCTTGCATCTGATTTGTGGTAATAGTTGTGAAATGCACTAAACTTACTAATAGTTGCTGAGATCCATATTTATAATGGAAGCTATGAAATTTTTACTACAAAAAAATATTACTGAGGAAATTAACTTGAAAGTAAGATCTTAGAAGGAAACTAAATTATTTCAAGAAAGCAGATCATCATGTTATGTTACATCCAAAAAAATATGGAGCATGAATTTTTGTGACTTTTTCTCCTACTTTTCTGAAGTATTAAAACTTTAAATGCTTCACTGAAACAGCCTATATTTAGAATATTTAAACTCTCATGATGTCATTGCTCATAGATACGTCTCCTCAAACATTGGAACAATTCTTCAAAATAATTTTCTGAATTTGTTCTTATTTTTCTCTTATAATGTTCCTCACTCATCATTCTTCCCCAAAAACAGAGATAAAATTCTAGCAATTCTACTTTAGAAAGAGAAAACTTTAAAATTAAAGACATGCAACATATTGTTCGCATGACTGGACGTTTTCTTAGTTAAGATTATTGAGCACAACATCATCACTGAACTGATACATTTTTTGATACAAAACATAAAACATAACCATTCATTGTTTATCATTTTGTATAAATAAAAAATAAAATATGTTTACTCATCACTGTTCATACTACAGGAAAATGCAAACCATGTTCTTATTTTCATAGTTCTTCTACCCTTAGTTTTCAGAATGTATGCGCATGTATACTGAGAAAGAAGACTGCTGTGAGTTCAAAGCCAACCTAGACCAGAGAGTAAAATCAAATTTGTGCAGAGACATCAACACAGAAATAGGTACACATGTAGAAGACAAATATCTGTGATTTGACTATATTTTGAGTTCTTGTCTTCTGTGCATAAATAGCATTATCAATACCCTCCGGATATCCTAGAAAGAATATATTGAACGGTGTCTTAATTGGGGTTTCTATTGCTGTGAAGAGACACCATGACCATGGCAACTCTTATAAAAGAAGAGCATTTGGTTTAGGTGGCTTACATTTTCAAAGGTTTGGTCCATTATCATTATGGTACAACACGGTGGCACGCAGTCAGACATTGTGCTGGAGAAGTAGCTGGGAGTCCTACGTCTTGACTCAAAAACAAGAGGAAGTGGCCTGTCTCACTGGGTGTGGCTTCAGCATATATGAGCCCTCATATCCCACCTCCACAGTGTCACACTTCCTCCAACAAAGTCACACTTCCTAAAAGTGCCACTCCATTCGGGGGTCATTTCCTTTCAAATCATCATAGACAGACTAGAAAGGGGAGGGCGAATGGGAGGGTGAAAATGAAGAGGTAAGATTAAAAGAGAATGGGTAAGAAAACATTTAATTTCTGTAAATTTTCTCCTTGGGTCTTGATGCTTATGCTGAAATACTTTGCCTTTAGTTTAGAATAAATTCCCTTCAAAAAGAGAGGGAGGCCAATGGAAAGTGTCTATGAGCAATCAGCAACATCTATAAATGCTTAAGTCACTGTCATTCTGATACCCCCTTCATGAAAAGCATCAGTAACAGTACAGAATCACATTCAGGAAAATGTGACAGAATTGGGAAGAAAGGATCCAGAAGGATTAAAATTGTAAAATATATAGATGGGAGAGAGAGAATGATGGAGGGGAGAGAGAAAGACCGGGAGGGAAAGGAGGAAATATTACAAAATATATCAGACTAATGAACACTAGAGAAAAATAGACAAATTTTCATTTAATCATCTGTTACTCTGTTACTAATAAATACAAGGAGTTGAATATCATAAATTGGAGGTAAAAATTGTGGGTTACCTCCAGTGGTCAGTCATCTACCTGGCATGAGTGAGTTATAAGAAAGGAAGACTGAGCAAAATAATCTTCTCAATATGGAAAGATCCAGAGATATCCTGGAGCACAGATATGTACATTCATTGCTGCTAGCTTGCCTAAAATCCAATGATACACCCTTCCCATATGACTATTGTCAGCTTTATGGAATTCAAGGTGTTATAACTAATAAAACTTTAGAAGAATATGAAGTCAGAAGGGTACAGGTTAATAGGTTCCAGGAGAAGTTAGAGGGAGATGATAAAGAATAAATATAATCAAAATATATCATATAAATGTATGAAATTTTCAAAAAATAAAAATACACTATTTTAAAAAATAATTTACAAGTTTTCATTTTTTTCAGTCATTGGCCTTTTTTAGGCTATTTGGGAAAATTATAAATGGACGAGAAAAAAAATGATAAATGTTTGAGGGGAAGATACATTTAGCCCAATTTTAAAATTATACATTGTGTACATGTATTTAACATTACATGTTGCCACCCTGAGATATGTGATCATTTAAGTCTTATGCATCATTTAAGACAATATAAAATAAAGAACTGCACTATGGCTTAAAAAAAGGAGGAATTCCTATTCCCTCTTCTGGAGATCTTCCCTGAGCCATAGATGCAGAAGCTGATGTCTAGATGGCTATTCGAGCTGTACTCGCTATGATCTTTTGATCTCTGCATTGTTTCCAGTTGGGGCTCTCTGTGGTGGTCTACATGTGCTATAAACAGGTCTCCTTTGATGAAGCGTGGTAGCTATTCTTATCTGTGGGTATAAGGACAAGATTTAGAATTTGTAGGGAATTATGCTGGTCTAGTAAATTGGCAGTAGTAGATTCTTTGTTTTATTTTATTTTATTTTATTAAAAATTTCTGCCTCCTTCCCACCTCCCATTTACCTCTCCCTCCCCCCTCCACTCCAGCTCCCTCTCCTGTCCAAAGAGCAGTCAGGGTTCCCTGCCCTGTGGGAAGTCTAGGTTCCTCCCCCCTCCATCCAGGAAGGTGAGCATCCAAACAGGCTAGGCCCCCATAGGGTCCATGACCCAACTAGCCCCAAGGAGCTATCTAGGTCCCCAGGCATCACATCGCTCATGTTGAGTGGGACTTAAGTACTATGTTAGTTACCACTAACATGTGAATATCTTTAGCATACTTTGTCATGTTGGTAATTATTGTAGCTCATAGGTGTTGCTGCTGAGTAGGACTGTTTGATTGCTTCCTCCCTTAGCAGTTTGTATAATATTTTCTAGAACCATGGAAACTAGACTACAAGCACCTGCCTGAAACATATGAGTTCTGAGCCCTAAACGTGTGGTGTCTTCCCCAATAGGAGCTTACTTTAAACTTCCGAGAGGAGACTAAGGGCTAAGTAGGTAATCTAAATTGTTTTGGGAGTCATTTGAACTACCCTGACCAACAATTTAAATGGTTTCCCATGCCTGATGATGGGGTTCTTGAAAAGTAATGTTATTTTTTACGTTCATACAGTAGATAAAATTTTATTGCGTTTGTGGTATTACTTTGATGTATATTTACTTGGCGAGGTAATAATAGCAACTGATTAACATACCATCACTTCATGTGCTTACATTTGCTGTGGTGAAATCATCAGAAATCTATCCCTTGATCAAGTTTCAAATGGACAGGCCATTGATACTAACTTTAATCATCATGCTGTGTGGTGATCAAATATTTCATTTGTGCTCTAACAAATGAAGCTTGTCTGGGGATCAGAGTGCAGAGCTAGCCACTAGTTGCGCATAGAAGCCAGGCAGGGGGGGGCACACACGTTTAATCCCTGCATCAGGGAGGAGGAAACTGGAAATGATCTGGCTATGTAGAGAGGAATATAAGGCAGGATGAGACAGGAGCTCATCCGTGTTTCGTCTGAGAGTTATAGAGGCAAGAACTCTAGTGACTGGCTGCTCTGCTTCTCTCATCTTTCGGCTTTCACCCTCTAAAATCCAGCTCAAGGTTTTTATTATTAAGAGCAATTAGACTCACGCTACATCTGGCATCCAACCTTGGGGCACTAATGCATGAACAGACTGCTTGTCTTTGGCTTTGCAGTCACTGTCGCACGGGCCAGAACTGAACTGCTGGAGTCACTGCCTCATCGGCTAGGTTTTTCTGTATTTTTTCCCCAAGCCTCTGAGCAATTTTGGAATTACTTTTGTTGCTGCCTCTCTGAAGCAAATCCCACAAGCATTTAGGCTCCAATTACCGCAGGAATTAGCCGCTTTTGCACCATCCCCCGTGCAGACAGCTGACTCTTTGGCTTCTTTTCTCCCAGTGGGTTATAGGTTTTCCCTGGACCCCCTTCTTGGGTTGCTGCCAAACCAGATTGCTGCCTTGAAACCTGCTTGGGCTACATTTCCCAAATGTTTGTTTCTGCTCTTCTCTACTGATATATATATATATATAATGCAAATGGTCTTTTGTAATTCCATTGCAATTAAAAATTAAAGCTGACTTTGGAACTGGAGTGTGGCTCTCTCCTTCTCTAAACCCAAGCATGCTTATTAAGGGAAATCCAAAATCTCTGTCTAATGTCAGAAGAGCCACCTGATATGGGATAGAATAAAAACCAAAATTTAGGGACTATTTTATTGCCATAAATCCCATAACCATTTGGTTTTATTTTTACTCTTAAATAGCTTTTAAATTGTAAATATTATCTAAAAATTTCTAAGATAGATAGATAGATGATAGATAGATAGATAGATAGATAGATAGATAGATAGATAGATATTAAACTTTTATCATGATATTAATGGTCACATAGAGTATTAAATGATTCTGGAAAAATGATTCATCTAGCTTCCTGTACATGATTTTGGGTTTCTGTCTCTACCAGGTAACTAGGAATTAGTTTTTGCACTCTGGATATACATAACAAAGCATGATCCTTTAACCTATTTGAGATCTACTGTGTGTGACATTTAAAATGCTTAAGTTTGTTCCAGTGAACCAAGACAATGACTAACAATGACGATTAAGGTTTCCAAAAGGAGGATGGGGCACCACAAAGATGATACTGCTAGGACTATGATAATGCCACTAAGCTGACAAACATCACGTAAAATCAGATTTGGACTACAAACTGCTCAGGACAATTTTGAGGTGGCTAGCTGAAATGATAACAGCTTAATAAACTACTCTAGCCAGAACTTGAGACGAGTCATTCATTTTTCCATCTTGCAGAGACTAGACAACAAATGATATAGCTAGCTCTCCCAGGACATGACAACCCAAGTTATTTTTTCCAGGATCCCCAGACAACAGGAAGTAAATTTAAGTACACAACGTCCACCTTCCCAAGAGGTGGGGTGGGTAGTTTTTGGTTGTTCATTGGGTTATAGGTATTTGTCATTGTTTAGGGGGTTCATTTTAAGTTGTTTTTGGTAATGGTCAGGAAGAAGGCTGAAAAAAGTTTAGATTCAGGGTTCTTGTTTGAAAAGAAAAAGGCGGGATATAGATATGATAGGATATAAAGGTAGGTTATTGAATCTTCTCTGAAAATAAAAAGGAAGAAAAAAAGGAAAAAATAGGGGATATAGATATGGATAAAAAGGTAGAATGTTGAATCTACTTTTCTCTGAAAAAGCAATCACTAGTTTGAAATATTTTACACTGATATGGATTTTTGTATATTGATAAAAACGTAAAGTTATTTTTGTTAGAACATATTCTACATACATATCTAATCTAGTTTAAAGTATTGTACCTATACATGCATTTAATAATGCAATGCAAATTTCTAGTCCTTGAAAATTATTATTACCAACTATTTAGGATAATAAGGAAATGTGGGTTAATAATTAGTCCCCTACTACAATAAAACTTTTAGTCATATTAGGTATGTTTTCAAGGTCGAACAGAGATATATTTTAAATAGACAGGTGGCCCTCAAACACTTCAGAGGTCTGAAGAATATGGCATTTAAGATGCTTTAGTAACACAGGTTGGGTTCTGTGTGTGTGTGACAATGAGGCGTATCTTTCAGCATCCATCTACTTCAGAGAAGATGATGGGCATCAAAGAAACTCCAAAGGGAGTTTGCTTTCTTTGTGGGCAGAAGTAAGCCACTGGGCAAGAAGGTGCTCTTGCCTCAACCACAGACAGTATGCTGTTCAAATTAGACAAGCAGAACACAAAAGAAAGGACGGTCAAAATTTGCCAAGACAAGGTAGGACAGCCCTGCAGAGTATCCTGCTTTACAGAAAAGTGTGTCAGATATGCTGAACCTGTAGGCCAAAGATGAAGGCCCCAACATGGCAGAGGAACCTTGGATGACTGTTCAGGCAGCCAGTTGTTTCTGTCATTTCTCACATTTTTTGGAAGTCACTTGATTGCACGTCCTTCTTACTCAGGTAATATTATTTCCTTCCTGAGTTTCTGATGGAGTTGAAGATATTATAGTTGTAGTTATAATTTTCTTTTTTTTTAGCAGTTTCAGAAAAGAAATTCACAATAGAGGTGTAAAGTATATAAGGCTGAGTGATACTAAAAGACAGTTCTGGTAATACAATTAGGTTAGGAGAATAAGGTACAATCATTGGACTCACTCAGATAGGATAGATAACAGAGTATTTTCTCTGAATTTGTCAAATGCAAATGGACTAGATGCTATTGATGTATTTATTGCCTGTATATATTGTATATAGCTTTTGTACTTATTATACAGAGTTTTTCTTATATTAATTGTAACCATTTTATTTTAGACATAAAAGGGAAATGTAATATTTTGTTCCTGGTCTAACAAATAAAGCTTGTCTGGAGATCAGAGTGCAGAGCTAGACACTAGCTAAGTATAGAGCTCAGGCAGTGATGGCACACACCTTCAGTCCTAGCACCTGGAAGAGAGAACAGGAAATGATATGGCTCAGTGGAGAGAGGAATATAAGAGAGGATAAGACAAGAACTCAGTCCTTTTCAGTTTGAGAGTTCTATAGGTAAGAACTCTAGTGGCTGGCTGCTCTGCTTCTCTGATCTTTCAGCTTTCATCCCCTAATATCTTACTCCAGGTTTTTATTACTAAGACAAATTAGATTCTTACTGCAATGCTGCATAACAGATGTCCTGAATTTCTTCCCCTGTCTAGTTGAACCTTGTGTCGTTTGACCCACTTACCTCTATCCTGAGTCTTTCTACAGCCCCAGATTAGTAGCACTGATACCTTAGCCAGTAAGAGACAAGCAAACTAAGAGAATCTGGGGACATATATCACTTCCCAGCAAAAAATCCTCTCATGTTGTTTTATTCCAACACCAATAGATCAATCTTGGAAAGCTATACTTTCCAAACAAAGAAAAGTATAACAGACCAGGCATTACTAAAAACACTTTAGCTTCAATTTAGACTGCGTTAGGTTCATTTTCCCTTTGTCTCTCACTCTGTCCCAAACCAACCAAGCACCTGCAATTCCAAGGACAAGCACCTAATAGTTTTCATTCCAGGGTACCTTTTTTATTAACAGCTTTATATACACAGAAATCACCAAATGAAACTACATGACAGGCCCTTCAGCACAAACAGGAATAACAATGACTTCAATGGAATTCATCAGCTCTCACTACAATCAGAGTCCTTTTCCAACCTTCTCATCACCATCAGCAACAGAATCCACTCCCCTCCCAGCTTGATTGCCCTCCATAGTTAATCAAACACTTGCCCACCCCTCCTCAGAAACAAACCGTGGCCTGTGGATGGCATGATCAGAATCATGCAGAGTGCTTGTTAAAAACCTCACTTCCCTTTGCTCCAGACCTACTGGTTCTGGGTAACCAGGAAAACACTCCAAGGGTATGCATTTTCAGTGAGTCCTTAAAACATTAGAATTGTAGAACTATCGAAGTCTGACTCTTTTCTCTTGCTACTTCTCTGAAATAGATTCCAGGACTGTATATCAAGAAGGTGGTAACAAGAGGCCTATCACACGGTTCAGTGGGTAAAGGCTCTTGTTATGAGCACACACACAAAAATAAATAAATAAAATAAATGTAATTTGAGACTGCTCATTGGTTTCCCAACCACCTAGACCTGAATAATCACACCGAAACTTGTTACTAACAACAACATTGTTTGGCCTATTAGCTCAGGCATATTTCTAGCTCTCTTACATATTAAATTAACCCATTTCTATTAATCTGCATGTCAACACAAGTCTTTTGTCTACCAGTAAGATTCCAATGTCCTTTTCCTTTGGGAGCTATGTGGTGTCTTTTTGACTCTGACAGCTCTCTCTCTCTCTCTCTCTCTCTCTCTCTCTCTCTCTCTCTCTCTCTCTCTCTCTCTCTTCCAGCCTGGTTATAATCTGCCCTGCCATAGGCCAAAGTAGCTTTATTCCTTAATCAATAAAAGCAACAAATATACAGAAGGATATCCCACATCTTCTGTCTAATTAAAAAAAGGTTTTAACTTTAACATAGTAAAATTATATATACAAAACAGTTATAAAGCAAGAATAATAGTTACAATATTTAGTCCATTTACATTTGGCAAATTAAGGAAAATACTCCATCATCTATCTTATCTTTGTGAATTTACAATTTTATATCTAACTTATCTTTTTCATAACTAAGGAAAACTATAACTACCTGTCTTCAACTCTTCAAAGACCCTAGAAGGATATAATATACCTAAGTAAACAGGAAGTACATTATAAGCAACATCCAAAACTCTAGAATTGATAGAGATTCCCAGTAAGAAGCAGAACTCACCCAAGGAATTCAAATCAAGGCACTTGGAGAAGAGATATTTCAGTGAATAGTGTAGGGAGGGATAAGGAAATGAGGAAGAGATGGAAGAGCCTTTGGGGAAAGCCATCAGAACCATGAAGGCTGAAGGAGTCACCAGCATCACAGAGCACTTGAGAATTGCAGTTAAAGAGGACCGATCTCTTCCTCCTGCCATATAGAAAAATAGCACTTGCCAGAGATGGTCCAGGCAGAAAGGGAAAATATCCAGCACTCTCTTACTGTGTTCTAATCTCTTGACATTGCCTCTCTTTAGTGAAATCCAATTAAAGTGGCCAAAAAGAAACCCAAGAAGGCAATAATAGTCCTTCTGAGGCACAGAAATGGACAGGAAGAAAACTAGAAAGTACTTAGAGAAAGAGAAGGATGGGCAGGGAAGGCATAAGAGTACAGGTGTCAAGGAGCAGTCTTAATTTCTGTGATGCTGAGGAGAAAGAACTGAGCATTCAAAGTTTTCCTGTGTACTTCATTTCACTGTATCGCCTCCCATTGCGGAAATGTGGCTAAATGTGGTACAGAATCTATGTGACAGTTACAAACTCAAAAGCTCGCAAACACTTGTGAAAACCTCTCAGTTCACCAGGCTGGCCCTGAACATTGTTTGATCACCATCTTTAGGATACAACAGGCTTCCAAAATAATCTATTAAGACATTTACTATCAGAGACTCCAAGTCAATTTGTTGTCCCAAGACTTTAGGGTGTGGGTCAAAAGAGAAGGTCTATGGCAGTTAACAGCTGTCATTCATAGAATAAGTTTTGTATGTTGCAAGGGGCATGCATACATTTGGTCCCACCATGTCTCTCTCAGGACTTGCTCAGCTTCAGCACCCATTCCCCACACTGTAGTACGTTGTAAGGAAGCTGCTTGTTCATCTCCCAGCCACCCAGACTCCCAAAATAATCAAACAGAAAGCATATTATTTGCAATACTGTTTGGCCAATAGCTTAAGCGTAGTTATGGCTCACTTATATCCTAAAGTAATCCATCTCTATTAATCTGTGTATCGCCACGTTGCTGTGGCTTACAGGATAAAGTTCCGTCCAGTGTCTGTCTCCAGCGGGGGCTCCATGGCTTCTCCTGATTCTTCCTCCTTTCTCCCAGCATTCAGTTTAGTTTCCCTCACCTATCTCTACTCTACCCTATCAGGCCAAGCCAGTTCCTTTATTTACCAATGGTATTCACAGCCTACGGGAGGAGAATCCCACATCAGTAGTATATGGCTTATCACAATGGTCTCATCCCATTATTGTGACAGCTAAAAGAAATTTTTCCAAAAGCTTAGCTTTACCATCTTACAACAGTTTGGAGAGAATGGAAAGTGTGAGTCTACTGTGTGCTTTAGCAATCCAGTCTGTGCACGCTGCTATAAGAAAATGCCATGGAGTTGGTGGCTTACAAGTAACAGACGTTAACTTATCACAATTCTAAAGGTTGGGGGTGGTCAGTATGTGGACATCAGTAGGTTTTAAGGCTCACCCAGGGCATATCTCATGGTTAACTGACAGTGCCTGCTCACTGAGTCCTCTCACAGTAAGTGAGGACTCTGATTCTTTATAGGAATATGGAAGTTACTTTCATGTAAGAACCTCACTGAGTAAAGGATATCCAGGTAGCTGGTAAATATTGTTTCTGGATGTGTGAGAGAATGTTTCTAGATACTATTAGCATAATTCTATAGGTGAAATTTCAAAATAAAGAGGATAAAGTCTCAACATGAAAATGAGATTATTTTTATAACTGAAATTCCTGAAAGATCTAGATCTACTTGGTGTGCCATAAAGAACTTCTGTTACCTAACAGGAAGAAATATGATATGGCACAGGTGAGTCCAAGAATTTAACAAACCAGCACCCTGGAGACCAATCACCAAATGTCTATTCTTATTAATTTTATATTAAGTTTTTAATTATAATTTTATTATAGAATATGTTACAATTTCATATTAATTTTTATTAAGTTTATACTAATTATATACAGAATAGTATATTTTAATGCTCCTTGACATCCATTTTTCTCTTTCCCTCTGGTTCCTACAAAGATCTTAGATTCATCTTGTTAACTTCCAGTATGATTTGCTAATACTATTTCTATAAGAGTTTGTACACTAGAATTTCAGAGGGGCACAAAGTTTCACAACTAACATCCATTCTTATTAATATAGTCCTACATTGTAATTATTTTTTTACCTTTTCAAATTTGTTCCTTTGTTTGTATATTAGACTGTTGTATAATGTTAAATATCTGCTCTCTCTAGACCAATTTGTTTATTGCCTATTTACCTCAATAAAATAAAAATTTCTTGGTGTTAAGGTAAAGAATTTAGGCAGAATATCATACTAGGAAACTCATAGAGAGCACCCAGGCTAAGTATTCTGTGCCAGGGATCTTTGGAGACTATTTCATTGAGTTCAAATCATTATACATTTATTCAATATTATGTGACATCCAGAGAAATCTATCAATAAGTTACATATGTTTTCCTTTTGTGGGGGACTGTTTTGTGGTTTTCAAAGGACAGACACACATACAGAGAAACTGGAATGCAGGGGTTTGGCCTTGCTCTGATGGGGCACCACCCAAAACCTTAGTGTTTGCTATGTACAGCACAGGGGTAGGACTCAGAAAGTCTCACAAGGAGGTCTCTGTAGGGCATCAGTCTCAGTTAGTTTTTGCACACTCAGGTAGATTGTTCCTGAACACAGTGGCACACACTGTCAACCTTCTCATTCAAACAAAATGAAGATGCTGTCATCCCTCTGAGTCCCATGTTAAGGATAGGATTTCCCAATTTCCCATGGGTCTGAGGCCTTGGTCCTGGACATGGCTGACACCATGTCAACAACATACATTAACTCAGGGCTTCATCTGATTCCCACAAAATTATGAGTATAGAATAATAATTTAATGCCTGTGAGAAAGAGGAATGTATATGTGATAATTACAGTTTACAGCAATCTGCTTCTATGTGCAGATTTTTTTGGAACAAAAAAAGACAGATGATCCTTAACAGGACATAGATATGAGATGGTTGCTGATTGAAATGAGAGACAGAAGCAACAATATCCAGGAAGCTTCTGGAGAAATAACTGCAGGAAAGTGAATAAGGAGATGTTTAGTCAACGAACAACTTTCTCTTGACTTGTCTTTAAATTCATGCGTCGTCGTCCCTGCTTTCTGAATTACATTTTCCGTGGCGTTCCGACATTCTCCTTCAATGATATCCCTGAGCCTCCTACAGCAAACAAAATAACTCTTCCGAACATAACAAGGCACATAAAGTGTGGGATGCAGAAGGAAGGCCGGCGTCTACAGCGCGCGACAGCGAGTGCTGAGGCCCGAAGGTTTACAAATTGCTTCCCCGAGTTTGCGTCACAGCAATTTTCACTCCCTTTGAAGGTTTCTCAAGGGCACAGTGCGTTTTTCTCTCCTAACAAACAGCCCCACTTGCAGCAGGAGTAGAGTGCGCTGTGTCTATCCAGACACCAAAGCTAATAAAGCAAACCTGATAAGCCCGGGTTCAGAATTGAATCTCTTCCAAATTATCTTGTTCTCTCCACTGGGGAAGAAGTGTTTAGTTCCCATTCGCAAACTGTGTGTTGAGGACTCACTGGCAAAAAATATAAAATGCAATAAAAACAAAAAGAAACAGATGGCTGTTTATGAAGAGCAGGAGCTGAAAACAAAAGAGAAATCTTCACAAGACAACTGGAATTATTTTTCCCTCATCCACCTCAACATCCAGCCATGTCTGGTCATTTTAAAGTTTTGAAGAACGCCCCCACAGGAAGGACAATAAAGACACTAAAGTAGCTAATGTCACGGCAGCTCAGTGAGGAACGCACGGAAAGACAATCCCAGCCTAAATGTTACTGTTATTTGTGCAATGGCCCATGTCGCTCTGCCATCCACAGAAAGCCGCTGCCTTATATAGAAAGTCATGTTAAAGCAGACTGTCTTCTATAGCAAATACTGAGAAACTAAAGTTGATCTGAGTTCAACTTATGCTGGGAAATACACCTAGAGCCAAGTAAAAGCTGCCAGACGACTAATACCCTGCGTGTTAGCACCCATGTCTGTTAGAGAATTCCTGAGAAGAATCAAATACACGGAAAAGCCAGAATTCCATCAATTGTGCATAACAATGCATGCCACAAATTCTGGTTTGTTTTAGAATGACACATTATCCCATCCGATAAAATCTTTCTAATTGTTTTTTTCCCTTAGGAAATATACATGAAATGTGTTTCCCACTTTATTTGGAAAGGTTGATGAAGGGTCGCTAGAGGTTGATGCTGGCATATTTTTTTTTTTTTTTTTTGGAAAAGCAGTGTGGTGATAAGCTATGATTAAATTGCCTTCAACACTTTTTAAATTCATCATTATCCAAGAAAATGTCAAATGAAATGTATATCAAATGTTACTTTTCATATGGAAGGTTGGGAAATATTTCAAAGATCAATAATTGTAAGTATTGGTGAAGGCAGAGGAAAACAGCATTCTGCGGCTCTGAGCCAGGGAATACTGGTGTTGAGGAAGACCCTCCACATCAGGCAAGCACCCCAAGAGTGCTGTCCTCAGACTTATCTACAGAAATTGTTGTTCCCAGGGACAATGCCTGCTGTTACAGGCATTTAAAATAATCATCTTAGAACTAGACATTAAAATACCTAACATGGAATGCGAACTCATTTATGATTTGATTTTGAAATAGATAGGTTATTTAGAAAATTATTAAATACAGTAATAGTGTAGGAAATGCCACAAAAGGGAACAGAAAGAAAGGAGAGGGAGAAAGAAGTGGGAAATAGGAAGGGAGGTATACAAGGGAGGGGCGGAAGAATGGAAGGATAAAGGGACATCCTGAACAAGTTCATCAAACCACGGGGGACTTTTTTCCCCCAAAGGATAATGTGTCTTCAAAGAAGTTTTTATCCCTGATTCTTAAAAGTTTATGGAAAAAGAAGACATGAGCCAAAGAGCTTATATCACAACAGACAGAGACTTAGGATTTGTATCGGGTTAAAGGTATAGAACCTGGATCTCCATTTTTATGCCCACCCCATACTACACAGACCCTGCCTCCCTCCGTTCCACTTTTGCTTTCCTGTTTCTAATATTACATATCTACCTAACAATGTATTTTTCGACCTACACTCTGCCTATATTCTAGCTACTGGGATTTTACCCATATGTCAACTTTGCTGCTTCTCTCACTGATGAGCAGCACATGCACTAAAACAGGGCCAGCAGAAAAGTGTAAGAGGATTAGTCTGCTTAACTTCCATAATAAAACATTAAAGCTGCAAACTCCCCATGCAAACAGCAGACACTCATTTCTTAGCTCCGAGGGCTGAGAAGTGCAAGACCAAGGCACTGATAGTGTCAGGACTGGGATCTGGCTTCTCACCTCTTGTGTGGCATCTTTTGTGCCCTCAGTCAGAGAAATAAGGCAGTCCTCTGGTTCCTCTAAGTGGGTCGTTCTGTTCTGCCACCCTCACGATCTGACTGGTCCCCAAAGGCTCAACTCTTTATGCCACCACATTTGTGTTTATGTCTCACTATGTCCATTGTGAAGAGGGGAACGTGATGATGAAGATGATAACACCAGAATTCCATGAATTATATCTGCCATATGGCAAGCCCTGTGTGCGATCTATGCAAATGAGGATATGAGCGATGTGCAAATGCTCGAAGAGATTGGATCTGCCATTCCGCTGTGTCTCTACAAAAGTAGCAGTAACATTTAAATCCACTATTTCTTTTGCCTACTATGTGGTACAGCATGTTGTTCAACTTTTATTTCTCCTGCCTATAATCTCTGATACACAAGGGAAAAAGTTGCCTTTCTGAGAGATTAAGCTCTTTGCTTAAAGTCATGAAACTACCAAATAACGAAGTAGGATTCGAATCCTGCGTTAAACTGGAAGTCTGTAAAGTGTGTACTTCCTTCCTGATCTGACTTCCTTTGAGAAACTATCTTTCGTGAATTAGCATACACATCTTGACTGGCTTTCTTTTTCATTGTCTATTCTTACTGTTAATTTGGAAGAAATATGTACGCACACAAAATTTGTGTTCTGCAGGATGCTCAAATTCTCTTTCTACGGGAGAAATCCCCACATGGTCAGTCAGTGCTGCAGGTGTGGTAAGAATTTAATAACACATATTACTTGGCTCAGTAGCACAACTTGGAGTTTATTTAAAATCACGCATTCAGCTTGCAACCAAATCCCATTTAGCCTCTTCTTCCTGTGTGTTACTTCAGGCTTATACTCACCACCAACTTTCTCTCCTAACTTTTCCTGGCCTTATCTGAAATTCTTCCACTGCTTTGATTACTTTCCACACACTTTTCTACATGCTTTCTGTGACATATTTGGGCCAGAACAGCACACAATATTCGAACGCAACCTACCTTACATTCTTCATGAGAAGGTCAGTTTAAGAAAATTTCTGCAACTATTTTGAGAAAACGTTTGAAATTCAAACCAGCATAGGAAACAGTCACTATTTTGAACAAAAAAAGCATAAATTTAACTGTAAAACATCAGTTATCTCTCTGTATCATTTTACTTTGTGCACCATCAGTGAGAGCCCGAGAGACTTGAAATCTGAACCAAGATAAATTGACAAAAGGCAGACAAGATCCATGCATTTGATAGTGTGGATTGGAGCAGAGGTAATAACATCCCCAGGCGACAGCTGCAGCAGTCGTGTTTCTGGTCTATAGAAAACTGATTAAGACTGGGGAGCAGTGCTGTCGTAGTCCATTTCTGGAGTGTGAGTTTGAGAGTCTATTTCCTCAGCCTTCTTTATTATTCTATAATCTACTTAATATTCAGTAACAAATCTTTGTTTTGAATTTTTGAGACAGGGTCTCATTCAGTAACCCAAGCTAATCTAGAATCTGTTAAGTGGCCCAAGCTGGCCTTGAATTCATGACAACATTACTCCCTTCCTCTGGGCTGGGATTATGTGCATGGGCTACCATGACTAGGCCTTTATAGATAAACCACCAAAAAAAAAAAAAAAGATCAAAACTTTGCAATGAGAAGAGAATTTTAGGAGACGAAAGAATCAGTCTATAGTCATCACCCAGACAGAGAGGAAACCAGACACAGAGCAAGCAAGATGTGACTGCCTCACTGAAAAAGGTACCAAGCCACGCAGCTAACACAGACAAGTATTATGGGCTAATATAAGTTCTAAGAATCAATAAGAAACCTGAGCTAATAGACCAATCCATTTATAATTAATGTAGACCTCTGTGTATTACTTTGGAGCTGAACGGCTGTGAGACCAGGCAGGACAGAAGCCTCAGTCAACAATATAGAGAATATATGTTTTAGAAAATTGTTTAAATGCAGTTCATTTCTCAAGTTCTTCACTCCCCCCACTAAAAACAATTCAGTGTGAATGGGGTACAGACCTAAACAGAGAACTCTCAACAGAGGAATCTAAAATGGCTGAAAGACACTTAAGGAAATGCTCAGCATCTTTAGTCATCAGAGAAATGCAAATCCAAACAACTCTGAGATTCCATCTTACACCTGTAAGAATGGCCAAGAGCAAAAACACTGAAGACAACTTATGCTGGAGAGGATGAGGGATAAAGGGAACACTTCTGCATTACTGGTGGGAGTGCAAAGTGGTACAGCCCCTTTGGATATCAGTATGGTAATTTCTCAAAAAATTAGGAAACAACCTTCCTCAAGATCCAGCAATACCACTTTTGGCAATATATCCAAAGGATGTTCAATTATGCTACAAGGACATGTGCTCAACTATGTTCATAGCAGCATTGTTTGTCATAGCTATAACCTGGAAACAATCTAAATGCACCTGGACCGAATAATGGATACAGAAAATGTGGTTCATTTACACAGTGGAGTACTACACAGCAGGAAAAATAATAACATCTTGAAATTTGCAGGCAAATAGATAGATCTAGAAAACATCATATTGAGTGAGGTAACCCAGACCCAGAAAGACAAAAATCATGTGTACTCACTCATAAGTGTCTTTTAAACATAAAACAAACAAAACCAGCCTACAATTCACAATACCAGAGAACCTAGACTACAATGAGGACCCTAAGAGAGACATGCATGGATCTAATCTACATGAGAAATAGAAAAATGACAAGATCTCCTGAGTAAGTTAGGAGCATTGAAACCATGGGAGAGGGTTGAAGAGAAGGAGAGAGGAAGGGAGGGGAGTAGAGAAAAATGTATAGCTTAATAAAATCAAAAAATTAATAATAAAAAACTCAGTGTGAAAACAACAGACAGAAACTTTCCTCATTTGGAAACTTGTTTTTCTCTTCCAAAAGATGTTGATCTCACAGGAACAGCTCTGCCTAATAAACGGAATTTCTTGGAGCAGTTTTCAAGTCTCTGTTGAGATGGAGAGATACCACTCAGGCTCTGAAGCAGCAGAGAGGACGTGCGATAGTGCAATGCAGACGCTTTCGTCCCCGCTCAAGGTGGTCCTTGCCATCTGAATACACTATGGGAATGCTGTCAAAACAGTCCTGTGCATGAGTCTCCCCTTAGGAGGCCATGTCCTCCTTCAGCCAGTCACCCGAGAATCAAAGCCATTTGGATCAGAGAATCTTAAATAGCATTGCCCTCGTGGTGCCCGTGAGCAAGTTGGGAACAGATTATGCAACAACTCAGTTAAGCGCACAAAAATAAACTTTCTTCCAGGTGGTCAACAACTGTCAACAGACTGCCACAAACCATCCAGTGCAATCCTTCTAAGTTCCAGTGCCATAATTAGCAGTCGCAGCCTTGCAAAATCATAGCTTTTTCAGCTTTAATTGGGAGAAGCTTCCCACCAGTAACTCAGTGAAGTTTTTCCTTAATGTGAGCTTTAGCGTTCTGTAATATAAACTCATTAGCCGTGGGAATCAAGGTAGAACTATAATGCTTATATCAGTTGATTTTCAAAGTTGTATGTATTCTTTCTACCAAATGAAACAACTATCTAGCTGCCTAATTACACCTTGATTTCAAAAGACGAGTTGTGAAAAAGGAATATTAAATATTCCTAGATGGCTCAATCCGTAGAAAAACAACTGGTGGCAAACACTCAGACAAGGTTTGGATAGGCACTAAGGTGATAAGTATTCCTCAAGCTGTGGTTCACTGTAACCTATGCCCATTGCTTTGAATGTGTTCTCTCCTGGACTGCCGAAACTGCTGTGGTCGAAAGGTCTGCATTCCCACGGTAAAATCTGGTAATCTTAGGAAACAGAACCTTGGGAACTGCTTAAATTTACATCATGTATGTGGAGATTCGTTCAGCAAGAGACAGGGAAATTGTCTGTCCCTTTTGTCATGTAAGAACCAGGTTGAAGGTGCCAACTATGAAGAGAGAGCCTCTGGACCCATTTGCATCTGCTGGAATCTTGACCTGGGGCAGTCACGAACAGTCAGCTTCCAGAGCCATGAGCAGCAAGTCTGTTGTTCAAGTTTTGCCCAGTGTGTGGTATTTTGATAAAGCCCAAACAGATTGCTGTCTGCTGAGAGACCTTGCTCTGGTGACAGTAACTAACAGTCACTGCCAGCATCAGGAAGAAAAGCAAGAATAAGGGAAAGGAGGGAAAAATAAGCAGAAGGGAGGAGAAAGTGACAGATGGGAGGAGTTTGCTTTCTGGGGAGCACAGCACTCAGTGACAAGCCTACATCACCTGGAGCATACCAAAACCCTAATGAGCAGAATTTAATCATTTAAATATTTATAGGCACAGCCTGGTGATGGACAGGACTGAGTGCTCCTCTCTGCGTGCAAACCACACTGCCATGTGGCCAGAACCTCTGAAATACCAAGACGTGGCGTTCCATCTGCTAAAGCCTGCTTCCCCTGCTCATCTCTGACCCTCATGAATAAAACAAGCGGAACACACAGATGTGGGAGTGCGTTCCCGGGTGATTATGAATGACCTCAAATTAGAGCTATAAAGCAAGAAAATAGCTTTCTACCTTAAGAGCGTTGTGCATCCTGTGCAAGCCATTGTTTCATTATTTCAATTTAGTAGAATCTTTAAATAACCAGAGAAAGAATCAGACTCAGCTCTGTGTGGGTATTATTTGCATCGCTGCTCAGAAAATAGGATTTGTGCTTAACCTAATGACAAGTTTTAAAATAATTCTAGCCACCTATGCATTTAAAATACTCTGAAATTCTGCCATCTTGTGGGAATTTAGAAATATGACAAATGATTGGGCTCAAACGCTTACGTTTTTTCATAAGTTAATCCATTTTTGGCACTATAACCCTGAATGAAGAGTCCACAATGACAAATATACCAAGTAAAACTTGGGTTTAATTTTTCCTCTCATTTCATACTTCATAGAAAGATAAATTTTACCGTCTAGTCTCTTGAGTTCCTTATATATTTTAGAGATCAGACCTTTGTCAGTTGCAGGGTTGGTGAAGATCTTTTCCCAGTCAGTAGGCTGCCTTTGTGTCTTTGTGACAATGTCCTTTGCTTTACAGAAGCTGCTCAACTTCAGGAGGTCCCATTTATTCAATGTTGCCCTTAATGTCTGTGCAGCTGGGGTTATGCGCAGGAAACGGTTCCCTGTGCCCATTTGTTGTAGAGTACTTCCCACTTTCTCCTCTATCAAGCTCAATGTGTTCAGATTAATATTGAGGTCTTTAATCCATTTGGACTTGAGTTTTGTGCATGGTGATAGACACCATGCGACCAAACCCGTCTCTCTGAATGTGGCCAACAGCGGGGGCTGACTGAGAAGCAAAGGACATTGGCGCTGGGCTCTGATTCTTCTGCATGGACGGGCTCTGTGGGAGCCTTCTCAGCTTGGTCGATCACCTTCCTGGACCTGGGGGGAGTTGGGAGGACCTTGGACTTAGCATAGAGTGGGGAACCCTGATGGCTCCTTGGCCTTGAGAGGGAGGGAGGGGAGGTATGGGTGGAGGGAAGGGGAGGAAAGGGGGAGAAGGAGGGGCGGGAAGGGGGAGAAGGAGCGGAGGGAGGGGGAGGAGGAGGGAAGGAGATGGAAATTTTTAAATATATAAAAAAAATAAACCATGAGAAAGAAAAAAAAAAGAAAGATAAATTTGCATTAGCGTTGATTTGAACCAAACAAATAGGTAGTTTGAAATCATTTATACCTGGAAGACATTTTAGAGAACTGTAGCACTTCCCTCTCATCTTTTAAACATGGACTCTTGCAGGCCTATTTTAGAATTCATAGTCCCACTTACTAATTAGTCTTTTTAGTTTTCATGTGGTATAACAATTCAAATGCAATCCTGCATTTTTATATGACTTGTATGAGCATCTTGTTCTTTTTCCATTATTCTCTTTCTCCCTGTACTTTAATCACATCCTATTATTCTCCGTCTTTAGTCCTTGTATCAATCTATTTTTTTCTAGATTAGCATTATTTAAAACTCACATCCCATGTAAAGGCCAAAGCCATGAAAATCATGTCTATTTATTTCAGACAGCCCCTCTTCAGAGAGTGTGTTGCCAAAGCATTGTGTGTAGCAATCTGTAGGTCACATCATCCTGTTATTTCAGATGAGTGAACTGGGCACATCACAGTCCATTCCCCAGCGTAGGGAGATTCCTCAAAGGGCCCATAGAAGGAAGAAATTGTGCCTAGTCAAACCAAAGCATGGATCAGTATTGTCTCGTTGAGTAGCTTTCAGTGTAGAGCTCCCAGGAAACCACCATAGAATCCTCAATCCATTTTGCAGGGTCCACAGGAAGAATTGCCAACTAAGGGCACAAAGGTGATCATTGATGGGATGCATGGGGGATAAAGAGATATCATTAAAAGTGACATCAGAATTTTAAGAGTCATTTAGAGCTAATAAGTGCCACCCAGGATCTGTACAGATCTCCTGTGTGACATCAAACTCGGAGCCCTGCTATGTCGCCCTCTGAGACTACTGGGGTTGCAGATGTCTACCACAGTCTCAACTCTTCCCACTTTGCTTCCTGGTAAAGTGAGCAGTTTACTTGGTTGGCCCTGTGCTCTCAGTATGATGTCTGTATTGCTAAGTACCCAATACTTTTCCTTCTTACCCCTCCATCTTGAACCTCTTTAAAAGTTAATTATCTCAGGAAAAAAATTATAACAATGAGAAACTTAACATAGGAATTAAAAAAAACCTATGCACTTATATTCTAGAATATGTACGTAGAATTACAGTAGTTAGGTCATGTGGTCAACTCCTAGCCTTCTGAGAAAATTCCATGTTGATTTCCATAGTGGTTAGAGCAGTCTTCACTCTCACCCACAGAGAAAAGGGATCCCCTCTGCCCACATCCACACCAGCATTTGCTGTCCTCAATCTTAGTAGCCCTTCTGTCTGGAGTATGATAAAATCCCCAAGTAGTTTTAATTTGCTGACAGCATTAAACAATTAAAAATATTTCTTCACCACTTTTGTTTCTTATTCTGAAAACTGTGGGCTCACAGCTAAAGCCCATTTTCCTGGCTTCTTTGTTTTCTTGATGCTTGTTCTTGGGATTTTCTGTATATTCTATGTATTAATCCTCTGTCAGAGGTCCCACCTGTTAGTTGCCAGGCAAATGAAATACTGTTCCTTGCCTGTGCTGTATGCTATAGTGCTCTTCCTAGCTCTTCTTCTAGAAGTTTCAGACCTACAGCTTTCATATTGAAGTCTTTGGTCCATTTGGAGTTCATTTTAGTGCAAGATGAGCAATAGGGGTATAATGTTATTCTTCTACATATAAACGTCCAGTTTTCCCTACATGATTTGCATGCACTCACAGCAATGCTGGCTGCCTACATAAGACAAGAAGAAGATGAAGGCAGCTAATATTCCAGCACGGAAGAAGGAGGGGCTCGAAGGAACGCACTCTTAGCTACACCAGGACCAAGGCGACGAGTTTGTTTGGGATTACAGCTCCAGCACTGGCTGGAATCCATCACCAGTACTGCTAGGAAGCATGGCCACAGGTAGGTATGGCAGCATGAACAGCTGAGAGCCCACATCTGGAACCACAGCAGCATGCAGAGGACTCACAATGTTGCAAGCTCAGAATGCCTTAAGTCCTTAAGCTCTCAAAGCCCGTACCCAGTGATGCACTTCCTCCAGAAAGGCCACACCTCCTAATCCTCCCCAACCAGTGCCACCAACTGGAAACAGTCAAAAACCAAACAGTCACAAGCCAGAGACATTGGTGAAAGGAGTTCATTCAAGCTACCACAGTACTTAAATAAATAAAAGGCAATAAAGTCACTATAGACAATTAGCAAGTGTATATATTTTAGTCTTTAGGGAAATTGTCTTTAGGATAAGCCATTATTTTAAAAAGATGGACTTGGATTCTGTAACAGATTTCTGCAGGAACTGAAAGAGTTGCACAATGTGTGTAGGTTGCTAAGCAGGAGGCAGAGGCCTCAAATAGTCTGTCCTATTCATACTTGCTGTGTTAGTTCCTTTCTATACTAAGGTGATGGTAAAATAAAGGCTAACTACTCATCTACCTCAGAAAGATAAAACTGGTAGTAAATGGCCAAGGGATCAACTGGAGACCTGGAGTGCTGCATATTAATGAGAAGAGAGTGTCCCACTGGTAATTCTGAAGCCCAGCTATAAGCCCTGGTCTAAAGTTCTGCATCCTTGGAAGCTGCCATCTGAAACTTCAGGGCTTGTCAAAGCACTGAATCTAGAAGGAATCCTCTGAGAGCTAAGAACATGTCAGCAAAAAGTAGTATCCATCCTACCAGAGAGCAGCACTTGGCCAAAGTTCTTCAGTACAGGGCTAAGAGACTATAGATATCTTCTGAAACATAGTCATTTGGGACTGGAGTTGTAGCCGTGTGTGAAAGTGTTTGCCTAGCTTACATAAGGCTCAGGTCCAATTCTCAGCACTAGAGAAAAATGAAAGATATAGAACAGGTAATTGAGAGATAGGGCTTTTGTTAGTTTGTTTTGCTTTGTTTCAATTTTAGTATCCTTTTTTCCTTTCCCCCACAACTTTAGCTGTCCCAGACAATATATCATATGTTTATAATATAATTATCACTTTGTATTCATTGTCTTATTGAATTCTCATAGCAATTCTGTGGGATAGCTATTTATAGTATTCCTTTTCATATGGATAAAGTAGCTGAGATTAGAGATGCTACATGAACCAAGGGCTGTAGAATGGAAAACAAATTGCAGCCCCATTATAACATCCTTCCTCCTGAACTGACCTTGCTGGCCTTGATCTCTGTGACCTCCCCAACGTTTTCAAACATTTATCTATTATCTTTTTCCTTTCCTTCTTAGCTACTACTGACCTTCATACTGTTCCAAAAGGAGGAACACACACAAGCATACAGACACACAATACCACACACACACACACACACACACACACACACACACACACACTGTAAATATCAGCCAATTTCAAACCAAGCTGTCTGCCAGTCAAACACCCATGAGAACCATAGTTTCCTATGCTCAAACCTGGAATGATGAGCCATGATTCCCTTCATTTAATATCTCTAACCTAAAGGGAAATGTCAAGAGAATCCCAATGGAAAAGAGAAATCTGATCTCTCTCAGAAGGAGTTGGCACAAACACAAATACTTGACTTTATTTTATGTTTCTGTTCTGAGGCTGGGAAACGCTTTCAAATGTCTCCTGGAATTTACTCTAATGTGAACAGTAGGGAGGTGCGCCACCTCTTCTGCATCTCCTCGTCAAAGTGAGTTTAGAAACAAGCCTCTTAATGGACGCAAGTTGAGCCCGTCTCCCTTCAAAGGGATAGGAAGTACAGCAGCCCACACAAGCGCACAGCAGCATCTCAGACAAGTTTTACATTTACCCTGTGACCAGGGAGAACGAGGAGACAAAGCAAACAATAAATGCTCTTTCCCTGGCTCCTCACATTTCTTTTCAGAGTAAAAGCTCATGAGAGTTTTAGATATCAAAGAAGACAGTATGGATTTATCTTAAATGTAAAAGGAAAGTGGTGCTTGCAGGGAAAAAAGAAACCTCAACAAATACGTCTCTGCCTCCTTTTAACCATGAAAAGCTGGACCTCTTGTAGGACCTTCAAATAGGGAGTAGGCTGCAGATTCACGTAAACAGAAAGTTAAGTTCTGAGACTTAGCTGGGATCATCCTTGTAGATTCCTTTGCACTGGGTTTTTATCTGACCCTGAAATGACCTCCTTTCTAGTAGTCTCTTTCAGTGCTCTCCCTCTCCATCTGTCCCCCAAACCTGATCCCTCAAGTTCCCATCCCCACCTGACCTCAACCCACTCTTGAAATCTCTTCTATTTCCCCTTCCCAGGGATATTGGGGTCCCGCGGTGAAATCTCCTTGTTACCTAATCTCTTTCGGTATGTGGATTCGAGCATAGTTATCCTTTATTTTACAGCTAATATCCACATTAGAGTGAGTACATACCATGTTTGTCTTTCTTAGTCTGGGTTGCCTCTCTCAAGTTGATTTTTTTTCTAGTTCCATCCATTTGCCTTCAAATTTCCTGCTATCCTTTCTTTTAATAGCTGAGTAATACTCCATTATAAAAATGTACCGCATTTTCTTTATTATTCCTCAGTTGAGAGATTGTTTCCAGGTTCTGGCTATTATGAATAATGTTGTTATAAACATAGTTGAGCAAGTGTCTTTGTGGTATGATTGAGCATCCTTTGGGTATATCCTTTGGATATATAGCTGTGTCTTGTGGTGGACTGATTCCCAGTTTTCTAAGAAACCACCACACTGACTTACAAAGCGGCTTTACAGGCTTACTCTCCCACCAGCAATGAAGGAATGTTCCCCTTGTTCCTCATCCTCTTCAGTATAAGCTGTCATCAGTGTTTTTGATCTTAGGCATTCTGAAAGATATAAGATGAAATCTCAGAGTCATTTGATTTGTGTTTTCCTGATGGTTAAGAATGTTGAACATCTCCTAGGTGTCTCTCTGTCATTTGAGATTGTCCTGTTGAGAATTCTTGTATCCTGAACTGGTCATCTCCTGTGACCAGATTGGTGCCTAGACCAATGGCCATCAGAAAAGCTTCATCCAACAACTGATGGAAAGAGCTACAGACCCACAGACAAACATTAGATGGAGCTTTGGAATATTGCAAAAGCAGAGGAGAAAGGATTGTAGGAACCAGAGGGGTCAAGGACATCACAAGAAAACTCACAGAATCAACTAACCTGGGCACATAGGGACTCACAGAGACTGAACCAACAACTAGGGAGCCTGCCTGGGACTGACGTAGGCCCTCTGCTTATATGTTACAGTTATGTAGCTTGGTCCTCTTGTGAGACTCCTAAAAGTGAGACCAGGAGCTGTCTCCAACTCTTACACTGGCTTTTAGGACAATACTCCTCATACTGGGTCACTTTACCCAGCCTCAATACCTGATGAGGTACTTAGTTTTCCTGCAACTTGATGTTTTGTTGATACTCATGGGAGACCTGTCCTTTCCTAAACAGAAATGGAGGAGGAGTGGATTGGGCGTGAGAACATAATAGGAATGGGAAGAGACTGAGAGGAGAGGAGGGTGGGGAAACTGCAACTGGGATGTAGTGTGTGTGTGTGCGTGTGTGTGTGTGTGTGTGTGTGTGTGTGTGTGTGTGCAAAGAAAGTTAAGTTCATAGCTCAGCTCCACAGCCTCTAAAGAGGGCAGTCTACACCTTTGTTAACACCTTTGTTAGCTATTACAATGTTAATTATGATTTGAGAATTTGAAAAATTCCCTAAACAAATTCATCCTTCTGTTGCAAGTCAGTACCCATTCCCCATTTACCTTTCAATACCGGTGGAGAAGGAGTGAAGGAGCGTGACTGAATACAAGTGTTTCATGATTCCCTGTCAAATAGTCACAAGCTATTATGAACCTTCCTCATCTTTATAAAAAAGCCCTCAGCCTACTGACATTTTGAGAAACCCCTTTTAAATGTTCATTACTGCTTTTCATTTTCTTGATTCTCTCTCACGTCTCTAGAAATTGCTTTCCCCCAAGCAATATTAGAACTACCTTCTTCAGAAAATTTGACTAACAATAGATATCTTAAAATAGTAATATCTAACTCTCTGATATCAGTTTTTTCTAATATATATTTAAGGAATAATCATTGATAATTACTCCTTATTTTTATTTATGATTCTAATTCTGATTAAGAGACTTCCTCATTTACCCAGGTTTTGGATAGTGTGACGGTTAGTGTTGACTAAGTTACAAAGCCAAGTAGGTGGGCATCAGGGCATGTTTGGTAGGTATTGATCTTGATTGTGTTAATTGATGTGAGAATATTCATCATGTCTGTGGCTGATTCATCCCCTTGCAGGATCCTAGGATGCATAAAATGGAAAGAGGAGGCTGAGGTTAATATTGTGTTCACTTCCCCTCTGCCTCTTGTCGGCAGGTAGAATGTAATCAGCTGTTTCAGACTGTTGCCTCCTTGACTTCCCTGTTGCTAAGGACAGTGCCTTTCTGAAACTCTGAACCAGAGTAAACCCTTTCTCCTTTAAGTTCCTCTTTCTAGCATATTTTAACATGACAACAGGAAAACGAAGATGGGAGATAGTTTTTGATACTTTATGTCAGAATAAATTAAAATATTCTTAATCCATTAAATAATTCTGTAAATATGCATTTGATGAAATATTGTTCAATTAATTACATGACATGGAATTTTAAACTTTTCTCCCATAAAGTTGGGGAAGAAATAAAATTCAGGTCATTTATAATTAAATAAAAATGATATAAATTCTACAACATATAAACGTATAAAAGCAGAGATTATAAAATAACCCTTTAGAGGTAACAAGGTCCAAACTTCCCACTATAGAAATGAAAACGGAAAGACAAGAGAAAAGACATCTTGCCAAACTCTTACTAATCAGGACCCAAGTTCAGGTCTTCCTAGGGAGTCCCTTCTGCTCCACTACATAACTTTACTATGTAGGACACGATCGACTTCTGTCCGTATTACAGCTTTGCACATCTCTTTCATGTTTCTCGGATACATGAGTTCCTCTGTCTTTTCATTGCCTCTCTTTCTTCACTGAGGCAACTTCTGTCTTTGAGTTCATTACACAATATTCACTTCATGAATGTCAAGTATATGGCCAGGTAATATTATTACAAAATACAGGTACAAGAAAAAATACATGCTACTGTGCTCTCAAACCTTCCTACTCTTTCCACTGAAGGATAAATGCATGATCCTTACAGTCAAAACACCTAAGATGTTGACAGATAGAGAAAAAAGAGAATAGAGACAAAATCCAAAGAAGGACAAGCTACTGGAACTTAGTGGGTATCAGAATTATGGATGAAGACATATCAAAGAGAGGAGAAAAATGAAGAGTTTCGATCTGTGACAGGGAAGAGATATTTAGCCAGTGTAACAATTATTGAATGTTTCTTCATTGAAATATTCTTTCAACCTCATTATTTATAGTTTCATCATGTAATTAATATAAAATAACATACATAAATAATTTTCACTTCCATAAAATAGAAGTATATCATACTTCAAGTTTTGATCCATCATGATATTTTTATTTTTAAATATATATATGTATGTATATATATATATATTATACATATATATATATATATATAAAGACAATTTTTTATCTCTGGTGTCTGTCACTACTCTAGAGCCAGTAGGACCTAGGAGAATGGAGTCAATAAATGAGGCAGACTAAAGTCTCATGAAATAACCAATTTGATTCCAAGACCCAGACAATTTCTATTCTGAGGATTAAGAAAGATCATATGAGTAAAGTTCTCAGGAGTCTGAGCCATACATAATCACAAAGACAAGCCACACGTGGCAAAACGTTTTTCTCCGTAGAAGCACGTAAGGTGGAGTATAAATACCTAATTGAATAATAACAGCAGGCAAAAATAAGTGATCTGAAGTAAATACACCCCATCCACTACACCTGGAAGAAGCCCAAAAACACATACCAAGAAAAAAATCATATCTTAAAGAAACTGAGGTCATAAGATTCTTGCCTTGTTTTCTTAGAGTGTTCTCATAGCACTCAGAATTCTCCTCACAAGATTCCATTCTGGGTTGTGTTCTGACAGTATCCAGTATGATTGTTTTTGGTAATTCTGTGTTGGCATTATATCAATAAACAATATGTGATATTTCTTGGCAGTAGTGCCCTGTATTTATCTGTAACTTAGACTTTTCCATTATCAACCTGGACTACTAAAAATGAGAACTAATTAAGGGAAGTACATATTTCCATTAAAATATGCACATAAACATCTAGAAATACATCAGACAGCTACTTGCATAAGATAAATAATCACGGGATCATGAAAACCTCAGTGAAAAACTCTGTTTCTAATGCTGTGCAGATGAGTTCCAGTACTAATTGTCACTATAGCTTAGACTACACCCTTCTTCACATTGCTCATAGTTATGCCATTATCCAGCAATCTATATCTTATAGAACTGTTTTCCTTACTGTAAACACTACACTGAAGATAAGAAATGAATAAGGACCTTTATTTTTAATCAATCAACGAAACTCCAAGGAAACAACATTTTTATGACAAAAAAAATTTACAATGTATTAAGAATAAACAAATCCATACATAGATCAATAACCTATCAGAGTTCTCACAAAGAGGGGAAATCCTTAGACTTCAGGTGGTTTTTCGAAAATTCATTCAGGAACACTCCCAATATTCTAAACCACTTGAGCTTTAAAATGCTTTAAGCGTATCTTCAAATTTCAGTTGAATGCTGATAATTTTCCAAAGACAATTGTGATTAGTTTTCAAAATTAAACCATGAGTTAATTAGAAATGTAATTACTCTTATTCCAAGGCAGCGTGAATTTTTTTACCTTTTAAGTATTGCTTATAATTAACATTATTTCTTATTTGCATATTCAAAAAATGTCTTATAAGTTATCAAGACCTTTAAGGAAACTGACGTCTGATTTTACTGTGCTCCAGTAATTACAATATGAATATTTTATTTCTTAATTCTTTCCATTTTTATTCACCCTCTGGGTACAGAATTGTAATTAATTCTGCTTTTCTTTTTCTAATAGATTTATGTGTATTATCATATATATTAAATTTTCACTTCCATAATTTTTTCATTTTTATTGCTTTGCACACAGACAATGTGCACTTCATTTAAAACATGTAATCCCCGAGCTGCGATCCAGACATAATTGCAAATCTTTATAATATAATGACATACATGTTCTTCATGTTTTATTACAAGAATCCCTAATTCCAGTTGAAAATTCTGAAGTTCCTGTCCTCTAAAATTGCAAAACGATAAAGGGATTTGATAGCCCATTTCTTATAGCAAACCAATTACAAACACAATGCTCTGATTTTTTTTTCTCCATTCTACTTTAAAATGTACTTAATCATTTGGTCAGTGTGATTCAGATCAATTCAAATAATTAACACAATGGACAGGACTGAGATGAGTGGCTGGAAGTCTTAGTGATGAAGCAATAACAGAGCTAAACTAGGTTTATGACAGATAGATGAGGGCTAAATTCAGACTTGAGAAATATGAACTGCAGAATGCAGTATAGCAGGACACTGGGGACAGACTGAGAAGGTGGGTCTCCCTGACAGAGAGTGTGACACAATGTTCCCGCATGCTACATGGCCTTTCTTGAATTTTATTAATGTTCTCATAATTCATTCAGATTACATGTGGTCTGTTTGGGAGCTCCAAGGACAGAGATGACATGTGACTTGACAGGTGTTTTATTTGTTGGTGTACTGTATCCTGTAGTGTTGTGCTGCTCTGTGCTGTTACATGAAGATGAGGCTAGAACGCAGGTGGAGAGGGATGAGAACTTAAAAGCATCCACAGAAATTGCTAGAAATTGCAGTAACAAGTAGTCACTACACAGTCAGGTGGTGCATAAGCTGCCTAGCACCATGCTCTGAAAACTAAGGCTAAAGCTATTTCATAACTTTATTTGTATATGTGTCATTTCTGTCACCTGAAACTGAGTTCAAGAAAACGAACTTCCTTCTTTTCAGAACTCTTTATACCTTTTACAAAATTCCTTCTTTATCCATACCTAAGTCCACCTCAAAGGCAACTGAAAAATAAAAAAAAACTCAAAACGATCAACCAAGACTTCTCCTGGGGTATGCCTACACATCATTCCCAAAGGCACACTTCTCCAATTTGGAAGCCACATTGCCTTCTTCAGGGTTCTTGTAACTGTGAGTGTCAATAGGCTCTCATACTACCTTCTCATACTCCTGACTCTCAACTCTGTCAATGCCTCCATTGTCCCCAGCCTTCTCATCCTTACTTAACCTTTTGCTCTAAAAATTTGCTGTTCAGTCTATCAAATTGGGACTTCTAGCTTTTAACTCTTAAAGAATCTAGTTATTCTGCACTCCATGAAAGCAAAAGTTTTGTTTATTGAACCGCCATTATCACCAGAATACAATAGTAAAATTAAATCCAGTGCCTCTGTACCTCCACTGGTTTCTACACAGCTACACATGTGCATACACATACATACACACACACACACACACACACACACACACGCACACACAGCCCACTCTGCAAAGAATGTGGAGCAACTAGATGCTTTCTTTCTGAGATATCATGCCAAATTTTTCAATGTGTACTCATAAAATTTGATGACACCCTGTACTCGCACCTTTTACACTTTTTAATTATTGTTTTGGTTTACTGAAAAGTTCTAAAGTAAATGACTTCTATCTTAAATTTAATTTTATTAGATTCTGGCTAAGTGCCCCAAACACAATAGAAGTTTAATATATAGTTTTCACATGCATTGGGCGAAAATATGGTAGCTCTTATGGGAAGTTTCTTAATTAGGATTTTTATTGCTATACAGGGTTTCAGTTTCAGAGGTTCAGTCCATTATCATCATGGCGGAGAGCATGACAGCATGCAGGCAGATGTGGTGCCAGAGCGGAGAGTGCTACATCTTGCAAGGAAGTCAACTGAGTCACTGGGAGGTATCCAGAGCATAGGAAACCTGAAAGGCTACCCCTTCAGTGACGCACTTCCTCCAATAAAGCCAGACCTACTCCAATGAATCACACCTCCTAATAGTACCACTCCCTGAGAGATTATGGGGACCAATTACATTCAAACTATCACAGAAGCATATCCACGCCTTCAGCAAAACACCAGAGGAGCTGTGCTGTAGATATAAGATTTATATGTGATACTGGATCTATGCCCTGCTTTGTCAGAGAATCCAAGATGATAGCCTGTGATAGGCAGAACAATGGACCCTCAGTTATTCATCCCAGAACCATTTGATGTATTACTTCACTTGAAAAAAGGAAAATGTCAAGTGTGATTCAAGTTAAAAAGGAAGTTTTTCTGAAGTATCCAGATGGCCATAGAATCCTTAAAGAAAAGGAACTTTGCTTGTCACAAGAAGAGACAACAGTACCTGCAAGATCAGAGAAAGATGCTACAGCTGATGGCTGTGATGGCCTAGAAGGGGACTCAAGGCAAGGAACTAGGCAGCACCTAGTTCCTTGAGAGAGGGTGCTATGCTAGAGCCCCAAAAAGACTGACCCAGTCCTATAGTACCTGGACTTCAGACCAGCGTTCTACCATGCACAACCGTTATTGAATCGTAAGGTAAGAAATTTGTGTGATTTATGCCACTAAATTTCAGAATTTGAAATTGCAGCAATAGAGAGCTGATATAGATCATTAGGATATTTGCTGAGTAGCTGTGCCTTGTATTGCCTGGGGTAAAATGACTCTGAAGCATTCTCATGCAAGAATACAAATAATCTCATAGACAGAGGGGCTAAGATCTCAGCATATATAAGCAACAAATTCACACATTGATGAAAGATGGTTCTTCAGAATAAGTGATCCTCACTTGTGGCCTCTTGTTCCTCTTACTTTAGGATATTTGATTGAATTAAAAATTAAATTGCTAAAATTTTTTTTTTGGTTTTTCGAGACAGGGTTTCTTCTGTAGCTTTTGGAGACTGTCCCAGAACTAGCTCTTGTAGCCCAGGTTGGCCTCGAACTCACAGAGATCCGCCTGCCTCTGCCTCTGAGTGCTGGGGTTAAAGGCATGCACCACCACCGCCCGGCTAAATTGCTAAATTTTGCCCAGGTATTTAGAACACAAATTATATTTTCCTACTTTCTGTCTTTTATCAGTCACATAAGTTTTTGTTATTTTAAATGTAAATAGTGTATATTGTTAATATAGGCAAAGAAATATAAATACAATGTATAAATATCACCCCCATTCTAATTAGAGTTTTCCAGTTTCTCTTTGCATCACATTCCCTGAATGTGTGCTGACTTAGACCAAGTGCAATATAGTGCGGGATGTCATCCTCATCCTTCTGAAATTCTACTGCCTCCAACAGCATCAAGTCCCCAGACAATAGTCTAATATTCCGTGTGAATAGTGTACCATCAAAGTTTTCCTTAGTAATTACCCGTCTGTAATAAATGTTTCCCCAAGAAAACCCTGAGTTGCTTATTCAAAACTCAATAGAAAAGTATCACAATATTAAATATTCTAATCAAATCAAAATCCAATTCTGTTAAGAAAGGGGTTACAGTAATAAACCCAAGGTACCTGGATACTGGTTGTCATCATATTGGTAACATATATTATATCCATTCAGTAAATCCAGAGACCGAGAGCAATAAACATGAGATTAATAGCAAGGCAAAGACCATTCCACACATTTGCACTTTTGTGTGTTTGCTTGCCTACATTTGTTCCAGCGTGGAAAATAAGTCTGCAAAATAACCAGAGAAACCAGAGGAAACCTTTATTCTTCTCCCTATGAAGGGTCGTATACCCATAGGACACAACACAGGGTAAAGGTGAACTCTAGAGGTTGCCTTTTCCTACGAAGTGCATTGACTACCCAGCCATCAACAATACCCATCTCTGCTTCAGAGACAGAAATTTATTGTAAATAATATGAACTAAAAGTCTCCACGCTTGAAGCCTCCAGAGTAAGAATGTTCACATAGACTTTAAAACTCGTAGATCAGAAATACAGAGGATACAGGAAAATGTCCATACTGAAAAAGGGACTCTCAGACTCTCATCCTTTGTCCAACTTCCAGGAAGTTATATAGACACACGCTAAGGGCAGGGAAATCAGTGACTTCAGTGAGGGATGAGAACTCTACCACACAGAGTAATCACATCACCACAACCGTCAGACCACTTGGTTAAATTAAGTAATCAAAACAACCTGCTTCTCCAAGTACAGATATCTCTCAATCAATTTGGATGATCAAAGCACAGGAGCCTTCAAACCCTAATGAAAATATTCTCAACTTAAAGGAGACCAAAACAATCAAATTTTAGTAGTGGCTATTTGTGAGGAATTAAAGACTGGTGTGAGGGAAACATACATTTCTCATTAATGTGAATTTCTTTGTTCTTTAAATATGATTCCAGCAAGCCAGCACTAGAAAACACAATATGCATTCATGCTTTTTAAAAATCTGTTTTTCATTTCTTCTTGGCACAATAATAGGATGTCAAGTCAAACTTCAGGTATGAGAAACTGTGTGTTCTGTAGCATGAGGTCTCAGAGAAGCCCATGGATTCCAAACTACTACCACCATTCAGTCCCTTAGGTTTTTCAAAACATACCAATTAGCAAGCCATATTTTCTTTCTTTGTGTGGCAGATGGTGTTAGAGACAGTTTGTAAGACTTCTGCCTCCCAGAAAGATTTGATTCAGCTTGATCGACTTCATGAATGCATTATCAGGGGACAAAATGAAGATAAAAGTGATATTAGGACTAGACTTTCCAGTTGGTGATCATAGAGTAATCAAATTATTCTAACCAATCGTGTAATTTTCCTGCACACTCATGGAATGTTCCACAGTAGACTAGCCAGACTAACCATCCTGGAGGAACAAGCAACCCAGACTATTTAATGGGATTTGAGTTGAATTTTACTAACAATATTGGCATTACAAAGAAAATTACAAAATAATGGGATAGTACAGTGATTTAATTCAGTAATCCTTATCAAGTAATTTTAACTGGAAAGTGAATTTGTGTTTCTATCAGTGAAAAATAATCATTTACATTTTCAATTTTATATGTTCAGAACACTAGCAAGATAACTTTCATATTCTTCTAATTAAAGTAGCTCAGATGTAAAGGAGTTGATTTTATTCACAAATCAAGCTTCACAGAAGGTGGATGGGCAGTTTTCTTTCAAGTAGTTTCTCAAGGACCAAGTAGCTTTCCTTAGGAAGGCTACACAGTCTCCAGTGTGGAGTATTCAGAGGCATAGGGCTTGTAGACAATGCACATAGTTTCTAAGCATAAGTCTGTGGTCTATATACTTGACTTTAGAGAATAGAAGGCCCTAATCCACTGTGATGGCTATTCTTGGTTGTCAGCTTGACTGTATCTGCAATTAACTATAATCCAGTAGTGGAGGGCACACCTGTGATAGATTTTCTGCTTGATTTGAAGTGGGTAAATCCACTTCTAGTCTGGACCTTTGAGGTAGGAAGACACACACCTTTGATCTGGATCTTGAGGCTGAAAGACATGTGCATTTAATACAGCTCTTGAGGTAGGAAGACACACCTTGAATCTTGCCACATCTGCTGCTGGAAGCCTATGGAAGACATGGAAGAAGGAAGTTTTTGCTCTTTGCCTGCTTGCCCTCACCTTGCTAGCACATTCATTCCTTAGATGGTGGTAGAATTTATATCTTCAGCATTCCAACATATATAGAAGACCAACTGAGCTACCCAACCTTGTGGGACTGAGAAACTACTACATTCTTGGACTTTTGTGCACAGCTAGCCCTTGCTAAATTAGTTGGACTGCAGCCTGTATATCATTCCAATCACTATATATATATATGTATATATACACACACACACACATATATATATATATGTGTGTGTGTCTGTGTGTGCATTTGTGTATTCATTTCATAAGTTCTGTGACTCTAGAGAGCTCTGACTGATGCATCCATACTGCCCAAGGGACGCTGAGATGATAGCATCTCAATGCATGAGAAATTTCATTGCTCAGGGTAACATGTCACTTCTGCTTGCTTCCAAATTTGCCATAGGGCCACACCAAACTACAAGGTAAATTGAAGGATGTGAATTAGACATATACCTAGGAGGGAAATGATACAGATTTAATCAAATCTAGTCAACTTGTCATTGATGCTCTGATTTTGATGCCTGTAATTACCATACCACATAGTCTACCTAAAAAGATGTATTCTTTAATGAAACAAAACTCCCTGTTCTCATGAAGCGGATACTCAAGTAGAGAAGACAGGGGTACACAAATAAGCAGATTAGTAGTGTAAAGTTTCAGGGAATTGAATAGTCCGTGAAGTAAGGAATGAGTTAAGAGACAAAGTCAAGGAGAAAGCTTCACTTCAAGTTGATACAGACACCTGACCCAAAATTGAGGGCTGTGGGGAAAGAGCTTCCCAAGTATAAATATGAACTAGCAAAATATGACTACTATGACCTATAGTTTCAAGTTATTTTCATCATAAAATTAGGCTTCATTGTTTTATACTTTATTTTAAGACTCTCATATATAGTTTACTATATTTGTTATTTCGTACCCTCCCTCTTCCCCCTCCAACCCCTCCCATCCTTTCTCCTTGAAATTGTAATTCTTTTTTGACATTTTTTGAAATTTATAGCTGAAATTTTTATACTATCAGCGATTTTTCACTTGAGACATAAAATTATTTTCTTTTAAACTCTTATACCAAAAATTAGTGATAATAGAAGATGCATTTTTACCTGGACTTTGAAAGAAATCAGCATCTAAACTTCTTTTCTTGATGTTAAGTTTTACCTATCAGGAGTCCCATTGAGCAGAGTTCACACAAGTGAGGTAATGCTTGGCTCACTGAACTATTTGAATCCAGACTCAGGGGCTTCCCTATCATCAGGATTTTCTCCCTTCTTATCTCCACATTGGCTTACTCTTTGCTTCAAGTATCTTCGAGTCTGTTGAAGGAGAGCCTCATGGCTTACACTATGAGTTATTCAGCTGTTTCAGTTTTCAGCTTAGATGATCCTGTTGCCAGGACCACAAAAGAGCTAACAGACTTCTCATTTCCCTTAATAGAATACAAGGAAGTATTCTGGCTCAGCTCACTGAGGCCCATGTCTATTCCTTGCACTAATGGCCAGGCTGAGTGATCAATTGGAGTGACTAAGAACTCTGCTCCCAAAGGAATGGAAATGATGTTAACAGGACAAAGAGAAGAATTGGGGAGATGAAAATAACAGTTTCCAACACCAACCTTATTGTGAATGCTGTCACAGAGACAAATGTTGAGCATTGATTGTTCTTTCCTGTGGAGAACTAGAATGAGATGGATGTGGGCATGGAACACGGCTCCACACATTATCAGAGTATGAATTTGGGACACATCAATGAACTTCTTTAAGCTTAATTCCTTTAATTGGTAAATTGGGGGCTCTAACTGGTAGCATAAGATGTCTAGTTGGGCCATTGTTTCTTCTATTATAAGGTAATTCTAAATTCCATTTATATATTTTAGGAGCTTGTAAAGTAGTGGGTTTGTATATAGCTTTTCTAAGGACATCATTGCTAGCTATGCTTTCCCATATTCATGCCTTTATCCTGACCTCCCATCCTCTTCTCTATTTAATCCTACTATTCTGGTTTCCTTTTTTCTCTTTATAACACTATATTTTATTTTGTCTTCCTTGGAAGAGCTCCTCCTTCTCCCTTGTTTTCTATGAGCTACGTAACCTCTGTGGATAACAGGACGTCTATTTCTCTAGAAAGACAAAATTCAAAGACACAAACTCCTTCGCGTAGATGAGCCTTGGTTTTGTTATTTGTAAGCATGAGATGCCACAAGCCTCACAGAGTTACACAGGTGACTAAACTGAAGGCTGGGTGTAAAGTCTTTTTCAAATTGTAGCCTAAATTGTTAACTGAATAGCAAGTATGTTGCTGATGATGGTCATAAAATTAAACATTACTTTTAGATCTTTGGACAAACATTGTAAGAAGTTGTCCTAAGCATTGCTATTGAAAGAGCAAGGAGGCATGGCCCTGAAAACCAACGGCAGGGAAGAGCAAGTTAAACCCTGAAAAAAACACCATAATACTACTACTACTAATAATAATAATATGCACAATGAACCAGTGCCTGAAGATCAAGGAGACAAGAAACACATCAAAATTCTGCATCTTCCCTGACAGCACATATATGAAAACCAAATACTCCATTATGCTAGTCTAAGAGGAAAAGGTCCACCCTAGAACTATCACTCAAATTTAACTAAACTGCAGCTAATTTTTAAAATGTTCAAGTTCAAAAGCAATTCATAGTATATGTTAAAATATCCATTTCAACAGGTGAACTTTGTCCATTTGCAAATGAAGAAATTAGCACCAATAAATTGCTTTGGATACAGTATTGTCATTTGTGTGCTATGTTAATTTACCACACTAATTAACTTACTGCCTCACACCAAATCAACATGGCCTCTCTAGGATGAACTAATATTATTAACAAGGACTATACATAACCAGTCTTGACTCGTTGATAAGCGTTCTTGATATGCAGACAGAGATTTCCAAGAGGGTGTCTAAGATGCAGACATTTTTATTGTACACATCACTGTGGTAGTGCGTACAGCCTTGCTTTGTTCTATTTTTACATTTCTAATCAAAGTGTCATCAGGGCTGTTTGGAAACTACACTTTTCCCTCTAATTTTTATCATTGCGAGAAACAAAGGCATATTGAATATAATACACAGGTCAGGGTGGGAAACCAGAAAAACCAGACTAATTGAATCAGAGACAGACATACTATAGATCAACCTTATGAAAACCAAAGGGAACTGGCTGTGTCCCTCTCTCTCACCATCTCAAGTACTGTGATAAGGTTAGTTGTAAAATACTATTTTAAATTCTTGTCTTAAACTAAAATACAAAAACAGCAAAAGAAAAAAAAAGAAAATGCCAGTAATAAAACTGTAGAACAAAAGTAGGAAAAATATCACCTCAGTGTAAGTATAATCACAAGCAATAAATTTTTTCCCAGATCAAATTATCCATTATTAATGAACAAAAAGTAACCATACAAATTGCTCCTGGAAAAATAGAGAATGGGTTGCCTCTTCAAGTGTGCTTACTTAAGCCTTTCAAGGACCATCTTTGGAAAGGACCCACAGTCAAGCCTTTATCCAAGGAGAGCAGATGATGCTGTATTGCACTTCCAGACTCCACAGACTCCCTGCTGCCCTGCCTAAGCAAGTGACACTAACTAATTAAAGAATAAATAATCAGAAACATATTCCATGTTCATAGACAGGAAGAATTCATATTGCCAGAATGATTTTTGTTTTTCAATAACAAGAAAATTCATCCTAAAGCTCTTGGAATATCAGGGGACTTTGAATGATCAACGCGATCTCCACTTCATATGATTTGCTGGATAAATTCCTCTATTTCTGTACAATGCTACACTGAAAAAAAAAAGACAGAGTAATATAACTCGCACTTCTGAGTTTAAAACTACAGAGTAACAGTAACCCAAACTTCAAGGTAGTGGCATAAATACAAAGACAGATCAGAAAATTGAGAGCACAAATAATAAACCCTCACCTGTCTGGTAAAATGAGGTTTGACTATTAATGAGCCTAAGACATGGCTCTAAGAAAACTAAAGGGAAAGCAGAAACAGGATGATTGTCCCAAATGCAAGACCAGACTGCTTTATTTAAAGAGTTTTAGGCCAGCCAGTGCTACATGGTGAGACCCTACAGAAAGAAAAGAAAAGAAAAGAAAAGAAAAGAAAAAAGAAAAAGAAAAGAAAAAAAAGAAAAGAAAAAGAAAAAGAAAAGGAAAAGAAAAAGGAAAGGAAAGGAAAGGAAAGGAAAGGAAAGGAAAGGAAAGGAAAGGAAAAGAAAGGAAAAGAAAGGAAGAAAGAAAGAAAGAAAGAAAGAAAGAAAGAAAGAAAGAAAGAAAGAGAGGGGAGGAGATAGGGTAGGATGAAGGGTAGAGGGAAAGAGGGGAGAGAGAGGAAGAGAGAGAAGAAAGAAAGAAAAGAAAGAAAGAAAGAAAGAAAGAAAGAAAGAAAGAAAGAAAGAAAGAAAGAGGAAGAAAGGGAGGGAGGGATCACTTCACCTAACACCTTATACAGAATTTAACACAAAACAGAGGAAAAGGTCTAAATGCAAGAGCTGAAACTATAAAGCCTTTAGAGGAATGCACACAGCACAAGCAGTTTGGTGACATGGGCAGCAGCACTGCTCTCTGAATGACACAAATATATGTACAGATTACAAAATGAAAAGGTATAGAAAACTGAGTAGTTTTATCAACTTGACATAAGCCAGAGTCATTTGGGAAGAGAACACCTCAACTAGGAAATGCCCCTACCATCTTGGCCTGTGGATAATAAGTTCACGGTACATCTTCTTGACTGATGACTGACGTGGGAGGTCACAGGTCACTCTAAGCAGGGTTGTGATGTGGGAAGTCCTTCTGTGTATGTGTTGCTTTTATTGGTTAATGAATTTGGCCTGTGATAGGGCAGAACAAAGCTGGGAGGGGAAAATTAAACCGAATGCTGGCAGAAAGGCAGAGTCAGTGAGAGGCCAAATAGCCCCACCAGAGACAGATGCTGGATGGAACCTTGCCAGTAAACCACAACCACATGGTGATACACAGATTAGTGGAGATGGGTTAGTTTAGAATATAAGAACTAGCTAAAAATATGCTGAAGCTATTGGCCAAACAGTATTACAAATAATATAGTTTCTGTGAATTGTTTCAGGGCTAAACAGCCAGCAGTGAATGATCGGGCTCCCCCAACAGAGCTACCCCTGGGCAGAGACTGTCTCAGCTAAATCTTTATGGGAGCTGATCTTTCTCTGAACCTCTTCAGCCATTACATTTTATTTGAAATACAAATGACTCAAAACATTTGCTACCATATTCTGGGTTCCATTCCTAGATTCATAACATTCTTTGGCGAACTGGACAAGAAGCTTAGCTCCCCTTTCATAATCTCTCATTTTTTTATTTTTTTATTTATTTTTAAATTTTTTTCTTCTTTTTCGCTTGCTGAAGCTTTTGGATGACCCTCAGGCTGATCAACCCTGCTCCCCACATCTGAGCTCTGCACTAGGCTCGCCTAGCCTGAAATCCTGGGCCAAGGCGGACTGGGGTCTACTACAGAAATTCTCTCCCAAGCAGGTGCAAAACTGGAAAGCGGTTGCAGAGTAGCACACTAGGCGCAAGCCAGAAGCCCAGCTCCTCTGCGGAGATAAAAGAGCCACTGCCTTTCTGGAGGGCAGAGATAGCGCGGTCCCCAGCCCTGCAGATGTTCAGGGAAGCTCAAGTTCATGACCCTCTGGATACTTCAACGCGCTTATTTGGAGAATTGCTAAATATCCCAACACTGTAATTTCTCTCCATTCTTCAGTTCTTTTGTCTTTAATTTAAAGGAGTGTTTGTTTGGTTTCAACCTCTTTAACTCCTGTACAAGTGTTCCAAGGATTCACAGGGAACCTTTGCTCCTTTCTAAGACCTAAGTAATATTGAAATATCATTGACGAAGAATAAACTCCAGATCGAATAGTCACTACAAGATACTTCCCAGTCTCAACCTCACATAGAACTCCTCTCTTCCTCAGTATACTAAGACCATTTCAATGCAGCAAGGTTCTAATTGGCCAGTGACAGTTTAGACACCTCAACTCATACTGCCATCAAAAGGACCTCTTACATACCCCTTCTCCTCCTCCTGCTGGTACAGTCTATACAGGTAGTCTTCTTCACAGAAAACTTGATGCAAGGGTATTTCCTTTTTACAAAAAAGTAGAAACCTTTTCAAATACAGACTAAACACTGCAACTAGAACAAGGAAAACAAACGAAATGCCCAGACTTGGATTTCTATGACATCTACAAACTCTAAAATTCTATTCATTCAAGATTATAGTTCTAAAATGAATGAAACATAGCATAAATTAAAACAAGGCAAGCTCTAAGATGTTCTAAAGTTTCCATAAACTCCAGTCAGGCTGATACAGAAAATATGTTTGCCTTATTTATTAAAGACTACACCCCAAGGCCACTAATCTAACTTTAAAACAATGAGCTATGGCTGAATAAAATTTCACCCTGAAAAATAGAATTATGATGTGTGGAGAAAAATGATTGAAATTAGAAGTTATTGTGTTAAATAAAGTACATATGACTCAGAAAGACAAATACTGTTTCCATATATATATATATATATATATATATATATATATATGGATTCTAAATTTTTAATTTTAATATTTGTGTGGTGGGGAGTGGGTATTGGCCATGAAACTAGAAAGGAACCATCAGAGTAGGTGAAAGAAGTCCTAAAAAATGATTATAGAGAGTTTTTAAAAAACAGAATACATATAACATGAAAACATAAGGGGAGTGTTTGGAGGGAAAGAGGAATGGAGAGGAGGGACCAACAGGAAGGAAGCAAAGAGCAGGGGGAAGTGAAAAAGGAGGATCAACAAAAACCAAGGACTTATTAAATACCATAGTGAAACCCATTATTTGAGGTTGCCAACATCCTTGTCTGAGAAAGAAATCACATTCTGCTCCATCAAAGAGCATACTGACCCTTGCCAGACTGAGAACAGAAGAACAGAGTCTATACAATGGGCTTTCCTCCTCAGGAAGAGGAAATGTGTTGTTTCTTAAGACCTAATCCTGGTTTTGTTCCCACATAATTATCTATCTGTACTTCTTTGTCTTCATTATCCCAGGCAATGTATTAAGTAGCCCTTCTGTCCCTTGTAAGTATTATTTAATGACCACTTAGTGTCTTTGCATGTAGCTGCTTCTTAACAAAACTCAGTGCAAGAGGCAATGGAGTCTAAGAACATGATCACAAACTCTTATGTTCCCATCCTCTGGATCATTAGAATGTTGTCCCATGCTCTTGTATCACCAGTCTCCCCTGCTGAAAGCATACATGTCAGACTCTGTCTTGTTTCATGAACTGAGATCGCTATGCTTGGAAATTTTGTGTGCTAATTTTTAAGAAAATAAATAAAGAAGCTACAGTAAAAGGTCTTTCTAATATTTAGTTGACTGTGTTCAATTTTTATTTGTAAAAGAAATCTCCATATCTAAATGTAGTTTCTGTTCATAAAAGCAGCTCCCTTTTAGGGGACTAACCTTATAACCAAGAAAGTAGTAACTTAAATGCTAACAAAAAGTCTCACCTTTGAGAATTTTTAATCTTAACTGAAATTTTATGAATGGTTTTCTCTGTAAATAAGCTTTGTTTCTTTAATATATAAACCTGTCTTCCTTGTCTTACCAAAGAATCATGAGGGGGCATAAAAATGAGAAATTAAAAGATTAGTAGTCTTTTTTAGTAGAAAAAAAATCAGAATCTAGTAAATAAGGTGTTTAAATCATAGTTACATGTATGTATTTTTGTCTCTATCTTTATGTGTATATCTTTGTATGTACATATGTGCATGTGCTATGTCTTTGTGTGAATGTGTGTGTGTATGTTCTGTCTACCTGGTACCAAGCTGACTGTCAGAGTCCATGGATGTGGATCCATTCACCTTGACCAAAGGTCAGAGAGTTCAGGTCTATTCTTGCTCCTTCAAGATAATAACAGGAGATTTGACCCAGGGTGTGGCTGCTTAGGAGGCTTGACCTAAGGTGTGGTTGCTGCATATCCTACATAAATAAAAGGAAACTTAACTGAGGATACAGTTACTTGATGTTTAGATATTGAAGAGGTAATTACTTTTGTATTCCTTGCTTGTATCATGATAAAGAAGTCTTGCCTTCTTACCCCCTTTTGGATTGGGATATATAAAGCATATGGAGAATAAACATGGATGAATTCAGTATTCACTGGGTTGCTCTTCTGACCCTACTCTGTGCCTCTGTCTTTTTCTTTTGTATCTCTGTTTTTTCTGCATAACATTTCTAAGCCACATGTCCCTACCCTGGAGCGTACAAACCTATTGAGGCTGGATCTCAACAGCTGACCCACGATTAAAGTGACATGGAACACAAAGACATAAAATACAAATAGCTTCAAACATTTCTTATAGTGAGTCTATACCCTGTCATTATAAATATCAGTCTTGTTCCTTCCTTGAGCGTATTAATCCCAATTTTCTCAGATTTTGTATCTGACTTTAGAGCAATATAAAGAACTGAGATCCACTTATCCCTTCCCCGTTGGTGCTGAGACTCTATTTACCTTGACTTATCAGTGTTTACAAGGACCTGTTTTTCTCCTACTGCAGTGTCTTACTGCTGAGAGTAGATAAATAGCATGGTGATTGGATAAGAGCTATGTGCATATGCATGAATGCAAGCAGAAGATCATGCATTCAGCAATTTCTTCCCAAAGAGAATATTACCTGTAGCAAAATTGTAAGGTAGAGAAAACAAACTAAATCATCAAATAACATACTTTAAAACACTAAAACTAAAAAATACACTGAACTTACTATTTTAGTTTGCTACCAAAAAATTGATTTTGGAATGCCTAGCAAAGACAGAAAACAGAGAGGGAAACAGAAAAGGAAGAGAGAGAGAGAGAGAGAGAGAGAGAGGAAATTGTCAGATTAAATAATCATGAAGCCCAAATCTTCCATTTTATGTGTTCAACAGAAATTTATTTTTTATTCACTGAACTAAACTGCTTGTCACTGAAGATTAAAAAGTCAGCAACAGCGGTGAGAGTAGGCACTGTTGTGTTTCTTCCCGGCTTGTGTTTACCCCGGAGTCAGACGAAGAAACCCGGGATGCGACCACGTGGGTGGAAAGGTTGTTTATTAGGGAAGAGGTTCTCCCACAGTGGGGTGAAGGGACAGGAAGGGGGCAGGAAAAGAGGAAGAAGAAGAGAAGGGGGAAAGGGAGAGGGCGAATGAGGGGGGGCAGAGAAGTGGGGAGAGAGGCAGAGGCGAAGCTGCCTCTCCGAGAGGAAGATGGAAAACAGAGCAAGCTCAGGCCGGAAGCTGAAGATCAGCCTGCCTCAGCGAAAGGGGGAGGGAGTGGGCGTGGCTTGTCTCTTAAAGGGACAGGGACCAAAACCATAACAGGTACTGTCTCTGACTATTTTACTGGCTTTTAGGACCATACAGAAAGATCAAACTATGATGACAGAAAGCAAATCCAGTGATATTTGAAGCTAGAGGTCAGATGACCTTTAGTGGCATGGGAGAGTTTCCTGCAGTATCCTGAAAGTGCCCTAAACCATGATTGTAGAAGTGGCTGCAGCAGTATGCATATTCACCAAAATGCATGGAATGGGTATATTCCATTTAATGTGATTTATACTTCGATAAGTCTATTCAAAGATAGTAACACATTTAAAAATATTTAGAATTAAATAAAAGATAGTGTTATCATCCGATATATACAGCAATACATGCAAGTTATTTTATCTCTATGTCATATATGAATTGAGAAGTGTGCTGCAGTGAGATCATGAATAGATCGACAAGAATATTTTATCTGGCTAAATCTCAGTTTATGTTTGATCCCTGATCTCCTCAATAACATTAACTAGAATACAGGTTTTGAGGTGTGGTCTTGTGAGTTTTAGGAGACACATACACTATATATCAAGAAAAATATTTCTTTCAGATGTCATCATACTATTACCATGTTAATTATAGAAATGAACACTCTGAAGTAATATTTTAAACAGCTACCTTACCAGGACAAGATAAAATGTATGCACTTGGAAGAGGCAGGAGGATCCTGAGGTGGAGGCCAGCCTCTGTTACAGAATGATATCCTGACTCAGAGGATTATAATGATAAAAAAAAAATACATGGTTATTCTTCACAAATGACACCAGAATTCTTTATGATTCTCTAGTAACCATTTAGTTTACCTCTCTGGCAAGATTACATGAACATTTACAATTGTATCATTAGGATCCCATGAGACCACAAAAACCATCCTCACTAGTTAATAGGAAGTTTCCAGAACAGTTAGTACTTAATTAAAGATCATAATTGCTTCTACCACAGCCAATAATATTAACAATGTGTTTCAACTGTATTTACTTATCTGACTGAGCTGGTTAAAATCAGCTACATGATATTGTCATATAACCAAGCATTGAATGTTTCCAAACCTTGTTTTCACAGTCTTTGCCATATACCCTCTGACCTCCTATCAAGAGACAAATTTTATCATAGTGATTCTGAGTTTAACCACATAAGATACTAGATACCATAGGAATTAGATCTTAAAGCTGGCTACAGATCTTCACCTATAGTCACAGATGTTCAGGAGGCTGAGGCAGAAGGATTCCATGAGACCAGGAAGCCACCCTTGGCAATATAACAAAACTCTATCTCAAAACAAATGGTGAAATTTTTGCTTAAAAATATGCTTTAGTCTAAGAGAGATGAGAAGCAGTCAATAAGAATTGACTCTGAGGAGCAGGGAGACATATGACTCAGTAAGAGCATTTGCTGAGCAAATATGAAGGCCCAAATTCAACTCCCAAGCACCCATGTGGCCCTGTGCTCTTGGAACACCAGAGCAGAGCAGAGAAAGGCAAGGGCCAGAAGACCCATTGCCGTTTAGCAGCCTAGCTGAGCAAGCAGTGGGCTCCAGGTTCCCGGAGAGACCTTGTCTCAGGGTATAAGGGAGAGAACAGTGGAGGAGCAGAGCACAAATAAAATCCCAGACAGATATTGGGGTTCAACCTGAAGTCCCGAAAAGCAAAGCAGCCAAACCACCAGAGAGCTCTTTCCTCTAAGACTTCAGGCTGAAAAAGAGCCGGTTCTGTAGTGAGGAGCTGCGGGCAGCTTCTCACCGCCCTGCTCTCAGCCACCAGCTAGCTTTACCCGAAATAACAACACACAAATTGTATTCTTTTAAATACTGCCTGGCCCATTATTTTCAGCCTCTTACTCACATCTTGACTAACCCATATCTAATAATCTTTGTAACACTACGAATGGTGTCTTACCGGGAAAGATTCAGCATGTCTGAATGGCTGGCTCCATCACATCTGTCTCCCTGAGGAGAGGCACGGCAGTCTGGCTAACAAGAGAGGCGTGGCATCTGACTGAGCCATCTACCTCACTTCCTTCTTCCTGTTCTGTCTACTCCACCCACCTAAGGGCTGGCCAAGGCAGTTTCTTTATTAATGAATGAAATCAACACAAACAGAAGACTCTCCCACATCATGGTTCCTGTCTCATTCTGCTTTATATTCCTCTCTAGCACTGGGATTAAAGGCGTGCACCACCACCGCCTGGCCTCTATAAATAACTAGTGTGGCTGCTGGGGTAAGGTGTGTGCCACCACCTGGCCAGTATGACTGATTTGCATGGTTATTTTGCATTCTGATCTTCAGGTAAGCTTTATTTATTAAAATATAAATGAAGTATTCACTACAGGAAAGGACATCTGTGTGAGTTTGAATAGGAACCTGCACACGTGTGCACGCGTGCACACACCACACACATGAAAGAGTTGGTTCCACCTGTAGTCTCAGCTAGTCTGGGTTATACCAGCCAGATGCAGCTGACCCTTCACTGCAAAATGCCAGCTAAGAACAGAAAGTCTGCCTAACTGGCCACTTCGCGTGCCATGAATGTGATGGAATCTTTTCACACACCCTACGGTTTTGTGGGTGCTAGTTCATGACCTAGGATTAGTCTGGAGACAGATAACACTTTACCATGCTAAATTTGTAAATTCCTCTGAAAAGCCTTTTTAACCATGAGCCATGTCTGTATCTTAGTAATTAGGTTTTAAGAACTGGAAGGCAGGCTTTGTTGTTGTATTAGTTTGCTTTCTGTTGCCCTGAAAAAACACTGACCAGAACCAACGTGGGGAGGAAAGGGCTTATAAGGATCGGTCCATCATGGAGGGGCCAAGGCGGGAACCTGGAGGCAAGAACTGAAGCCAAGACCATGGAGAAAAGATGCTTACTGGATTCCTCCCATAGCTTGCTCACCTTGTTCTCTTCTAATGCTCAGAATCACCCGCTCTGAGGAGGTACCACTCACAGTAGTCAGGGCCCTCCCAAATCAATCATTAATGTAGAAAATGTTCCAAGTCATGTTCACAGGCCAGTCTGATGGAGAAAATTCTTTAACCAAGGTTCCCTGTCCCCAGATGACTCCAGTTCAGACCAAGCTGACAAAAACCAACCAGTACAGTAATCTTAAATAAATAATACTGGCCCACATCTATAAATCAACTATGGACTATGAGATAAAAACTTGAAAAAGAAAAATTAATATTCTACTTATAGAAGCATCAATCTTTTATCTTCATGTTGTTTTCGGCATTTTATACTACTTTGCCCTAAAACAATAATTGCTTTGTTTTTGTCTTTAACTTCGAAATGTGACTTGGTACATTTCCAATGGATTTGAAAGCAGCCATTGAGCTCTGATATTTATTCTGCTTGTGAATCTTACACTTTGGAGTTCACTGAATTTTAAGATAGAATTGAAATGATTCTAAGAAGATTTAATTGAGAAAAAATTATGTATAGAAAGCTAATGAAATGTTAATTGTGGCTGACAAGTCCCTGCTCTCCCGTGACAGTGATACAGACCCTAGGAAGATATGAATGTTCCCAAAATCACCCTGTGGTTCACTTCCAAGACCTCTCCTCTCTCTCTCTCTCCCTCTCTCTCTCTCTCTCTCTCTCTCTCTCTCTCTCTCTTGTAGGGCCCGGGTCTGCCCTTGTTCCTGGGGCTCATCTTGAGGACAGTTTCTGGTCAGATGACTAAGCATCCTGTTTGTTCCTGTGCTCCCTCTGCCCTGCCTGGTGATTTGTTGTAGGGCATTGTTGACTCTATTGTTGGTATGGTAATTTCCCACCTGCCTAGGTGGAAGTCCTTGTGCAGCAGTTAGATATGGTAATTTCCCACCTGCCTGGGTGGAATTCCTTAGGCAGGAGTGGGGTATATAAGATTTTCCCCAAGGCTAAATAAACGGCATTCGGCTGATCTCCTTTCGAATGACCCAGGTCTCTTTGTGTGTTCTTTCAATCTCCAGGCCCTTGTCCAACTCGCGTAAGGTACAGTGGCGCGCGAACTGTACCGAGGGGTAACACAGAATCGGGTGTTACACTCTCTCTCTCTCTTTCTCTCTCTCTCTCTCTCTCTCTCTCTCTCTCTCTCTCTCTCTCTCTCTCTCTCACACACACACACACACACAAAAAAAAAAAAAAAAGACTTTCACATTGGTTCCTACTTCCATTTTTCAAGGAAATACATTGTAAAGTTTTGTTGAATAGAAAATATTTAAACCCAAACCACCACACAGATAATTGGGTAGTAATCTGACTTTAGATTCCTTGCTATGCTACTTATTAGATATACAATCTGGAAATAGTACCAGTGTTAAATCTTAATGGTGCCATCTACAAAATGGGGAGGCTAATCATAAGAAAATATCGTCAGAGCCGGGCAGTGGTGGCGCACGCCTTTAATCCCAGCACTCGGGAGGCAGAGGCAGGCGGATCTCTGTGAGTTCGAGACCAGCCTGGTCTACAAGAGCTAGTTCCAGGACAGGCTCCAAAGCCACAGAGAAACCCTGTCTCGAAAAACCAAAAAAAAAAAAAAAGAAAGAAAGAAAATATCGTCAGCTTCATCGTGTTACTGGGGGAGCTCATTTGTGTACACTGCTCATCAGAAACCGTCAACAGAGTTCAGAGTTGCTTCCCTTGCTCCGTGCACTGTGCTCAGGGAGTCTTTCATCTTTTGGTGCCGATGACAAGTCAGAGTCATTTATTTCACTTCTCAGCAGAGACTTTTACACATATAAACATTTAAGTGACAAAGGACGTACCAAGAATGAGTATAAATGCAAGGGTCAAAGAGAAAAGAGCCTTTTAATCAGAGTGGCTATTAAGCTAAACTTGAAGTAAACTGTTGATAGAAATGCTCCCCAGGAAAGAAATCATCCTCAGGGTATATAAAACATCATCTCTTTAATCTAAAATAAAGTTAGATGATGCATGTGAACTAAGTCAGCATCCTCAAAAAATGGTAAGTATCCTAGAAGTGAAAAAAAATCTAAATTAATACTTTGGTATTCAAATAGAAAATGTAAAAAGTTAATGTCAAAGTCTTCACTGAAATAATGTTTGAATTTATCAAGCATAAAAACCTTTTTTTTCTTTCAAGTAAGATCTCATTTTTTTTTCAAAACAGACTAATACTTCGAAGTTTCCACATGAAATTGTTTTCATTTGGTTTCCATTTAAAGTCCCTGTTGTTTATTCTTCCTGCCTAAGCAATATCACACTGTGTAGACAGGTGGCAACTTTCTCTTGACGTTGGTGGTTGGTTTTATAAGATTGCTTGCTAATTTGGTTTTGCTGTTTCCTTTGGGACTCTATAGATATCTAGGAGTTACTTAATTAGTACATATATTCTACTTTTATACATCTTTCCTCAATTAAATGAAACTCAGCTCCCTTTATAACTTCAAATTTTGGATTTTATGTGACTACTGTGGTTGTAACACCACACACCTCCGTGATTATAACTGTTCCAGACAGAAGAAATGCACTCATGCAGCTGAGAAGCGAATCACTTGCTCTAACGGAGGCAGCCCAATGAGTGGGAAGACATCACCATAATAAGCAAATGCTCACTCTAGCAGCAGATATTTTAGTATGACCTGTGCTTTGAAGAAAATTAAACAGCGAAGTTGGAAAACTAAACTTAAGAAAACTTAAAATTCGGAAGCCCTAAGGGAGATTCTATTCTATTCTTTGTCCTGGTCAGAGAAGCTTCCTTTTGCAGTGGTCAGTGCCGTGGAGAAATACCTGACTGCTCAGAGTACTGATAGAAAGAGGTGGTCAGGCATTACAGGACGTCTAGATGAGCCCCTTCTCCCCCACCAGAAAAATCACCACAGCTCAGGAGATATCTTAGAAGAAGCCTCAAAAATGATAAAACCCTGAAGGTGGGAAAGAATTCTGTGAAATGCTGACTTCCGGACACGATGTGGCCATCACAATCGTATCTCATAGCAGCTGCGGTCACGGACACAAGACCTACACAAGATCAAGCACAGAAATTCCAGCACAGATTAGTTAGTTTCCAGGACCCAGCCCATACTGACGAGCTACTGGCAGTGGGAAGATGAGGATTATTCTTTATTGAGGAAATGACCATGGGTAGGTTTTCTATGCACCAAATGGATGACTACACACTCATGCACATATGGCAAGCACTGAATTTAGTGAGTTATGAAAAACATACAGCTGGGGTAGTGCTTCACCATGTCGGGAGCCTATGAGGAGAGTCGGAGGGGAGAAATAGGGAGAATAGAGGAGATTTGAACATATTCACTATACATGTATGAAATTTTCAAAAATAAAGACATTTTAAGTGAACAAGTATTTGGGCAAAAACAACAGCGCCGATACACAGTTGAAATCACAGGGACTGTGAAAGTATGGACAAGACCCTGCCCAAGTTCAAAGCAGACAAGAAGAAGGGGAAGTAGAGACAAGGCCCACTCGATAACAAAGAAGCTATTTGAAATGATGCATGCTGGGAAAGGGAAAACCAGTTTCTACCAATGGAGTGCCACTGCCCATATCAGTCACACTCCAAGGCTTGCCCAGGAGTAGTTGGTCAATACTAACAGACTCCGTGTGTGTGTGTGTGTGTGTGTGTGTGTGTGTGTGTGTGTGTATTTCTGTGTAAAAGTTTTGTTTTGTTTTGGTATTTTTGTCTTATTGGGTTTGGGGGTTTGGGGTTAGTTAGTTAGTTTTGACTTTAATTTTTTTTTTTTGTCTTTTGGTTTGGGGGCTCTTGTTTATGAGAAGTGTTGAGAAAGAACATGAAATAAGGTAGGTAGGAAAGTGGAGTGGATTTTGGAGGAGCTGGGTGGAAAAGAATGTGATCCAAATATATTGTATGGAAAAATTTAAAGAAAGAAATAAGAGAAATAAAGAAATGTTTTGAAAATAGTTTATTTTGTAACAATTATAATGAAATGAGATGCATTGTCACTAAAAGACTGGCAGAAAGTTATAGAAGTCTAAATTTAGATGTCAAATAGACAGCTGAAAATCAGACCTGACAGAGAAACTAACTCATGTCAGGAAACTTGGATTAAGGGGTTCATCACCATATAGGTAGTCTGTGAATTATTTAAGATTTTTCCTCTCTTGCTCTTTTTTTAAAGATTGATTGATTGATTGATTGATTATGTATGCAGTATCCTGTCTGCTTGTATACCTGCAGGCCAGAAGAGAGCACCGGGTCTCATTATGGACAGCTGTGAGCCACCATATGGTTGCTGGGAATTGAACTCAGGACCTCTGGAGGAACAGCTAGTGCTCTTAACCTCTGAGCCATCTCTCCAGCCCCTCACTGGCTCTTAAAATTAAGATTTATATCCAGTTAACATTTACAGGTTAATAATATTTCTTTTAAATTCACAAGCTTCACAATTGGGAAAACAAATATCAGTTTATGTGACCTGCACTGCCTGAGATGAGGTGTGCTGAGTTCAGGACAGATTCAGAAGCAGAAGTCAAGGGGCTCCCAGGTCTGTTACATTCATACACCACAGAGGAGGAAGAGGAGCACCACACAGCGCCACTGGGGATCAGTGGCAACCACAGAAGGCAGTTGTAAACAGACACTTCCATTGTGGCTTTTGAGGGGGAATGAGAAGGTGAAGGGGCTTACAGGTTAGCAAATTGGAATAACCTCTGTGGCTGCAGGAGTTGAGGAGCCCTGCTGTGTTCTGGAACCTGGCCCTGAGGTCATTAGGGTAGAGGCACTCAGCAGGAGGAAAACGCTAGGCTAGTCTCAAAGCTGAGTAAAGATGACACTCTAAAAAAAAACTGCATTGCACATGTCTTTATAATTAATAAATTCAATAGACATGTAGTCAATTCCATCAGAAACTAGAACTTAACAAACTGAGTTTAAAATGCCTGGGAGATGAGTTAAGAATAGACAGGTTCTGTGGGTAGGGAAAGTAGGGGAAGATGCGAACCAGAGACCACCAGAATGCACTTTTGTGAAGCCAATCATTTTCGATGTTCTGTATCACTGGGCAGATTTTATTTGCCTATTTTCTCCAAAAGTTCTTGAGTCACTGTAGCTGAAACACTCAGTATGTACTCACTCCTAAGTGGGTATTGGATGTGAAGAAAAGGATAACCAGGCTACAACCCATAACCCCTGAGAAGCAAGGTAACAAGGAGGACCCTAAGAGAGACATGAGTGGGTGCCCCTGGGAAGGGGAAATAGATAAGATCTCTTGAGTAAACTGGGGGAGGGTGAAGGAGAGCAGGGAGGAGAACATGAGGGATGGATGAGTTGGGGGAAGGGACAAAGATGGGAAGCAAGAAAAGAGCTATCTTGGTAGAGGGACCTTCATCCAGTAACTGACAGAAGCAGATGCAGAGATCCACAGCTAAACACTGGGCGGAGCTCCCTGAGTCCAGTCAAAGAAAGGGAGGAGGGATTATATGAACAAATGGGTCAGGATCGTGATTAGGAAACCCACAAAGACAGCTCACCTGAGCTACTGGGAGCTCACTGACTCCAGACTGGGGAACCTGCATAGAACTAAAGTAGGCTCTCTGAATATGGGTGACAGTTCTGTGGCTTGGGCAGTCTGTGAGGCCACCGCAAATGGGACTAGGATTTATCCCTAGTGCATGAAGTGACTTTTTGGAGCCCATTCCCTATGGAGGGATACTTTCCTCAGCCTAGATACAGGGAGGAGGAACTTAGTCCTGCCTCAGCTTGATATGCCAGACTTTGTTGATTCCCCCATGGGAGGCTTTACCCTTTCTGAGGAGTGGTTGGGGAAGTGGGGGGAAGGTGGGGAGAGTGGGAAGATGGAAGGGAGGGGTAACTGAGGTTGGTATGTAAAATGAAAAAGAAACTTTTAAATATTTTTTTAAAAAATAGCTCAAAGAAATAAAGGAAAATATGGGTGACTTTTATTTCTTATTAAAATTTCCTGTGGCAATGGCGCTGGGCTCTGATTCTTCTGCATGGACGGGCTCTGTGGGAGCCTTCTCAGCTTGGTCGATCACCTTTCTGGACCTGGGGGGAGTTGGGAGGACCTTGGACTTAGCATAGAGTGGGGAACCCTGATGGCTCCTTGGCCTTGAGAGGGAGGGAGGGGAGATATGGGTGGAGGGGAGGGGAGGGAAGGGGGAGAAGGAGGGGAGGGAAGGGGGAAGAGGAGCGGAGGGAGGGGGGAGGAGGAGGGAAGGAGATGGAAATTTTTAAATATAAAAAAAAAATTTTCCTGTGGCAAAAAAAAACTCACTCCCAGACTTTAAGAAAGTTGAAAATGTCTTTACCTTTAAGGTTCCAGTTTTCAAATTCATCAAAGGGACGACCAGAGTTTTTCCACATCTTTTCTTAGTTCTGAGACATCTTAAGAATTTCATAATCACATCAGTCATATTTTAATTTTTTTATCCAACTTAACTCATCATCTTAGTCACACAAAGGAACTATAGTACATACACAATGACCAAAAGTTAAGTTTGAATAAGATGAGTGAGAAATTTATCTGGAAAATGTAACTTCATTCCAGAGATGACTAAGAAGCATTGGAACACCTCTATGTTAGGATGCTGCTACGCTGCCACCCTGAGATTATTTAAGACAGGAGATCTGAGTGCTACTCCAAACCTCTCCTCACAAATGTTTTTACTCCAAAGGAGTACCAAAAAGGCAAGATTTCCAACCCAATTCCTCTAACTGGGAAAGTTTGGCTAAACAAACAAAAACTTGCATTTGCTTCTTAGAATTTACTAGAGAGAAGTATGTTCTTCCATCTCACATCCAACATCACAGAGAGAAATTAAAGCTGATTTCCCCAAACTCTGCCCAATTCACAGTACTGTAAATCAAGATTCATATTTGACTGCAAAAAGCCCTCAGCCCCAGTGAATGCTTGAAACACAAAGAAAGCAGACAAAGGCTAAACAAACTGTCTTTCATATTGTATGAATCAGTAGCACCACCAGGTGATAAATCCCCCATTAGAACTGGAACAAAATAAAATTCTGTCGATTGTTTAGTGATCTCATTCTCATTTTTGTTCTTTAGTATTGTTTGAGTCGCCCTGATTGCCGCTAGAGCGGGAAGTCATCAGGAGAAAATATGTAACACGTTCTACTAATTCTTTGCAATGCACCTCTCTAATGACTTCCTCAGTCCACAGGGATAGAGTGAGGTAAATGCAAAATAAAAGTAATTTTCCCCCTATTTACAGCTCTCAGCTCACTGAAGCTGTGCTCCATCGATCTTCCTTAATCACTTGGGAAGGATGCTCAATAGGCTTACTCTCCTCTTTACTTAAATAATACCAATTGCCTTAATTAGCTAGCATTATAAATACTCTTCTGTTTATTTGCAAGATACTCATAGCCTCTCTGATTCACAGACTTGGTACTGACAGTAAGTGGTACAGTGTTTAAGTTTAAAAGGTCAGATACAGACTCTTCTGAATTTTGATATATTTTAAGTTATCTAAGAAGCGTAATTATGGATAGTCTATGACCCAAAGTCTAATTTCTGTGAGGAAAATGCAATATGGTTTCCAGGTGACTGCCTTACAGATAATCTTGATATTTACCTATTTACAGACAGGCACCCTTCCACATTCTGACCTGCTGTGTTCATTACAATCACATGGCACCTATGTTTCTCACACTAGAATGTTCCTTGGGTAAGGGACCTATGTCAGTCTACACTTTAAACTCCCCCACAGTCTTTATCAAAGTCCTAAGACTGCAGAACCTGTTCGGGAAAATTATGACTGATCAAAAGGCGAAGAAGCTGTTATTTAAGTATAATTCAGGTAGAAGGAAAACAGATAAATTAGAACCATCTAAACGACAAATACATCAAAGCGTGTGCCAAAATTCAAGCTATGTAAATGCTAGGTCTCATCTCAGACCCAGGACAGACAGCTGCGATGCCTATTAGTATATCAAAGCAAACTCTGAGAGGTAGATTCTCCCAGCAGGCTTGCCCACCTCCTAGCTGTTCTTCCCTATATAACCCAGCCATTTTGATTATGCAGACGTTTTACCTTCTTGCCATTTTGGTCTCCTGACCTCCTGGTGTTGGTGGAGCCCACTTGTTCATTTCCTGGCTGCCCAGACCTGAAATAATCACAAAGAAACTGTATCAATTAGTTAAAAAACTAATTGGCCTATTACGTAGACATATTCCTGGCTAACTCATATCTTAAATTAATCCATTTCTACTAATCTGTGTATCACCACGTGGCTGTGACTTAATGGGTAAAGTCTCGCCTCTGTCTCCTTGGGCAGCTACATGGCATCTCTTTGACTCCACCTACTCTCTCCTCTTCTATCTGCTTGGAATTCCCACCTTGCCCTATTCTGCACTGCAATAGACCCAAAGCAGATTCTTTATTCACAGCATACAGAGAGGAAGCCCACATCATTTTGGCTCCTGGCTCTCCCCTCCTAGATATCCTTAGATGACTTGGTTCAGTCTGCAGTCTTATTCACTATGGACTCTCCCAGATGTGTCTGCCTGTGCCTCTAGCTGTATTCTCCCTTCTATCTACAATAAACCTTCCCCTCCAACATACCTAAGAGTAATCATGTCCTTTATATTTCTTTTTATAATTCAGTTTGTTTGTATTCTGTTATATAAGTGGTTGAAGTTCTGGACTTACTGTTTCAGGAACTCACAAAGCCAAAATGGCACTGAGTAGAGGAACAAGGGAGGAAGATTCAGAAAGGCAAAGCAAAACAGAAAAGGAAAATGTCATATATGCGAGGAAAGGAAACAAACAAGAAAGAGATGACTGCAACATGAGACCCAGAGACAGAAATTGAGAGAAGATAGTCAATAATATAAAATTGAAGTGCTCTGGACATGAACACAAAAGTAAGTAGTAATCTCTTAAAGGAAAATGAACAATAGCTCATGTGAAAACTCACAAAACATATATTCTCAAAGTAAAGGAAATATATATCTGGAAAATAGAGTGTATACAGTAATATATATGCATAAATGTGTACATCAAACCTGCTGTATCTCTTAAGGTTGACATTTCAAAAAGCTGAATAATCAGCCTGCAAGAAAATGCATTGTTAACATAATTACATATTAAAATTAGTATCTTATTTCAGATATAAACTAATGTGGGATTCCCCTCTGTATGCTATGAATATGTGTGTTTTGTTACCATTAGTTAATAAAGAAGCTGCTTTGGCTTACAGCAGGACAGAATATAGCCAGACTGGAAGAGTTATATAGAGAGAGTAGGCAGAATCAGGGAGATGCCTAGCTGCCGAAGGATATAGACACTGGAACCTTACCCAGTAAGCCACAGCCTCGTGTCTATACACAAATTAATAGAAATGGGTTAATTTAGCTATCTAGGAATATGCCTAAACTATTGACCAAGAAGTGTTGTAATTAATAGAGTTTCTGTATGATTATTCAGGTCTATGTGGCCAGAAACAAACAAGCAGTCTCCTCCTAAAATAAATTTTATAAAATTTCTTTTCCATCCAGCGTACATTTCCTTATGAACTTGTTCTGGTCTTGTTTCTTTAGTTTAGAATGTAGTAGCACCATGGCAGGATCACAATATACTAGAATGAACCAGGCAACGTTTTTGTACCAATAGCTTTGGCATTGACATAGGGGCAGAGTCAGAAACAAGACTATCACTATTCCATGTACATTTCTATCCTATACCAATAGAAGAGAATTTAATCTTAAGTTGTTAAAATTAAGTTACATAAAACAAACTAGAGAACATAAATATTATTAAGTACTATAAGGTGATGACATGTACCATATAGCTGTCACTCCCTGAAAAATTCTCCTAATTTGTAAATTCTCTACTATAAATTGCTAAATTCTCTGTTTTCTCATAATTTCAGTTCATTCTTGTTCCATCCATATAATATGAAAAAAGTAGCATGATATAATATCTCATGATCGAGTTTTCTTTAGCCCTATGTGAAAGACGTTCACGAGTCCTAAAATGTGTCATGAACAAAATAAGTTTTATAAACCAACCTATTACCATATATCAGCATTCAAAAGTTGTGCATATTTAATACACACAATTTGATGAGCACAAAACCCTCCACACATTATGACATCTATGTCATAATGTAGCCATCAATTCATAAGATTTCCTCCCTTCATTACTATTATTATTATTATTATTATTATTATTAATTTTTCATGGACAGTCTCTACAGAAATTGGATCAGGCCATTTTTTAACATTGGAATCTAGGCCTTGATCTTGAACAGAGTCATATGAAAGTTCACATCACATTCAAGTGCCAAAGTTGTTATTTAGATCAGTGCATTTTGTCTGAAGTAGAGAAAGGGCAGAGTGTGGTCAGGGCTTATATTGTGTTGGGGAGGCTGACCAATCCCTTGTCTGAGGGGCGTGACCCCTCCGGGGCACAAAATACCTTTAAAAGGTCCGTGTTTTGGTTGTTTGTTCGCTTGGTTCCCTGCTCTTCAATGGAACTCTGGCTCTGTAAGTTTCTCCCATTTTCCCCTTTTATTAAAGCTGAGCATTTTATATAAGCCTAGTTTGGTTATTTCCAATTGCCAACTGACCACGCCCGCTACAATGTTGCAAAATCCTGCTCTGCTCACTAAGACCTATATGCCTGTGCAAGTCTGAATCAACCTACAGAAGAAAGATGCTTCTTTCCCAATCGCCTTTGTGGAAAAAAATCTTCCTTTTTACAACCTCCCTAAATGTTGTCTATAGGGATAAATGCCACTAGGCTACAGTCTATCATAAAATAATGATTATGCAAAGAAGGTTTTTCAGTCCACATCAATTTTCTAACAATCATTAGGGTTAAATTTAAAAATAAGAATTATCTGATTATCAACTCTTCAATAAGTTAACAATTCAGAGTTAGCTAAATGCAAGGGAAAGTGTCTTTGTTAGGGTTTCTAATGCTATTGTTGGCGGGAGGCTGTTCATTCATTTCCTGGCTGCTCTGAATCAAAATAATCACTCAGAAACTATATTATTTGCAATACTGTTTGGTCAATAGCTTAAGCATATTTCTGGCTAACTCTTATATCCTAAGGTAACCCATTTCCATTGATCTGTGTAATTCCACATGGCTATGTCTTAACCAGGTAAAGTTCCAATCCTGGCATCTGTCTCCTGCAGGGTTACATGACTCTGCCTTCTTTCTCCCAGCATTCAGTTCAGTCTTCCCCCACTAGTTCTATTCTGCCCTATCACAGGCCAAATAGCTTCTTTATTCATTAACCAATAAAAGCAACACGTATACAGAAGGACTTCCCACACCATGCTATGATGAAACACCATGATCAAAAGCAACTTTTGGAGGAAAGTGTCCTGACCAGCCCGGACTCTGGAGGGGAGAAATGGAGGACGCAAGACACGAAAAATTGGATAGCAAGTCTGTATTCTGATCAAGCTGCGAATTTTATTTTTCTCAGGAGCATTATATACCAAAAGGGCAGGGGGTGGGTAGATTGCTATGCAATTGTTCTAACTGGAATGTCAGGTCTGGAGACATCCCTAGCTGATAGGAAGAAATAAGGAAATACTGAGGGTCTGTAAATGTTTACTAACAGGGGGAATGCTAATTACTTCTGGAACCTGGGGCCTGCAAGTCTGCAAGCATTCTGAACTCACAGGGAGAGATAAGGGTTAATTCCTGGGCCCAGAACTTGCCCTACAGAGGTGAATATCTTACTTAACTTATGAACTAAGACGGCTTGACTATAACCAAATACAGGTCTTTGCTCCCGGCAGGAAAGAGCTTCTTTGGCTTACAGTTCCATCCTAACAGTTCATCATCAAAAGCAGCAGAGGCAAGAAGTCAAGCAGGGCAGGAACCTGGAGGCAGGAGCTGATGCAGAGGCCGTGGAGGGGTGCTGCTTACTAGCTTGCTCCCCACACCTGCTCAGCCTGCTTTCTTATAGAACCCAGAACCACCAGCCCACAAAGGGCTTGGTCCTCCCACATCAATAATTTTAAAAAATTCCCTACATGCCTGCCTACAGCTAGATTTTACGGAGGCATTTTCTCAATTAAAATTCCCTCCTCTCAGATGATTTTAGCTTGTATCTAGTTGACATAAAACTAGCCAGCACAGGATGCCCATGGGGGAAGACAGTAGAAGAGAGCAAGTGGAGGATCTAGCATGAAAAATTAAAACCCAGAAACAAATATTGGGATTCAGCCTGAAGATCAGAAAAGCAAAGCAGCCAGCCACTAGAGATCTTACCTCTGACAACGCTCAAAAGGGCGATCCTACAATGCCCTCCACCAACCTTGTTCCTGTCTCTTCCCCTTTATCTTCCTCTCTCTGCCCAGTCATATCGCTCCTGGCTCCACCCCCCTAGTGCTGGGATCACCTTTGTGTGAGCTCTGTTTCTCTTTTAGACAGACTCAATCTTGTGTAGCCCAGGGTAACGGGGAACTAACAGAGATCCGTCTGCCTCTGTCTCCTGAGTCCTGGAATTAAAGGTGTATGCTACCACTCCCTAGCCTGTATGAACTAGTACGACTGCTTTGCCCTCTGATCCTCCAGCAAACTTTATTTACTAAAACACAAATAAAATACCACTACAGGAGGAGATCTTTGATAGCATGTGTCAAGACAGTCTAGCTTTCATCACAGTACCAACTGAAAATAAGGTTACACAAATTCTGTCACCAAGTTCTCCTCGACTAGCAACTTAAGCTTCAGAGAAGCCATGGAAAATGGTGCCATCCTAAGTGGACTAGAAGAATTATCTGGACAAGGGATTTGGACCTCAGCAACACTGTGATTTAACTCTGATCTAATCTAGTGCCTAGTGTAGATAATACCCCTAAAGACATCCTGCTTCGGGGATAGGGGAGGAATACTCTGAAATGCTGGACTTGTAATGACCCTTCTCTGTCTCTGACTTCCCACAATACAGGACTAAATAAATGGAGTAATACAAATAGACATTGCGATTAGAGCATTAGTGTTCCCTTATATCCCCACATTCAAGGGTGAAAGTAATTAAAATTCTGTCTTTGGTGGAATATACGTGTTCGGCTGGAATTTCTAGCTCACCCTTATTTGATCTGGCCATTCCACTCTCTCCAAATCGTGCCATCTCAGAAAAACCACCAAAGAGTCCAGTTCTGCATTCCTGAAGGTTGTTAGAGCTCTTCCCCAGAAGCGGCCAGCTCCCTAAGACACCACCCAGAGTGTTATAATTGGGCACAAACCCAACTTGTGGAGGACACACCATCACCCACACCCCGTGTGTGCATAAAGGATACTTAACCCCCCTCCTCTAGGTCGGCCATACGATTTTTCTCCTGCCCCCTTCACTGTTAGGAGTCAGGCATTCTGTTGGCCCCTGTCACCTGGCAGGAAGCAGTCAGGTGGTACCTTGGCCAGCCCAGGGTACTATGGCTGCTACATCCTATATTGTCTGTACTCAAGTGCAAAAGGTCCCTTTAAGAGTCAAGCTCCACCCATTCCTGCCCTCTTAGTGCTGTTCTAAAGAAGCAAGCAGGTCTCTGTCTCTCTCCATTTCTGTCTCTCTGTCTCTCTCTCTGTGTCACACACACACACACACACACACACACACACGTACTTTGCCCAAATAAATATGGCCTTTTACATTTTAATTTGGCTTAATCCCAACACTTGGGAGGCAGAGGCAGGCGGATCTCTGTGAGTTCGAGGCCAGCCTGGCCTTTTAGAGCTAGTTCCAGGACAACAAGTTCCAAAGCTAAAGAGAAACCCTGTCTCAAAAAAACAAAAAAAAAAAAACAGAACAGCAACAAACAAAACAAAACAAAACAAAACAATAAAACCCACAAAAAAACTATTCAAAGCATTAACAGGCTACAGAAAAATCCATTAATAAGCTTATTTACATTTATTATGCTCTCTGTTCATTTTGTAAATTGTTGCTGAAAATTGAATGTAAATATTAAGTGTAAAGCACTATACAGTTAGACAAACACAATGACAAGTTCATACAAAATTGTTGCATGGGACTGATAGAGGTACGGAGCACATCAGCAGGGGAATCCATTTCAGGATCGCCTTAGGAATATGATCTCAGCAGCCATAGCACAGAAATGAAGGGGAAGGCAAAGCATTGACACAAGAATGACAAGATCATTGAGCCTTATGCCCCAGATTTCCCAAAATTCAATATTCTGGTGCTCTCCCAGAAGACAGAGGATCTTTCATGGTACCCAAAAAGAGAACAATGGCCAGCCTTGATAAGAATGAGAGATCTTGCCACAAGAAACTGAAGGAGAAGCCAATCAGGGTGCCTAATCATTTGCTCAGTAAAACTGTTCTTTGCGTTCTGGTTCCTTCCTCTGTGCCTGAGCTGCTGCCAATATGAGGATTTCAGGTAGCATGCACCCAGTAAATGACAGACATTCTACTATGCAAAAGAATAATTCTGCACATCTCCTATTTATATTAAAAATGCTATTATAGGCATTAGGTCTGTTTGCTTGCTTGCTTGCCTGTTTGTTTTTGTTTGTTTGTGGCAGGGAGTATAATAAAGTATGTGAAAGTCTTTTCTTCAATTTATTTCTCATCCGACTTGAATGCCCATATTTTAGTGAGGATAGTTCATGTTGTCTACCACATTAGCATATCTCTCTACCATCTTATTTAATGGGAAATAGCATGGCGTGATTGATGTTGCCTTTGAATTTTAGGTTCTTAGTATTCTGCGTGGGAGCTTTCCAACTCTTTGGGGCATTCCATCAGAAAGCTGCATAGCCAAGCCAAATGAGAGAACTGGCCAGCACCACAATGCAGTGGGGGGGGGAAATTTTCAAATTTTACTGCAACGAGCCATCATTCATAAAATGTAATAGGCATTTCACAGTCTCATATTCTCATCACAGGGAATGTAATGAAAAAGAAAATGTCACAAGATTAATCATTGCTCACGACAAAATGTTTAATAGAAAAGGGAGAATGTTGTATTACCAATGTAAATCAGCCATTATGGCCTGGCTGCTGCATTTCCATGACAATCCCAAGCCACTGCATTCAAGATATCCTGAATTCCCCTGCTCCCAGTACCTGGTTAGTTGGGGTTGTGTGTGTGTGTGTGTGTGTGTGTGTGTGTGGTGGTGGTGGCTTGTTTTTGTTTTTAATTAATAAAATGTACCTGTTTCAAAGCAGTTTTAGCTTCACAGCGAAATTGAAAGTGGAAAGTTTCTATATCTTCCATGCCGAGTTCCCGTGCCGCAAGAATATGGTAAAGCTCAAGAATAGGTAAAGACCGGTTGGGTCCTGGCCTGTTTGGATGCTCACCTTCCTAGACCTGGATCGAGGGGGGGAGGAACTTCGACTTCCCACAGGGCAGGGAACCCTTACTGCTCTCTGAACAGGAGAGGGAGGGGGAGTAAAGGAGGGAGGGGGATAATTGGGAGGCGGGGAGGAGGCAGAAATTTTTAATAAAATAAAATAAAGAGTAGGTAAAGAGATTTCAGAGAATGCTAAGCACAGCGAACACCTTGCTCCAGAGGATAAGAAAGTGTAAAAGGATTCTTGTATTTCTAATAAGTTAAAGCCCCGATGTAAAGAATAACTTTTCAGATACCCAATGCAGATATCTACTACTTCTTTAAAATATTAAATTTTATTATTATAGCATAAAAAGCAACATAAAATTGGAAGCAATCTGATGAAAAACTGGTTCATCATAAAATGAAATAACTCCACTAGTACGGGATGCTCTAAACACAACAGGTAAAAGTTCTGTTATGTGGCAGAGTTTGAGAATATGGAAAGACCACCCAGACTCTTATGGAGATTTTAATTGGCCAAATTTTATTTAAATTGCAGCTGACCGTAGTCGCCTCAGTTGGATTTGGGACTGCAGCCCAGGCTAGAGTCTGGCAGAGTTTTTTGTTGTTGTTGTTTTGCTTTTTGTTTGTTTTGGCATTTTGAGGCAGGATTTCTCTGTGTAGAATTGACCCTGCTGGAACTTGCTCTGCCTGCCTCTGCCTCCCTAGTGCTAGGATTCAAGGTGTGGGATTAAAAGGTTTTAAAGGCAAAAACAATTTATTTGCAGATCTAACACCCAGGGTCTTCTGCATTCCTAAAATTACTGAGAATTCTTTTCTTTCTTTCTTTTTTTTTTTTTTTTTTTTTTTTTGAGACAGGGTTTCACTGTAGCTATCAAGGCTGTCCTCGAACTTACAAGGATCCACCTGCCTTTGCCTCCCGAGTGCTGGGATTAAAGGTGTGCACCACCACCACCCGGCTACTGAGATGTTTTAAAAGACTCAAATTGCTAACTGAGTCAGCCTCTAGGATGATTGTTTTGGTCAAAATGGAGTTGTTTTAGCTGCTATGGCCACTTTTGAGACAAGATTTTCTCTCTGGAAGACAGAGATTTGAAGCTCTTGGCAGTTTCATGCCCTAGTGTAAATATATCTAGGATACATCTAATTAGAAGTAAAATAAAAAAAATAGTTACCAACTATGAAATTCTGTGAAATATTATAAAAAAATTTAAACTAAGCATAGAGTTGTATTAAAAAAATAAGTTGGAGATTGCTTTACAAAAATGTCTAAAGTAGTCCCTTAAAAAGATTGGAATATGAGAGAAACAATCTAAAACTGGCAGTGCTATTTATTCTTTTGTAGATACCCCTAATGAAGGTGTCATTCCATTGCCTGTTTGAAAATGTCTGTCAAGAACTGAAATAGACAGAAAAAGAAAAGAGTAAAGTGTAATTAACTTGGCTTCCTTTCCTTCCACAAATCTAAGTGCAAGCAAGAAGGAAAGGTAACTGCTCTTCAAAGAGACAAGCGGTCTCTATCTGAAGAAGCATCTACTACGGCAAAAGGAAGTGGCAGATCTCTCACTAGGATGAGTGGTAATGAGCAACAGTAGGAGAAGCGGCCATAGAAACACTCAGAGCCTCCCAATTGTTCTGGGGCCATCACCAATCACTTGGTTATTAAAAGAAATGATAATCCAGGTGTGGGCCTGAGAAGCAAAAATATTGTAAAACCATAAATCTGTATTTTCAAAGGAGGAAGTTATGGGAAAGCTGTAACAACAACAACAAAAAAATAATAACACGGTTTCAATTCAATTTCAATTAAGTAACTAGAAGAACTGAAGTCACAGAAACAAAATACCATAAACTGTAGGGAAAGAAAGAGAAGAGAGTCCCCAGCCTGGGATTTGTGGCAGCTGAAAACTATGTGCTATGATGTGAGGCAGGGCTGTGGGATTAGACACAGCTCCTGGAGGGCTGCTGTTGATGATAAACCGGCATATGTGCAAAGGGAAGACGGAGCCCATTAGTAACCCTTTCAAACACAGACAGGCTCCCGAGAGGTTCGTTCGTACATTATTCACAGAAATAACTTTGACTGCACAAAGATTTGTGAAGCATTTCAATTGCCCTGAGATAATTAAGAATTTGCTCAGTGAACAAAAAATGGAAACCTTAAAATCACAGTAGCTGAACAAATTATTCCAAAATGGCATCATTTATTTTATGGCAAAATAAGTTTGGACAAAAATTAGCAGGAGATTCAACTGTGGTCACTTAAAACCGAGGAACTGCAAAATAAAAGGCGGACCACGGAGTTGCCGCTTCCTCTGTAGAGAATGGAAAGGTTTCCCCCCAACAATTATAACTCAACATCACCTATCTGACTGAAGTTTAGCGTGTTTCTTGGCCTCTTATTGAGCATCTGTAATCAAGCCATTGTTACAGTCTGCTACAATGCTCAATACGATAGCGGCACGTGGGTTCTGGGCAGCATACAATTTTCATTTCTGTTTTGTGATAGACTAGACTGGTGGAAATTCTGCTGATTAGTATGGTTTTGAGCAATGAACTCACTTTTCTTTAGTGCTAGATGGTCTGAAATGAAGGATGGCTTTCGCTAAAACCTGGCTCCATTAATGCCACTTAAAGTGTATTGTTCCTGGGCTTGTGTGGCACATATTTAAATGGAGAACAGAGAGAAGCTGGGCTCGTCGTATATTTAAAGGAGAGACACATCGAATTCACAGAGTCAAGTATTCTAGCGCACAAAAGTAAAGCCATCAAAACAGATGCCTGAAAAGGAAATTTAAGCAGTTGAGACCAGCACACAGTTGAAAATCAGAGGGGCTCAGGACTGCTAGAGAGCAGAGGGTGAGAGGCAGAATATACGGTCACTTCTAGACCTTTTGTTAAGTACTTTCTGCTAGACAAACCTCTCCGCTGATGCATTAATCCCAGTCAGACCAAATCAGACCAAATTAGAAAATGCCCAGGTTTACTGGATACCAGCAATCCCAGGTGGCCCCCGGGATACACAGAGAAGGGGAAAGAAGAACAAAAAGACCACAGGAGAGGAAAAAGGGGAGACCTCGTGTTCATTCTCTGGGAGGAAGTTGTGAGAGGGGTCTTGACCATCCCTGGGGAGGGGGGTCACCATTTGGCGGGCTTTCTTGGAGGTGGAGTCTGGACTGAAGCCTCTCCTAGGGAAGGGGCTTGGAATGGAGTTTCCCACCCAACATTTCAAAAATGAATGCCAGGGGGCTGGGGTAAAGCCCCCAACTAAATATTCCAGAGTCTTTGTATAAAGAGGTGTTAGGGAGCTGAGGTGATACTTTTAACCAAACAACTTTTTCCCTTGTTTCTGATATCTCAAAACACTATGGATTTTCTTATAGGCAATAAAATTTCTGATAATGAATATCTAAAAATTATTCGAGACAGGAATCAAAAGGAATATCGCACATGATCTGCCACGTCTTGCTCATAGTTCTCTATTGTTCTAAGGGCACATTAATGTCTGCTGCTGAAGGTATCATTATTGCAAATAAAATAGATATTAACAGGATAACATGTATAACATGTTATAAACAAGTTCTATGGTAATTCCAATGAATAATGGTAAATGGAAGCAAAATAAAACCTTCAACTGGCATTTGGGCAGGTGATACACGGAAGTCTTGTTAACTTTGTCGAGATCTAAGCTTGTTATTCAAATTCTACTCAGCTGCCAGTTTTCAGGGTTTGGATAGCCACTCTGGGCTAATATCTTGTTAGCTTTGTAATGGTAAAAATAAAATGCTGCAGGATCCCTGGCAGCTGCAGTGGCAGAAATGCTGCAGGTCCCCAAGCAGCAGCAGTGGGCAGCAGGTCCCTAGAGCAGCCAGTCCCAGGCAGGGATGGCACAGTTCCCTGAGTGGCTGCAGCAGGCCATGAGTCCCAGGAAGGAAGCTGTGTGGTGGGTGAGAGACCTCAGTGGGGTAGCCAGTCTCACTAGGAGAGACATACAGATAGGCACAGGTCTCCAAAGGCAGCTGGTACCAGGTAGGGAGCGACACAACAGTAGCTGAAAGACAGAGACATGGATAGGCACACCATGCAGAGTGAGGTTGGACATTTATTTAGTGGATTATGGAGGAGAAAAGGAGAAGGGGAGAAGAGCAGAGAGGGAGAAGCAGGGGAGGTAGAGGGAGGAAGGGGAGAAGTGGGGAGAGACAAAAGCTGCCTCTTTGATAGGGAGACAGAAAGGAAAAAAGATCAGTTTGCCTTGGTGGCAGGGTGGGGAGGGGGGGAATGGCTTGTCTCTTGTCTATTACAGAAACAGGACAGGCCATTACAAGCTTATTGCATGCATTTTGTTTAGCGAATGGAAAAAGCACTAAAGATGGGAATAGGTAAGCCTGGGGAGAAAACGTTGAGATTATATGTGGAAAGGTGTAGAATGCACCAAGCCAAGGGTCCCTACTAAAAGGTGTTCAACAAACCATTAATGATTACTCATTTTCTCCATTAAGTTCCTTTTTTCACAATTATTTCCATACTTCCTTCCTTGGAAATCTACAGAATTAAGCATTTTTTTTAACACAGAGCTCAACAGCCGGGAGTTTGTGGGGATCTCAGAAAGAAGTTTCTGTGCTGACAAATGGTATTACCACCTAAGACCAAGAACTAACAGCAAATAGTCAAACCCCCTTCTATCCTGTGGTGTTCACCAGAGTGACCTATCCATTAATAAAGACATCAGAATGAGAACCAAATATTACTATATTTATAGCTGAACAACTAACTGAAAGAGCTCCAAGAAACAAAACAGCGTGGGTCTTGGGAGCATATTTTGGAACTTGTAACAACAAGGGCATGAGTAAGCAAGAAAGGCAAGAAATATCCCAGAGAACAAAGAGCAGGAGATGACTAAGCTTAACTCCAAGAACTCATATCCTGCCTAGGTCTACTTATTTTGATGAGAAAACTACAAGAGATCACAGATCATACCCTCACACTCTTCCATAGCAAGTTCCTCTGAAGCTCATTAAGACCCAGGAAGTTCTACAGAAAGCTTGTTAAGATTTGGGCAATTCTAAAAAAAAAAAAAAAAAAAAAAAAAAAAAAAAAAAAAAAAAAAAAAAAAAAAAGAAGAAGAAGAAGAAGAAGAAGAAGAAGAAGGCGGCTCAGGAGGAAAAAAACAATTCAAAAGTCTAAGAGACACCCCCAAACATACAGTCTACTGCTGTTGCCCTTGGTTACCCCTTCTACCAGATGTAGAAGGTAAATCCCTGTTGCTGAAGACACCATATACTTCAAAAACAAGGTCCAAAGAACCGTAAACTGGTATTAATCTGTACAGCCCCTCCCTGAGGACTAACTTTTCTGGTACCAGAAGATGTCATTCAAGTTTTCAAAAGAAGGAGGCAAACAAAAATCTTACCCAGCTAGGATGCCTATGAATCATATCAGCAACCAGCATGGCAAGATAACCTGACTGATACATTAGCGGCACTAATACTTGGTGGTAACCTGCTGTTCTCTTATTAGACTTAAGACCCGCTCCGCCTGTGACCCTATGGCAGTCAGGACCTGCACTGATGTCTGAGGCTCCTGTTGACATCCGAAGACAGTGAGGGTGCCCAGGAACTGGGCCCATACCTGGGGCCATATCGGGGTCCATGGGCCTCACTGTCGTTGAGTCCATCCCGATGTGAGTGGACCTGCAGTGGTCTCTGTTGATGTCCGTGGCCCCTGTTATCACGGAAAGAAGTAAAGATAGAGTTGCACAGAATTGGCCCTGCCCCTCACCAAGTGCAGCACTTGGGAGAGCAGGTCCTGCACCTCCCCAGAGCAGTGCAGAACTGTCCATGCTGAGACCGCTGTGGGTGAGCAGGACCTGAAAGCATGACAGTGCTCAGAGAGTTAGCCCTTTGGTGGCATGGACAAGGGAGAGATAACCCCCTTGCCCTCACCTTGTCTTGCCACTGACTGCAGTCAGGAAAAGCAGGTACCGGGGTCATAAGAGTGGAAGAACTCTCCTGCCCCTCGCCAGCTGCAGCACTCAGGAGAGAACTCCCTGTACCTAGCTCAGACAGCACAGTAGAGCTGACCCCGTTGACAGGCACAGGTGAGACAGTACCGTGGGTGTGGCAGCAGGAGATTTGCCCTGTCCCCTGGCTCCTATGCCATGGAGTGGCAAGGGTCAGGGAAATATGACCTCCCCCTCCCACCCTTTGCCACATGCAGAAGGCAGGAGAACCAGCCTCGGGGGAACGAGAATGGCAAAGCTAGCCCTGCCTCTTTCCAAGTGCAGCAGGCCTACCCCTCACCTGGCAAAAGAGTAGGAGCGTGGGTGAGCTGGACCCTAGGGTAAGAAAGGAGGAGAACTGGCCGCAATCCTTGCTATCTGCCACACTGGGTGAGCTAGCCCAGGTAGTGATGATTAGGGAAAGCTGGCAGGCTAAACAACCTAGCTACCCACCTCATCCAGGAACTGCTGGAACATGTGAAGGGGCTGGTCCTCCAGGATCTCCATAAGGCAAGGCAACAATAGGATATCCAAGAGGATTCCCAGTGAGGGCCCAGTTCTGATAGTGTAGCAGAAGCCAGAGGCCTCAAACCAGACCAATGACTCATTGCAATGGACACTTACTTACAAGTAAAGATGTGTGGACTACAGGGTATACGACTCACAGGGGCACACTACAGTTACCATGCTAAAATAATTTTTATTTATTTTTTGTTTGTTTATTTAGTTAGTTGGTTTGGCTTGATTTTGTTTGTTTGGACTTTGTTTTGGTTTGGTTTGGTTTTTTAGGTTTTACTTTTAAATTATGTTTTGTGGGGAAACTGCAAGGTCAGAGGGTGGAGGTGAGGAGATTGGGAGATGAGTTGAATCAGGACACGCGATGTGAAATCCACAAAGAATCAATAAAAAGTTTGAAAAAAAAGACCCTCTCAATAAGAGGAATATGAAGCCTGACACTATAGTTGGGTACTAACAATATATTGCTAGTGAAGCCATGGTTATTAGAGAATAATTCACAACCACCAATTTTCTAAATCAATATAATCCCTAATAACAATCTATAAACATTTATCTTTATACCAACAGACAAGTGTGGTCTTTACCGTCCAACAAGGAAACATCTGCTTGCAACAGATGAAACCACCACAGAAAACCACAATCAATGGGTAGGAGGTGGTAATAGAGGAAGGACGTAGTAGCAGCAGAGGGTTGTAGCTATTGTCTTAATGGCAGTTTCCTTTTTTTTATTAAAAATTTCCATCTCCTCCCCTCCTCCTCCTCCTTCCCTCCCCTCCCTTCCACCCATACCCCCACTCCACCCCTCTCCAAGACAAAGAGCCATCCAGCACAATCAACACTTCAAGGTCGAATAACTCAACATAGTGAGAGGCTGCACAACCTCTATTTTCAACCTAATCCTAGTAGCATCCAAAATGTTGCACCCACTTCAGAAGAATTACCTTAAAATAACCACCATTCCTTGTCATTCATATGGCTTCTGGTTCCGGAAAGGAAGCCAGCTGACCTACATAGCTGACTGCTTCAAGCTTCAGACCCTGTGGGACTGATGCATTTACCTTTTCCAAGTTGGGCTTAAAAGATCAATGCCCAGAATGTTCATTCCTCTGCCTAGTCTGAAAGGATAAGAACTAAAGTGGGAGACTCATCACAGACAGAAGATGGAAAGCCCAAGCAGGCAAACACATTTCAGGCTTTTTTTCTATGAGTCGCTATCCGTTAGCCAAAGCAAAGCATAAAAGCAAACTCTGAGCTACAGGTGGGACAGTATACTCAGCCAACAGCTAAAACCTCCCATTTACATGAGAAAGGACATGGATATGAGAAGAGATAAAAGAATGGAACATGAATTTAATCCACAACAGGGGAACTTGCTGAGAAAAGAGAGAAAATTCTTTCCCCCACATAGCTGTGCCATACAATTTTTCCTTTCTTTATGCCACCAGGCATTAAGCAGCTACAAGCATCTGTTTAAAATGTCGAAATAAACTGATATGTTTGTCTGTTTTCATTCCCTGTCTATGTCTCCAAGGCTCATGTCTCACCAGATGGGAAATGATTCAAAAGGAAAATGATGATCCATTTTAGCCAGAAAGAATATTGAACTATGTTACAGAACAGCTGGCTTGGCCCTTCAGCTCAAAGTAAGCTTTGCTTGGCTCAGACCCCATTCAGAAAATTCTGTCCTCAGAAACAAAAGAATACAACCAGTCTAGTAGCCTTATTAGGGGTAGTTTAGAAGTCAACCTGGAAAACTCAGAGCATGAGGAGACTAAGTAAATATGTAGGTACAAGATCACAAACCAACAAAAAAAATTCTAGCCGAGGACATTTGTATTAATTTCTCAGTGGGGCCATATCACTTTTGGACTCTAATGAACAAAGGTTATTTTTAAAAAGAAGACTCATATGCCTGATGTGGTTGTCCTTCTGTATATGTGTTGCTTTTATTGGCTTATGAATAAAGGTACTTTGGCCCATAGCAGGGCAAACTATAGCCAGGCTAGAAGAGATCTATATAGAGAGAGAGTAGGCAGAGTCAGAGAGATGACATGCAGCTGCCATAGGAGATAGACGCCCAGAATTTTACTGGTAGGCCATAGCCTTATGGCAATACACAGATTAATAGAAATGAGTTAATTTAAGATGTAAGGGTTAGTTAATAAGAAGCCTGAATTAATAGGCCAAGCAGTGTTGTAATTAAGATAGTTTCTGTGTGATTATGTGGGTAGAGTGGCCGTGAAACAAATCGACAGCCTCCACCAATATATGCTTATGTCTAGGAAACTATTATAATGCAAAAAAAATTATCTCAGGTCATCACACGGCTTAAAAGAATTGACCTAACCACACCAAAAGGGAAACCACACAAAAAGAGTTGAGTTAACAAAACAAAAAGGGAAACCACACATAAAGGCCAACTCTGGTATGCCTCAGTGAGGACAAGGTACCAGGACTGTACACTAGATTGCTCAGCATCATTTGTAGTTCACTGCATATATCATTCCTTATATTTAAATGGAGCTCATCTCTACTGGTTCCTCTTCCCATACCATGGATTGTGTTGTTCTACATCCTTTCTTCTTTCGTCCTCAAGTTGCCTGAACTAGTTGGGAAAAGGAGTCGTATGTCTCTAATTGCAGCATTCATAAAAGTGAGAGCTTGTTGGAGGACACTGTGCAGTCATTCTCAGCAGCTCAGACTAAAAATAACCACACAGAAACTGTATTGATTGAATCACTATTAGTTCCAACTTCATATTGGCTAGCTCTTATACCTTAAATTAACCCATTTCCATTATTTTACATTTTACCACAAGGCTTGTGGTTTACTAGCAAGGTTCTGGTGCATCTGTCTCCTGCTGTGGCTACATGGCGCATCACTGACTCCGCCTTCTTTCTCCCAGTATTCAGTTTAGGCTTCCTGCCTAGATCTACTCTGCCCTATCACAGGCCAAAGCAAGTTTTTTTATTCCTTAACCAACAAAAGCAACACATATACAGAAGGACTTCCCACATCATCTCCCCTTTTCTATCTTAGTAAAAAGGAAAGTTTTAACTTTAATATGGTAAAATTGCATGTAACAAAACAGGTATCAAACAAGAATTAGAGTTACAATATTTATATACGCTTTATCTTTTATCATAAATAAGGAAAACTATAATTATAACTATCTATTCTTCAACGCCATCAAAGACCCCAAAAGGATATAATATTATCTAAGTTAACAGGAAGGACATTGTAAGCAAGTTCCAAAACTCTAGAATTGACAAAGACACCTTGCTACCTGAACAATCACCCAAAGTTCTTCTATAACATTTTTCTAGGCATCCATATTCAGTCTACAGGCTTATGGTATCCAGCAGACTTTTCTATGAAGCAGCAAATTTGAAGATCTGTTTAGCCTTGTAATGGCAAAGTCCATCAGTTCCTTTCTTCATTCACAGTCAAAAAATTCAAAGAAAGCACAATAATATACATAATCCAGACTCTCTTGTGTGTCTATTCCATTTTTACATGGCTTATTTTTCTTACTTTATTACTTTTTCTACAAGTTTATTTACTTCTATGATATTTGGAACCAAAGGAAAGGTCCAGTCTTAATAAAGCCCAGTTTTATATACAATTCAGTCTTACATAAAACACAGAAACCTGAAGAACTCTCCTCCTACAGAAATCTGAAGAGCTCAAGTGACTGTTTCTCTTCATAATTAAATATGGTTTTTTGAATATTTTTACTTGATTATTACCCGAGTAAGAGATTCTTCTCAGAAAATAAGGCAGAGGGTGATTGAGGAAGTCACCATATGTCAGCCTCTGGCCTTCATATGCATGTACAAACATGGGTACACGCACACACGTACACATATGCAGAGATATGAACAAGTACACACACACACACATATATAACACACACACACACACACACACACACACACACACACACACATATTTTTAACCCAAACCTTGATACAGAAAAACCTATAGCTTTCACCAGATTTTTCTCCTCTTTTTATAAAGCATAGATTCTGGAAAATTATTACCTGTGACTCAACAAAATTCCATATTATTGACCTTTTGTGCTGCTTGATTCATTTGCTAGGGTGCTACGGCTGCCCTATAAAGAGAGAAAGAAGCAATAGCAAGAATGAGGACAACCATCGCTAAATGGATTTCCCTCTTACCGAGGCTATCATCTGGAATTTCCAAGCCTCTCAACCTTTTCCTAAAGCTATTAATATTATCACTGTGTTGACCTTTGATGCTGTTTGCCATTTTGAAATTTACAGATCAGCAAGCACCAGTAAATCTTGTCAGAATGAATGCAAATGTAAGACACAGTCATTACTGACTCCTCATGGTAAAGAATAGCTTGCTACAGTGTTATTACAGAGACACAATTTATCCTGATTGCCAGAAAGATGAGACACCCTGAATGTAGGCAGTAAACTCACCCAGAGAAATAAATTTCCCTGGCATTGCCCACACAAAAGCTGGCTCTGGTGGATGAATGCTGTCAGGACAGCCAAGGCTGGTGATGGATCCGCACTTGCATGACTCTTCTCCCCTGCGAGAGTATGAAAGTCAATTTGCTCTCATTCATTCTGTTCATCACACTAGACATGTTCAGGGCTTGAACTCAGAAAAGGAAGCTGGATAAATCACGGTCCAGATGCTTGATCCTACCTCTGCACTGGATGTTCCTTCATATCTCAGCCCTGCACAATAGGCACCCCAGAATTCAGATACCAAAGGATCCCAGGCCAGAGGGTGGTCTTTGCCCTGACAGGCATGCCTGTTTTCCATACACAAGCGTTTCCACAAAAGAATAGACTTCATAACACAGCAAAACTCCACTCTGTGGCCATTGTATCATCTCCGTGTCTTTTAAGCCATTTTCTTCGCGATTGAAAGCCTTTGCAACACTGCTTATCAGACAAAGAATTTTAGTGCAGTATTCCTTTCATAGGAAGAGTGTGAATGAACAATTACCCTCTAGGAAGCACAAGTAAAGAAATGATGTATTTTACATGTGCTGAAAATCACGAGGGCCAGTTTGTGTTTATTAATCCTTGGAGAAACAAGGCATCTTTGAAAGAGGTTGATTCTAAACACATGAAAAGGAACTTATCTGAGAGTGCAAAGGAGAGCGGGGCTTGCAATAAGGGCAGGTTGGTTTGGACGGCCCAGATCTCAGCTAAGGACTCAGACGTTAAAATACCTGAGACAGCCTCACCAGCAGATGCAGCACAATAATACTCTGGGGGGCTCGCAAGACCTGCTGATCAAGAACAGAGGACAAGTGTCATGGGAGCCTTCAAAACACAGAAGGAAGGAGCAAACATCAGATCTTAAGTGCAGCATAATCAAACTGTCTATTTTACAGTTCTTCAAAATAATTCATTTTAAAATCCTTGAAGGGCATTATAAATTAGAAATGGAAAATGTAATCTCTTTATAGTCTGCATTGAATTTAAAGAATAATAGAAAACAGTATAATGCTTGAAGTCTACACAGGTTTCATTATAAAAAAGTAGACCTATTTAATAATCTAAACTATATTGGTAGCATATTTATAAGCATAAGCACCTTGGAGAATAGGCATTAAAATATCCATTATTTTGAGACCCCTCAGAAAACTGACATTTGACACAGAAATTTTAAAACCAAGGGTTCAGTTTTTTACACACTTGCCGAGTGTGTCCACATGTGGAAACATTATTGTAGGGGCTGAGGGTCAAACAGTCTCCATCTAAAGAGCTCAGCAACAGATTGACAGCTCAGCGATAGGTTCTTAATATACAGTGATTCTTTTCATATGACAGAGAGAGTTAAGAAAATCATTTTTACAAACAAAAGAAACCCATGAAAATGGGGGATAAAATAATTTTTCTTTTCTGATGAAGTACCTGGTGCATAAATAATTTTACCAAAGCCATCAGCTATCAGAAAAATTGAACAGTAATAACAGTATACTTATAATAATAATAATAATAATAATAATAGTTTTTCAGCCAAAAATGCCCTGTTTACTCTGGACTAAGCCTTTCCAATTTAATTTAAAATATGTGTGTGGAATAATGGGTAGATTTCAGCTGGTTTACTCAATTGCTCTTCACCTGATTGGAGGTAAAGTCCTCCACTGAACCGGAAGCTTGCCATGTAAGCGAGACCAGCTTGCAGTGAGCTTCTGGGAACTCCCAGACTCCTTCCAGTACTAGGATCACAGGCTTGTCTTCCCATCTGGTCTTTTCTCCGAGTGCTGGGGGACCATTTGCAGGTCCCCGTGCTTCAACAGAAAGCACTTTATCCACTCAGCTGTCTCCCCAGCACCAAATTAAAAAAAAAATTAAAGCACAATTTTTCTGTTTTTAATTAGTGATGACTCTAAGATTTCAAAGCAAAGTTTATAGAAACAAGTGACGCCTGCATACAGAAAGAAATAACATTTCAAACTTACTTCATAAACAAAAGAGCAATTTACCCGGTGTATCTTTATGCTTTTTGAAGCATTACAAGAAACACAACTTCGAATCAGATTCTAGGGGTAGACAGACAAAATAGCAAAATTACATACTCCTTAAGTCAACAACAAAATTTCTTCACAAACTGAAAGCGAAGTTCTGTCATGTGTATATCTCAGGATACAAACAACAGCAGAAAATGGGAAAATAGACGTAAACAGCTTCCAGGTCACCAGGATGGGGGCTGTTCCAGCTGTACCAGTGAGGGCTGTAGCTACCATGCCTGCCACGCCCTTTCTGAAATTCAACCCCACTCCTCAACTACCTATTCCCTAGAGGAGATAAATCTCAGGAATTTATTAAAAAGCAAATTACTGTGTGCTGTGTGAATATTTTGAGACAAGCAGTGAATGTTTATTCATTGTTTTAAGCTACCTCAAAAACTGGGGAGTAAAGCAGGCATGAAGAAAATTAAGTAAAGTAATTCATAATGAATATTTTAAGGTAAGTTCCTTATTCTTAAAAAAAAAAAAAGGTGTAGTGTACTAACTACATACTCACTAAGAACATTTTTATTGTTTTATTTTTAATCAATTTGTTCTGACAATTTCATATGTTCTCATAGTATATTCTGGTGACATTCCTCCACCCATTTCTAACCCTGTGCCACCTTTCCCTCCCCATAGATCTGTTTCACACTATCAAATCTTTTTGGCTTTGTTTTTGTTTTGTGAACTTCCTTGATTAACCAGGGCCACACAGGAGAACATGGGTGTGGAGTTATTCATTGAAGCATGAGGGTTTCACCAGTGGCTGCTTGACTGGAGACAAGAACTCTCTACCATTCCTCACAAAACTAAAAATCTATGTCCATTTGTTTCATACATTTTCTTTATGAAATCCCAAGTAACAATGGAAAAACAATAGAAATAAAAATTAATACTTTCATTTCTTTTCAGAGCATAAAATATTAGCCTAATGGTATAATATGAGGTCAGTATTTTTTTAAAAAAAATTGAATATCTTTGCTAACAGTGGACAATTGAAAATGAAATTTAAAGATATTTTATTGGTAGTAACAACCTGTAACTATTCACACACCAAAATTGCTAAACCTTTGAGGAGATATTGATTGATGGATACCAAAATCAATGAAGAAATGTACTAGTTTCTGTAAATCAGAAGAATAAACACTGAAACATTATCAATTCCAAGCAAAATTCTAACCAAATCTCACCATTCTACTTACATAAACTCATAAAGTTGGTATAAAACACATGGGAAGCCCCAACAAACTCAAGAAGACCAAAATGTATAAAAAAAAAAAAGGCTAAATACATAATTACAACCTGCTCATTCTGTATAATGACTTGCATGCACATTTTCAGGACTAATCATAAGACATTAGATAACCAGTTGGTGTGGCTTCCCTAGGAAAGACTATTTCTCTATCTCCCAGCCTTTCTTGGTGCCCATAGTTCTTTTTCTGGGGTTGAGGCATCATGTACTTTTCCTCTCCCATGGTAACGTGTCTATTGGCATCCTCCTTCTTCACTTTATGTTTAGGCAGTGATGCTGGTGAGACCTTATGGGTGTAGCTACTGATAATTCTAGGAAACACAATCTCAGAACATGCATTCTGTTCCTCCAACTCTTATAAACTTTCCAGCTCCTCTTCTGAAATGTTCCTAAACTTTGGAGGCAGAAGTTATTTTATACATTTATTACTTGGATCCACAACTCTACATTTTGATCAGTAATAGTTATATATATTGGTCTCTGTGGCAAAGAGAAGTTTCCTAGAAAGAGGGTATAAGGATTTGTATTTAGATTATAGTTAAGGATTATGGTGCTTTAGTAAAGTGGTAGCTGGAGTATACACACATACACACAAAGCAACTATTAAAGAAAGGGGGTATGTATTTGAAAGAGAGCAAAAGGAAGTACATGGGAAAGTTTGGAGGGAGGAAAGGGAAGGTAGGAAATAATGTCATTATGTTACAAATTATAACTTCAAAAAATAATACAAAATATTATATATATATCATAAATATATTTTATATAGATTAAATAAAGAGAAGAAGAGGCTACCAGAGCCTGGCTTCCAATGTGAAGTGTCTGCTTCAAGAAAAGTCTCAGGAAAATGACAAAGGTCACAAACCAGCTCACACAGCACAAAGTATGCAGAACACATTAAAAGAAAAGGGGTAGGAAAGAAAAGACAATGCGAATTATAACACAAAGAGGATACAATGTTTAAAATGAGGGAAGTCACACAGAAAAAGAAGAGAAGATATTTAAAAGTGATTGTCATTGGGGCTGGAGAGATGGCTCAGTGATTAAGAGCACTGGCTCTTCTTCTAGAGGAACCAGATTCAATTCCCAACACCCACATGCCAACTCACAACTGTCCGTAACTCCAGCTCTGGGGGATCAACATCCTCATACATTCTTACCTGCAGAACACCTATGTACATAAAATAAAAACACCAGGTGTTGTGAGACCAGAGGCCAGATCCAGAGTCCAGGTTCAGCTGGCAAAAGATACAGAGAAGAAATTATTTCATTTTTGACTGAATGCTTTGTGCTTTCTGATCAATGAGTCTGGATTTTATAGACAATGCAAAAAAATCTTCATTTTCTGAGTTTTTTTTTTTTGCAAACATTATTCATTTTGTACACATTATTATCTACCAGGTAAAAGAAATACATGCTTGAATTTGTATCTCAGGTAGAAACACTGAAAAAAAATCAGCAGTTAAAATTGAAAACACTTGATACCAGTGTGGTTCATCTACAGGAACCACATTTTTGTGGTCACTAATCTGGTTGTTTAAACTCAAGCACCCAAAATCTTGTATTATAAATTTACTTAGCAATCTTATATACTAAATATCACAATTTGCTTGCCTAATGCAAAATGATCGAACAAGGGACAAAAAAATGCCTGTCAATTTCAACTGTGAAACATTTCTTTTAGTAAATGATATCTCTGAAAAATACAGAGGACAAAATACAAGTGAGTTAAAGTGCAAATAATACACATTTGCCTTGGTAATAATTCTCTGAAGGAATGAATACTATATCTAAAACTTAAGTTGGGTATGGTGGTACATGCCTTTGATTCTAGGACTCAGGAAGCAGAGTCAGGTGAGTCTCTGAGTTTGATGCCAGCCTGATATACAAAGAGAATTCCAGGACAGCCAGGGCTGCACTGAGAAACCTGTCTCAAAAATAACAACAAAATATATATGGGATGCGTGTGTAATATATATATATAAGTTCAAGGTCTTCCTTTGTGATACAAAGAATTTACATGTGATCCTGTCTGAAAATAAAATAAAAGAAAGAAAAAATGCAATTCATTCTAAGGAAATCCAGACCTTTCCTCCTCACATTCTAATTATTTATTTCGTTATGGTTACAGGTTTTTAAAAAACTGGGTGAACACGCAATGGAGTTTCTCTTCAAACACTGAATATGTGCTTATAAGCAAAAGATTTTGCAAGTCATTTCTGGAAATCCATGAGGTGACCATTAATAAAATTTCCAAAAATGAATCATTTTAGCAACCCATATAGAGTCAGTTAATGAGCAATTAATTCTAAATGCTGGAGAGAAATATGATTTGTATCTGCAGGCAGGAACCTCCTCCATCTGACAGGAAGAAAAAAACAACTCTTGGACACAGGTGCTGCTTTGGGAAGTTGTGACTAAGTGCATGGCAGGAAAGGCTTTCCATGATCCCATTCCAGTTCTAAAGAAATCCTACGTCTTAAATCAATTATGCTCCAGTAGTGTATTAACAATTTATTGGTCCTATTAAAAATGTTTGGTGTATATAGAAGTGTTTTCAGACCTGTAGAAATAACTGCAAAGCCCCCGCTCCCACCACAGTTCACCGACACCAACTGGTTGGGCAAACTGAAGGAGGTACACTCTTCCTCCAAAAGACATTTTAATTTGAATATAGAACACTCTTTGAGGGAAGGAAAGAGAGGAGAAGGGAGGGGATAAACTATTTAGAAAAATGAAAAATGTACTGTAACTCAACCCCCTGTAATTACTACACTGATCCTTTAAAATATCCGGAGTTTGTTTGATGTGTGATCTGCATTTTACTGCAGACAGATTTCTTAACAGAAAATTGTTTTCCATTTTCATTTGTAACCTGTGGTGACATAAAGTGAACCGAGTTCTATAAATTACCATGGAAATTGATGAAGCCAACAGTTTGGCGGAACAGAGCCCCGAGGATATGACAAGCACAAGGAAAATAGGAAGCTTGCAATTGCAGATCCAAATTGGAGAAGAACACATCGGAATTGCAAATTCCTTAATACTAAAAGTGGACAGCGCCTATAGCTGCTTTACCCAATAGTTTTGCAAGAAAATTAAAATCGGTCACTCCATTAGCACCTCTACTTGAAACTTGTATAATCTCAAGCTGTAGGGTGCTCTTCACCAGAAGTGTACATCAGGATCATCCACTGGTGATTGCTGATGGCTAGTAAACATGTCTGACTCACTTTACAGTCTTTCTTTGAGCAGCATCATGACCAGATGGCTTAATGAAGCCACTTTGTCTGAGACCATGACTAAGTGCTGCTGTGGGGACAGACATTTTGTCACGGAATCAGAGTTAACTTTTTTTTTTAAAGTCTGTGCCACGGAGGAACTTTGACATGCTCTATTTGCAACTGTCTGCATGAAACCAGGAAGACGGGAGTTCTGAAGCTGCTGGCTTAGAGAAAATGAGGGTGCAATTAAAAAGAAAAAGGTTAGGAAAAGAACATGCTGAGAATTGAAAACAAAAATCTGAAAGTGATGCCCCAGCCTGCCCATAAGGTTCTTCTCGCAGTGCAGAAAGCAATCTCCAGCGCTCTACTTGGCCCACCCTCTGCTGTCTTCTCTCTCCTGTTGCCTGCTCTTGTGTTATTCTTTTTTTTTACAACTCACTGAAATAGAACTTTGAGTGTTCAAAATCTCTGCTCTATTACTCTGATGATGCGCGTTATCCCAAATTTATTTGTTCCCTTAGACCTCTGTTGCATCTTTTTCCTTTAGTTCTCAGCTCTTTGCCAGTGGTTCTTCCCCAACACTATGTTGTTTCCACCAAGTATATTAGCAATCTTTTTGGGGAAGACCCGGACCCATACATCAATCTAGAATGATTCTTGGGAGCACAAACACACTTTAAAAAAAGGGAAACTTTTCAGTTTGTTTCTGCATTTATAAAGAGAAGAAGAAACACGGGAGTTTTTAAAACATGTTTCATAAAAGATCATCGAATTGGAACGGAAGGAAACCGTGGGGATTTTCTAGTCAACAGTGAAACATTATAATTTTGCACATAAAGAAGTTGTGGCCCGAGGAAGAATATGATTTACTGAGAGTAACCCCAATAGTGGCAGAGCTAGTCCCTATAAACTCTCAGGTCCATGAACCAAAAGCCCTAGTGATACAAAGTATCTGTACCAAAGACAAACTCTTCCGGGATGATAAGGATCCAGTTCATTCAACTATTTCCACTGTGACTGCTCTTGAGCGTAACCCTTGGGTTTGGATGACATCAAACTCTCATTATTTGAAAGCAATCATATAAAATACTCCACTACGCATTAACCTTCCCACAAGAACATTTTTTTTTTTTTGCTTTGATGAAACCAGCCCCACCTGTCTCTATGCCTCATTAGAAACTGACAGGAACACAAAGGCCCATTCAAACTGAGACCTGAGATCAACATGTTCCCAGCTGAGAAGTGGAGGAAGACCTAAGAGGGAAAATGGGGGGGGGGGGGCGCGATTACAGGGGGAGGGCAATTCTGACGTCTGACCCATTCGGGCACTATGATTAAACTTTCACAGTGAGAAAATACCTAGATGCTGGCTGGACCAAGAGCTCATTGTACTCTAGAGACACAAGACAGGTAAGGATTTCATGGCCTGGTAGACTGAGAAATTGTACAATAAGACCAATTTAAATGCATTTATTTTCTACGAAATTCTCATAGTCTTTTAGCCAGCAAGCCTTGTGATACTCAAAAATTACAGACAAATTACCCAAATTTGTTTGGACAAGAAATCCAAAGCTAAGGAATACTATTAGGGAAATGGCTATTCTAGAGCAGTTCTGCAAACTATAATCTTGTTCGTGCTAGAGTTACAGCAAACAAGCCTTGTTAATCAGTTATCAACAACAAGAACACGTCTGTTTTCTCTTAAGCCTGATGGTTTCAGAAAACTCACTGTGTTACCTTCAATAAGATGAAAATGGTGAGGGGGGAGAGCAAGCAGAAAGCCTCCTTCAGGATGTGCGGATCACAGGACTCAAGCAGGGTACTGTAAAGGTAAGTTTCAATCACCAACTTGACACAATACAGAAACACCTGGAAAGATAATTACAATGAGAAATTGTCTAGATTAGATTGGCCTGTAAATCTGTCTGGATTGCTAACTGTAATGGGAAGACCCAATTTAAAGGGGGGTATCATCGTTCCCCGATTTTAAATCCTGAGTTTTATTTTTAAGACATATTATTTATTTTATTAACGTGTTTGTACACTGGTGTGCAGGTGCCTAAGAAGGCCAGAAGGAGGTGTCTGATCCCCTAAAGCTGGAGTTATAAGCACTTGTGAGCCGACCGATGTAGGTTCTGGGGATAGAACCCTGGCCCTTTTCAGGTGCAGTTCCTAGCCACTGAGCTATCTCTTCAGTCCTGGTTCCAGACCTTATGAAAAGAAATGAACTGAATGCAAGCATGTCTACATTAATCTATTGTTCCTGCTCTTGACTGGGGATGTAGCTGCTTCGGGTTTCTGCTGCCTCGGCTTCCCCTTAGTGATGGACTCTAGTCTGGAAATGTGGGCTAAGTCAAACACTCTCTCCCACAGACTGCTTCTTGTTACTGTGTTTTGTCACAGCAAAGTAAACAAAACTAGGACGGGCATGATAATTCGCACCTCATTTTTCTTTCCTTTTTCGAAAACATGAGCAGTTCTTTTAGTGTATGCATAGTGATAAAATACTTGAAAGAAAAAGAAGCACTTATTCCTTAAAGTCACACAAAGAAACTCTCATAACACATGGAAGGAAACTAAATATATTCAAAAATATGTTTAAAATATTGTAGCTAAATCATACCGGGCCAAAAAGGAAACATTTCAAGCAACAGTATGTATAGTAACTGCAATATGTTGACACTCCAAAACATATAACTCAGTAAGTTCACAGTGATAAACATGGGCAAAAGGAAAAGTGCAAAGCATTGCTGAGTGCTGGGTGCAAATGCTATGGTGACTTTCTTCTTCAAGGTCTACCTGAGCTAAGCAAACAGCTGACGAAGGGACATTTCTCACCACACACGTTTCTAATTCATAAAAAGGGGAAGCAGAATAATTACAGTGTCACACTAATGAAGTGATGGCTCTAGACAACAATCAATCCCCTGAGCAACAAAAGACGCTCAGGTTACTCTGGGGGCGGAGAGGCTCCATGAAATATCCCTGCCCTAAAACTGAACCTGAATTTGATCAACTCCTTTAATCCAAATGCCTTTGAGAATAAATACAGGTCTCCGAGGAGCATGTAAAATGATAGCGCTATAGTAAAATCAGCAGAATTCACAAAATGAAAAATCCTGCAGTTCATCCTGGTTTCCTCAACAAATAAATTACAAGGAGGAGAAAAAGGACAGGAAACACAGCAATGGATTTCAAACGCCTGTCTTCTACCTGTAGCCAGGTGGTGTTATTTTAGGAGAAATTATTATTTTAGAAAATGTTGACAGTTTTTTTTAAGTAGTTGCTTTATAAGGATGCATGCAGCCCCACTTTTGAATCTACTTGAACCTGGTGTTAAATGAAAGCTCTTGACAGTGAAATGAGATACAGATACTGATTGTTGATGCCGAGTCATGTCTACATAGAAGATCTGGCGTAATACCCTGTCTAGTGTCATATGTTTAATATTACACTACATTAAAAGGCTTCTTAATGTGTTCTGCTTTATCACAATCTTATTTTTATAGCACATCTGATTCATTTTAAATAAAATAAGGATGACCAGAACTGCAGAGATGATTCAGTGTTTAAGAGCTCTTTTTGCTCTTACAGAGGATCCAGGTTCTGTTCCCAGTATCCACAGAGTGGCTCACAACTGTCTCTATATAATACTCCAGTTCCAGGGAATCTAACGCATTCTTCTGACCTTAGTGGGCAACAGGGGTGCATGTGGTGCACAGATCTGCATGCAGGAAAAACAGTTATGCACATAAAATAAATAAAAACATAAAGGATAACCAACATTTGATTCAAAATGATCAGAGGTTACCTTTCTGCTGCTGTTTCTAGTATCAGTCGTTTGCTCTACCCATTCTTTCTCTACCTAACCTCTCAGTGCGTCTGTTTTCTACTAATAATATAGCAAGGACAGCTGTCAATTACAAAGTATTACTTATGCAGAAATTAGTTGAAAAGCAACTAAGAACTACCACTGGCTTATGACAGTTATTTAATAGTTTGTATTTTGTGCTTGATATGTCTTTTCAGATCTTTATAATAAACTTCAAACCATCCATCAATTAACTTAGAAGAAGGACCACCGCTCTGTAAAGTTCTGTGTGTGAGTGTAAATATCAATGGCTCAAGCACTGGGCTGAACTCCTGGAGTTCAATTGAGGAGAGAAGGGAGAGAGAGCATATGAACAAGAGGGGGTCAAGAGCATGATGGGGAAAACCATAGAGACCGATGACCCTAGCTAGTGGGAGTTCATGGACTATGGACTGACAGCTGGAGAACCTACATTAAACTAAACTAGGCCCTCTGAATGTTGGTGAGAGTTTTGTGGCTTGATCTCTTGGGGAGGGGGCCCTGGAAGTGGCACCAGGACCTATCCCTATTGCATGAACTGGCTTTTTGGAGCCTGCTCCCTATAGTGGCATACCTTGCTCAACCTTGATACGAGAGAGGAGCTTGGTGCTGCCTCAAGTTGGTATGCCAGACCTTGTTGACTCCCCAAGGAAGTCCTTACCCCCTCTGAGGATTGGATATGGGTGGTGGGAAGAGAGGAGGTGAGGGCAGAAGAAGGAAAGGGAGGGGGAACTGGGGTTGGTATGTACAATGAAAAGTGAATTTTTCTAATTAAAAATGAAAAAAAAGAAAAAGAAAATCAATGGCTCAATACCTTGGACTTAATCTATTTTTAGATACCAGCCATTCATGAGTCTATCTTTTTCCTGAACTTATTATATTATAAACAATCCAAAAATTACTTGGAATCTTCCCTGGTCTACATAAATCCTTATTGGACAGATGGAAGGAAAAAATAACTGCAAATCTTTAATTTCTTTCAGCATGAACATTCTTTAAATATTTTTAATTGAACTAAGTTTAAATTGTTGGTCTTAGTGAAAAATACATGTGAAATTTAAACTGTTACTATTATTGTGATCTTAGGCAAGCAAATAGTAACATGGAATATGTTTAAATACTAAAAAATATAATAATCCAAGGGTTGTAGACATTGCTCAGTCATGGAAGTACCTTCACACATGCATAAGGACCTTAGTTCAATGCCGGCACTTATATAAATATGAAGCATGGTAGCACATTACAGAAACCCAGCTAAGTGGCGGCAGAGATGGAGGAATACTGGGACTTACTAGTCAACCAGTCTAGTCAAACTGGTGAGCTACAGGCTCAGTAAGAGACCATGTCTCAAAACATAAAATGGAGAGAGATTGAGAAAAACAGACGATATCAATTTCTCATGCACATGCACACACACCCATGCATATAAAATGTGATATATACACACAGTGTGTAAGTCAGACATGATGCTGTCCCCCTGAAATCTCAGAACTCAGAAGGTTTAGAATGGAGAATCATGAGTTCAAGGCCAGCCTGAACTTATAACGAGACCCTCTTTTCTAAAACAACAATAAAAGGTATATAAAAACTCTTAAAATAGGAAGACAACTTTCTAATTTTATACCAGGAGTCAACAACAAGCTCTTTCTGTCAAAACAAAGTGAATTTTTGAGTTTTCAGACCATAAAACCTCTGCTGTAGCCATTCACCCTTGTCATTGGGGTATGACAGTAGCTGTGGAGAATTGTGAACAAATTATAGTGACCATCTTCCAATATCCTTTATTTATGACACTGAAATTTAATTTTATAACATTTTTCATGTATATGACATACTGTTGTTGCTTTTACCTCTTGAGCACTTTGTTTTGTTTTGCTTAAAAATGTTAATTTCTTTGGTAATTTCACACATGAGTATAACATATTTAGATCATATCTACTGCCTACCTCATCCACAACTTACCTTAGGAGCCCACCACCCCTGCAAGCTAGGGTCTTACTTTATTGCTTGACCTGGCCTAGAATTCCCTACATAAACCAGACTGGCCTTGAACTCATGGCAGACTTCCTACCTCTGCCTCCCAAGAAAGAGTTTGTACTACAAGATGCACCACCAAACTTGGCTAGGTCTTTAATGTTGTTCAGTCACTTTAAAAACGTGAGGTTAGAGGGTCTGGAGAGACAGCTTAGCAGTTGTTAAGACTGTGTATTGCTCCTTCAGAGGCCCCAAGTTGGGTTCCAAGAACACACCTGCCTGTAACTCCAGCTCCAGAGATCTAATGACATATTCTGGTCTTCAAAGACAGCTGTGTTCTTGTACATACACATACTCAACCACACACATACCCATAATAAAAATAATTGTTTAAATGTAAGGTTGGTAATATGGCTGAATAGTACAGCATACACCTTAGTGTGTACAAGGCCTGAAGGATCCACACACAGCACTGTAAAATAGCCAGTAGTCATAATGTAAAAGCTAGATTAAAATCACATGGAACTAGACAGTGGTTTGAATTTAGCCTTATATCAGTTGCTTTTCTGTTGCCGAAGTGTCAAGGGGTGGGCAGGTTGCTCCAAAAGCAATTTAATGAGGAACGGGGTAATTTTGGCTTAATGTCCCAGGGGGATGCAGTCCATCATGACAGGGAAGGCTTGGCAACAGCCAGGGAAAGCATGACCGTAAGAGCAGGATGCAAAGATATCATACTTTATTTAAACATGGAAACCAGAGGAAGAGGGATAGACAGGAAGAAAGAAAAAAGAAAGGAGGAAGGAAGATAAGGACAGGAAGGAAGGAGGAAGGAAGGAAGGGAAAGAAAGGAAAGAAAGAAAGAAAGAAAGAAAGAAAGAAGAAAAGAAAAGAAAGAAAGAAAGAAAGAAATGAAGAAAGAGGAGAAAGAAGGAAGAGGAGAGAGGGGCAGAGGGAAAGGAAGAGAATGAGGGAGGGAGGGAGGGAGGGAGGGAAGGAAGGAGAGAGAGACAGAGAGAGAGAGAGAGAGAGAGAGAGAGAGAGAGAGAGAAAAACATGAGAACATGAAGTATGGTGAGGTTAGGAAACCTCAAAGCCTGCTCCAGTGACAGGCTTCCTCCAGTATGGCTCTACTTCCTATAGGTTCCATCACCTTCCCAAACACCATCATCAGCAAGAGATCATGTGTTCAAATGCCTGTGCCCACAGGGGACATTTCTCACTCAAGCCACCCAGGTTTATAATTTGGCAATACTTGGTTACTCCAAATTGATTTCTTGTTAATTACATTTTGTTTCTTGGAGCACAATAGAAACAGCCATCTTTATGTTTACTGCTAAGGGAAAAACATGTTACATGATTGTAAAATCAGAAACAAATTAATGTGAAGGATCTTTGGTATAATTCTGCTTGGAAGTTTTTCTAATAGATTGCAAGTATTTATATGAAATGAGACTTGACCTATTAAAAACATCTCTAGACAAAATTCCAGCTATAAAGCAGCTACAAGGGACCAAAGTTAACTAAATTAATTTTTAAATCACTTTATGCAATTACCGTGTAGTCAATGGACTGGGAGAACATATTTATCAATATTTAGGTTCTCTGAGTGCCAAGTGGACTTGGTTAAAAAGAGATGAAGAAGGGGAGAAGTTGCCAGCCGGGTGTGTGTGTGTGGCAGTGAGGGAGGGATTGGTGCATATTTGCATTGAATCCTGACATGGGAAATGCAACCAAAGAAATTCCCATCCTTTATTTTAGTAGCTGTAAGAGTGCAGAGAAAATTAAAATACCATGAAATTCAGTTCCCCCTAATAAAAAGGGAACAAAAGGGAGTAAAATGAGAAGATGACCTTGGAGGTAACAAGTGCTCAAAAAAAAAAAAAAAGCAATTTAATGCCTTCTCTGAAAATTTGCTTGCAAATAGTTTGAAGACAAAGTAAAATCATATCTTTCAAATGCCTGAGTCCTTAAGGGTCTAAATCAAGCATGAAGCTTTGTGTGAACCTCAGATGAATTTAAACTCTAAGAAAAAACGTCAAGGTTATATCCCCAATATTTTATTAATCAATGCCAAAATTATAAAATAGCTATCATCTATCATTACCTCCATGTGATTGGCACTGTCTCAGATGACGCAGCCATTGTGCAAAATTCCCATCTCATACACCACTATCGTCTGGCTCCCATCTCTATCATAAGGACTGAGGGGATAAGTAGCCTTCTTAGGGTACCAACAATAAGGAGGCAAAGCAGAAATCCAAACCCAGTTTTAGTTTCAAACTCCAAGGTCTCTCTGTATTTTGAGCAGAGCAATAGTTTAGTTTGCTGACCCATTACTGCCCATCCAGGCTCCTAGATGTGCAGAATGGCAAGGCATTCCAAACAGGCAGCAGCTGCAACCATGCACACTCCAGAGTCTAGCTCTCTACTTGCCTGCAGATGCCAACTGTGGTACTTGTCAGGAAATAAAGACGGGCGATCATGGAAACGCAGCTCATTAGCTAGTTAAAGGGTGGGGGCTGCTGTCTGTGGTGTCGTTTACTTTCCAATCCGTTTCCCTGGAGCCAAAACTAAGAGTAGAGGGTAGGGAGTCCAAGTCTGAATTTGAAATCTGTGCTTTTTATTTGTAATTAGAGACGTGATTTAGACTTTTACTTTGCCTTAGTGAAGAGTGCAGACTCTAATTCGCAAGAGACCTTGGAGTTTTGACATCCAGAGTCGTGACAAAGAAGGCTCCACAGGAGAGCTACAAACAATTCTCCAGGCACCTCTTACGCTTTCCATTTAATTGATGAGGATGATTTCCTCCCTGCAAAAAGACAGAACTGCTGTCATTTCTCCTGCCTATGTTCCTCTACATAACAGAATACCCCAGGGCTTCATCTCAAGACTTGGAAAGTGGACCAAGGTTAGCAACCTCCAAGGCCTATGGGTTAATGAGAAGGAGTAATGTGCTTACAGGAACATCTCTAGAGGGCCAGCCATGTGAGAAGAACCACCCGTGTTTAGAAAATTCAGAACAGGAATCCACGACAGAGCCTCCAAGCACTGGAGACAAGTCTCCTTGATGGAAAATGAGCTCTCCTGTTAACGGAGTGTGGGAAGTAATGAACTGCACTTTCATACATGTTTAGTATTCCTTTCCAGCACTTCTATATTTCTTGTGTCTTTCTTTAACCTCAGTGCTGCTTCCATATGTTTACTTATACTCTTCCAACACCATCACAGTGTCTTCATGCCAGGGTCCAGTGAGTTGGCTCAGTTGGCATAACCACTTGCCTTGAAATCTGACAGCCTGAGTTTGACTCCTGAACCCATGCTTTTATTTTTTTTTATCTTGTTTCCACTGTTTTTGAGATTATGTCATTTCTCCCTTCCCTTTTCTTTCTCTAAATGCTCCCATATGTCTCTTCTTGTTTTCTTGCAAATTCATGCCCAATTTTATTAATTGTGAGATTATGTCTCCTGGTAATGTCAGAAGCTATCCACATGAAGTCTCATCAACAGGGTTGCCTAGACATGAGCTGCACAAGGGCAACAGACATGCCAAAGTAGACAGGGGAAAGCCCGTGAAGTCTGAACTCATGTTTTATTTTGTTTTCGTTGTTTTATTTTGTTTTAAAATTTGGATGTGGTGGCTTACACAGAAGTCCTTGTACTTCTTTAGCAAATTGAGAAGTAGAGACCAGGCATCACCAGGGACTTCATTCAGCAGGCCCGCAGTACACAAAAACAGCAAGAGAAACCCATGGCCTAAATCAATGAGGAGAGGATTGACTGGCCTACAAAAGTCCTCTAACTTCTACATGCCAACTATGGCATGTACTTATCTGCATTTACACACACACAGAGAGAGAGAGAGAGAGGGAGAGAGACAGAGAGAGAGAGAGAGAGAGAGAGAGAGAGAGAGAGAGAGAGAGAGAGAGAGAGAGAGAGAGAGAGAGAGAGAGAGAGAGAGAGAACCACCTACTCCTAGTGTCCATTCATCATGAGCATGTGATGTGGGGGCGTGGTTCTGAATGTGATCACGTGTGTGTATGGAGATGTCAGCTGTCAACCTCAGGGGTTGCTTCTCAGGCATTGTCCAAATCACCTCATAGAACAACATCTCTCACTGTCGTGGAACCAACCAAGAACATCAGGCTGACTGCTCAGGGAGCCCCAGTGATCCACTTGTCTTTTGCCTCTCAGCACAGGGGTTACAGCCTTGCACCACTATTCCAGGCTTTTTTTACAGTGGGTTCCGGGCATCAAATTCATGCATTCACGCCAAGCATTTTTCCCAACGAGTGTATTTCCCTTGCCCTAGATCCTTACTTTTATTGTCTTCTACTAAAACATTTGTGTGTGTGTGTTGTTGTTTTGCTTGATTTTTCTATAACTGAAGAAAAAACTTACATAAAAAGTAGACTCATAATTTTAAAACAAAATAAAACAAAGAAAAACCAATGCTTTCCAAACAGGTCCTATCTAACACTATCTCAAATTAATTTAAGTTCTAGAGTTCTCCTGGGCACTTTAAAGGCAGAGCAAAGTGGGTCCCAACAGGAGTAGATACATCTAAAGCATCTAGGGAGGCTTATTTTGGCCTGAGGACAAATTCACAGCTAGGAAACTAAGGGTTTGGAACCCCTAGGATCATTGTGCATAGCTTGAGCAGGTATCTAGGCCGTAACAAAGTATACTGAATATAAGTCTTATTTACTCTGACTTCCTCTACAACCAAATTAACTGCCCCATTCAAAAGCCATTACTCTAAGCAGATGGTGTGAGTGGCATTGCACAAGCCATTCTGACTTCTCTACCAGTAAGTCTTTGATTATTCTGAAGTGACTTGAACAGAAAAAAAAAAAAAAGCCAGCAAAAAGTCATCGGCAAAGGGTGTTTTTGGACTCTGTGGGTCCTGTTGAACTCAGAAATGAATAGGGTGAAGAACATCTTCATTTAATTCCTTTTTTATCTGTTTCATATAAAAGATCTCATTTATCTTGTTAGAATTCAAGTGAAGTTCTGAAAAGTCTTGGAAATATTTTAGTGCACACATGACTTTACCCACAAAGATAGATTCTCCTTTTACAAAACACCAAGTTGAATAACTCGACACCCACATATGGTAAAGGTAAAAAAGATGATCTCTTTAGAACATGATTTTCTGAGTTCTTTTTTTTAAAAAAAAAGATTCATTTGTTTATGATGTATTGATATTCCGTCTACATATTTGCCTAAACACCAGAAGAGATCCTAGATGGTTGTGGAGCCACCTATTCTGGCTTATCCCCTCCTTTCTCTGATGTGATTACTTCTAACCAACCACACGGAAGGGCCTACCTACCACCTCTCCTTGAATTGTATAAGAGGTTTAGAGGACTTAGAAACATGAGCATGGGCTCAAGTTTGTGCCACCAGTGGGTTCTAAATGTACCTCCCAATTATTTGCTAAGGATTTATGCAGCTGAGAGTTGTTATGGGTCAATCATCAGGTAGCCTTACATATTAGCTGTGTAATACTTTCAGTAATTAAGAATAAATTCATATTCATTACAATAGTCAGTTTTCTCTTGCTAAATCATAAAGGAAAAAGTGTAAATTTAACTTACAGTTCTGGTCCAGGACTTGCTTCAGGTGGTCGTTTTCTTGTTGGCATAGCATCAAGCACAGCACAGCACATGGCAGGGACAGGCGCTGGTCTTTCTCCATCTTCTCATAAAACTAACAATATTTAGCCAGGTGGTGGTGGTGCACGCCTTTAATCCCAGCAGAGACAGGTGGATCTCTGTGAGTTCGACACCAGCCTAGTCTACAAGAGCTAGTTCCAGGACAGACTCCAAAGCTACATAGTGAATCCCTGTCTCAAAAATTAAAATAGATAGATAGATAGATAGATAGATAGATAGATAGATGATAGATAGATAGATAGATAGATAGATAGATAGATAGATGATAGATAGATAGACAGATGATAGACGGATGATAGATAGATAGATAGATAGATAGATAGATAGATAGATAGATAGATAGATAGATAGATAGAGCAAACAATATTAAAATCATGGAGCTCAATCCTGATAGCTTAGTCTAATCCTAATTATTTCTGAAAGCCCTCCCCAGAACCATGTAAGATTTATAGTAAAATGAAGTTTCTTTCTGTGTAATCTCTCATGGTAGGGTTGAAATTTTAGCTCATAATGCCTAGGAAGACACCCAGCTGTATCCAAATCATATCACAGCAAAAAAGCATCTATTCCATTCAAGCCCATGGTGCATTGCCCTTCTGAAATTCATATAGATGCTCAGACACTGGAATTGGTGACATACCAAAAAGGGAAGGCCGTAAGTACTAACTTTGATTGGACACTACTGAGATCCTCACAACCATGGGTCTCACATTCAGGACTCACATAGATTAACTCCTAAACATAATCATGATTTTAAAATTCCAATTTTATTTTTCAAAAGTCATATGTGTGTGTGTGTTCCTGAATATTTTTATACTTTTACAATTCTCATTCAATCGCAAGACATATGTGAGCTGTAAACCAATGCATTCTACAGTATAAGAATTATCTCATCCTTTAAAAAGTTCCTTTCCATTCTGAGAACAATTGGATAGTTTTATGATTTTTAGTTCATTGCCTCTCTCAAGACTTTACTATGAATTTTTAAACTAATTTAAATCACAAATATAGTCTATGTAGTCAGACAAAAAGTGTTAAAAATAAATAGAATGTGCCATTGCAGTGATTTGATTTGAAATATGAGTTACTGCATGATCAAAGCCACTACCAACAGGAGAGTGTTTTACAAGAAGTTGCAAAAATTGTGAGCCTTTTTCATTTTGAGAGATTTGATAAGAAATTGATTTTTCCAAAAGCGATCATTTCATTTGGCTTAAATGTATCTCCTCACTGCAAAAGGTAAAACAGCGGGCTAATCTATTGTTGCACATCAAGTTTTGCTACAGAAGTGAAAATATTTCATAATTAAAAATGTGATGCTCCATGTTCTGAAGAATTCATTTGTTCTCTACCATAAAAGCAAGTGAGGGTAGGACTTGGCCCCCCCACAGTCTTGCATAATAGTTTGCTTTATATAATATGTTATTTTACTTAGCATTTCCTATTTTAGAATACTATCAAAAGGCCCTAGCAGGGTCTGTACATCCTTATATGATCTGGCCTCACTCTTTATCCCAACACCAGCCTCGTCTCCGTTCTCCCTTTGGTTGATTTTCATTTTCAGTTGTGCCTTCTTTACCAAAACACACCCTAGTTACGAGGCTTTTGCATTTACTGTTCCTATACCTGATGTATTTGTTTCTCAGAAGGTCACAGGGATCAGTCCTTCCATTCGTTCATCTCCCTGATCAGTTTTAGCTCAGAGAAGTCAGGCATGCTGCTGTGAAAAACCTCCATTCTTTGATCTCCTGTGCTTTTCTACATGGAGTAGATACTGGAGGGTTGAAGTGCCTAAATATAGGTCATAATGAGGCATTAGTGGCAAAACTTTATCCACAATTCTCCCTAAATATCAGGGATGATTTGACGTCAGCTCTTTGTCTGGATTTGGAAATCTGTGTGGAAACCATGAGGTATAAGGCAGTATGCAGACCTTCAAAGTGGCCAGAACCTTAAGAAACTGAGGCACAAGGTAAGAGATGATGAGTAGATGTGACCCTGTCTACCCCACTCTGAGAGCTGCTCACTGAAAAACATCTGGGGATTTCTGCAATAAGGACTTTTGGAAAGACCTTCCAGTTAAAAACATAAGGAGCACAGATGTGGGGCACATGAGAATGGAGTTCAGAAGGCAATTTGGAAGGCTACCCTAATCACATAGGTGAATCGCAGTAAGAGTTTGGTCTCAGGCAGTATGACATGGACTAGTAAGAAAAGGATAGCTTTGCATGCTAAAAAAAAAAAATATTTAGCAGAGTCAACTATTCTATATAAATAGCACTTTTAGCCATTTAATGCAATTTATGTGTTAATATAATTTGTTTAAAAGAAGAAAAGGAAAGAAATGCACACAAAAAATTCAACATCATTAGACAATTTACTGCACTCTTTAAGAAACAGAAGGGAGATTGCAATACTTTTACTAGGTGTGGCTGCACATGGAAATTGCCCCCACTAGAATATATAACAAAAAAATGTTTCTAGAGCTTTGTAATTCCCATGAGACAAATAGACCTGAAAAGGCCTGTGAATAACACATGAGAAATAACTGTAAGCAGTCCATAGGGACTCTGACGAGGAGAAGGCTGTGCACAGCAAGATTAATATACAGCTTTACAGTCAGATCAATAGCATTTTCCCTAGACTTGAACACTCTCTGGTCTTCATTTCAATAGTAAAACTGAATGATGGACCATATCCTTCTGCCATCTGACCACATAGTGATACATGAGTTATATCCCAAAGAAGGGACTTTTAAAGTGCTAGATAATTTCACAAACAATAATATTTTACACAAATAAACTACTTTGTGTAAAGAAAAGCAAAGGGACACTTTTGTAAAACGTATTTTCTACTATACCACAGATACTCTGTTTACACATTTAAAGAACACACTAACCGCTTTTCTTATCATGACTAAATGGCTTCCTTCTCTATCCCACCTCGCCTTCCCCTGAAGATTGCATTAATGTTTGTCTCTCAGCTCACTGTGGAGTACAGCTGGTCGGAAGTCTGGAGGGATGCTTCAGGCTCAGGGAGAATGAAGTATCGGGAGTGGTGGATTTCCAGGAGCTGGTGAGAGTCTGGGCAGCTCAGCAAAGGGTGCTATTCACCAAAATTCCCTAGAGTAGAAGTGTCCCCACTTACCAAGGTGAGGGCCCCATAAAGTGTCTTCACCACTGCATACTACTGGGCTGTTCCAGGAAAGCCAGATCCTCTCCTCAGAGGCCCCAATCTCATTCCTGTTGAGACTTCCTCTAAATTCCTCTGTTGTGCAGTTTTCCATTTGCCCTTGGGATGGCAGCACTCATGGTGAGAGCCACGCTCTACTTGCACTACTTCTGTGTATTTTTAGTGTTCTCGTTTATCCTTTTTAGCAGTTAAAAATGTCTTCTATCCAATTTTTTTCTATTCAGATTACTGGACCATGTGTGTCTGGTAATGTTTCACATGGAAATATATTTTTCAGTTTTATGAGAGTTAGGAAATTAAAACTCAGGTATACCTTTTAAAAAACTGAAACTTGAATATGCAGGCTCATTAATTCAGTAGTCTGCTAATGAGAAATTATTCGAAAGAGTCAATTGTACATGTGTCCAAATGTTTTTGCACATGTTTTCAGCCGAGGGAGGAATAACAGAAAAGGAATAAGACCAATTCACATTTTAAAGGGGACATATTGAAGTATCACTAAGTGTTACAAAAAGCAAAGTATTGCAAATGAGTACAGTAGAAAAATGCTGCATAATCTTGCATTACTAATGAGAAAATTACCACAGACCAGGGCAACTTTCCATCATCCATCCCTACAAGCTATACTCTCTGTGTTCCTTACTGTGTATCACTCACCGATATGCCACATACTCTAGAACGTGCACTCCATAACAGCAAAGATCATTCATTGTCTTATTCATTGATGTATCCCAAACAAGCAGTCAGTGGTCAGCCCATGGCAGCTACTTTGCATGTTTGCTATATTCTTTCTTTCTTTTGACTCCATCCTCCTCTTAATCTCCAGCTTGCACAGAGTCAGATACAGCTGTTACCACTCCCGACTCAAGTGACCAACAGCTAACTTATTTTACTTGCTTTTCAGTTTTACAATTTCACTGTTTTTAAGAGGACATCTGATTGATGCTTTTCACCTCATTGCTAAGCCATGTTCCTGAAGCACAGACTAACCCCTCATTTGCACCTATGTGTGTGTGTGCGCGCGCGCGCACACACACACACACACACACACACATGTGCATGGGGGGGGTGGAGAAGATGCAGGTACAATATCCCTCTCTTCTGCAGCCCATTCAGAAATGTTTATGAATAAGTCCGAAAATGTTTTGAGTCACTGACACAAAAAATATTTATCTAGCATTATTTTAGTGGGAAAGTAGAAACTGTATAAATAATTTCTTCATTTAGCTCCACACATTGAAAGTGATGATATCTGTTGTGGGCAGGTGTTAATCACCCTCATTTATGTTATTATTGGATATAAAGAAAGACAAACATTAAGATTTCTCTTGTGTGGATTTTGCATATGAAATTTTGTGCAGGATTTTACCAAAATGTTATAGTAGTAGGTTTTGGGGGTGGGGATTAAGTCCTATTTCCTTCTTAAAATTCTTAAATTATCTGATTTTTTACTTTTATTAATGATATATATAATAAATATACCTTTATTGCAACAACCAAGTAATGCTTATTATGGCCTACTGGAGAAAACTGAAAAAAATAAGAATGGACACTGAGAAAAAGTCTCAGCTACTGAAGAAGCCATCATTATTTTAATACTAAAGATGAGTCACATGAAGTAAATAAATTATTAAAGTTTAATATGTGAGCAGCAAAATGATTCAAAATTGCAAAAGTTGTAAAGAGTTATTTAAAACTCAAGTTCATAATAATTTTTAAAGATCACTTTCAGAGAATGGTTAAGGAACCAATTCACTCTCTTGAGAATTAATAAAACAAATGTCAGCAGTAAGTATTTATCCAACATTTCTTACAGGAGTTATACTATTGCTTAATAATACAGGAGAAGAAGAGAAGTGTGTCTTTATGAAGATAGCTGAAATAAATGAAAATAAAAATGACAGAATTAGAAAACACGATTTTATAACTGCCAATGAATGACTGATACTTCATACAGGCATTAAACATCAATGACTACTAAGAGTAAAGAAAGAGAAAGATAGGCATATACCTCCAAATACTGCATATAGTCTTGCCAAAGGGATCCAACCTAAGTCAGATCTACCCTCTGAATTTACAGCCAGTTCACAATAAAGAAAAACCCATGACAATGAAACAAATAGAAATGCACAAAGATATCCTCAAACTCCCTTTTGGAAGGAAGTCTAAGCATCACATTTCTCCTGCTTTTCGGTAGACAAAGTTTATAAAGAAATGAGAAGGATAAAAAAAGATGGGGCTGGCGGTGAGGAGGGGAAAGATTCTTAAAACACATGCCAAATTTTTAAAGCGTAGACTAAACTAGAATGTCTGAGGACACTTTTTGAACAATAAAACTATAAAAAGCAAATTGCAAGAAAATCACTACTAGGAAAGTCAAAATAATTGCAGAAGGGAGGGAGCTGGGAGTGAGACAGGGCCAAGGGAAGGGGCTATGCAGGTGGCTATAGAAGCATAGGACTGTTGATGCCACAGAAAGCTCAAGGCCAGCCTGGCCAACTTTTTGAGGCTCTTTCTGAAGGCAAAAAGCTAAGCCTTGAGAGGGAGGGAGGGGAGATATGGGTGAAGGGGAGGGGAGGGAAGGGGGAGAAGGAGGGGAGGGAAGGGGGAGGAGGAGGGGAGGGAGGGGGGAGGAGGAGGGAAGGAGATGGAAATTTTTAAATATAAAAAAAAATAAACCATGAAAAAAAACAATATGTAATAATTAAAAATAAACAAATTGCAATAACACAAAAAAAAATTCTGAAAATATCATATAATGATAAAGTATTTACTTGTCTTGTGTGAGGTCCTGGTTCAGTCACCAGCCAAGAAAAAAATGTGTGAAGTATTAATAGACATGTTATTCATTGGTTTCCAAATCAACAAAATAATTACTAAGCAAGGAAATCAGCCCCGGTTCATCATAATGAATAACAAAACTATCTTGAAAATCATAAAATACTTCTAATTTCAGGATGATTCAAACGAAATAATGTAAATTATTTATTCTGAGTGTCTAAGATCCAAAATGTATCTCTTTTGATAGCTCTGTTTTTTATTTTCCCATGTCACTTTTTCCCCTTTTTCTCCCCCATTGACTACAGTCTCAAAACATGGATGCTAACACAGAGACCAAACAAAAAAAAAAAAAAGGAACCAGGCATGGGAGGAGTGCATGGAGCAAATGAAAATGTGTGCAAGAAATACTTTCTTTCCAAAACTGTGAAGGTGCAGAAGGGGAAAGGGTGGAGTGGAGGCAGGGACATGGGAACATCAATGCAACTGAAACTAAAGACCAGTTCTGCTAGAGTCAGACATGATTGAGATGAGTTCATGCATAGTCATGGGTCAAGCTAGCACAGAGGAGAGACCCCTTTGTAATATTCATTAATTAAGGGGCTGTTCAAGCTTTGCTAGGCAAATTTTAATCTGAGAAAGACATCTTTTGCAAAAAGAAAAAGAAACTATTGTATCCTGAAAGGAGGTTTAATATGATACAGTATGAAAGCTAACCTAATAGCCATATTTTTAATGATCCTGGGACAATAACCACAATTCGCCACTTTATAATCTCTCATTCCTGCATGGTTAATTGCAGAGATGTTATCTGGAGCTTCTAGAAGAGAGATCTCTGAATACATAGCTATATATATTGCCCCAATCAAAATTAAAAATACTTACTGAGAACCCAATTCTTCCAAAGCAAGTCAAATGATGCTGAATGGACCTAACAACATTTTCAAAATCTAGGACACACACTGTTTTGAAAATATATTTGATCATAAATAAATATATTGAGCACCTTAATAAAATCCTTTCCTAAAATCTCTTCACTAGCAAGAAATTTAAATTAGAAAGAAAAGGACAATCAAGAATTTGAAATGTAAGCAAAATTCTGTTTTCTCTAAGTTATTCTGCATTTTTTCAAGGTTAGTTGTTTTTATAAAACATAGATAAATATGCATCTCTTGTCTCAGAATCAGGCTCATTTATATGTCCTGAAGCAAAAAGAAACAGGGAAATTATAAGAGCTTGCAGATACCAGAGTCTGAATTAAACTTGAATATCATCTATGAGTTTGTCTCATTAAGTAGTTTAATATATTTTTAATGATGAACTGAATATATTGGCTTTGAGATATTTATTTCTAGCTGACAGGCTTGATTCTAGCCCTAGCTGTATACAATAAACACACAGCTATTAAACCTATGTGCAAATGCCGAATTCACTGCACATCATAATGCTTGTGTTTTCATCCTGCCCTTCCCACTCTACAAAAGACAGTCTTCACTTGTGAGACTTTCTTTACAAATCTTATGGGTTTGAGACAATATTCCATGCCCCCAGTAAAAGTATTACATGTCACTGAGTTAAAAGTATACTTAAAATTTATGTTTCAGAACTAAAACTGTATACAACCAATAGCCATATTTATAGGATTCATTCTATTGAGGAGAAAGGCAGACTTACCGCTTTATACACTACTTTTTCTTTTGCAAATTTCTACTTTACTTTTTGGGTTTTGTTTATTTGTTTGCTGGTTTAGCAACCATTGAGTTTAAAATTGAAAGTTTTATTTCCCCATGCAGTGGTTTGAATGCAAATGGCCCCCCAGAGGCTCATATGTTTGAATGTTAGATTCCCCATTGGTGGACTGTTTAGAAAAGATGAGGATGTGTTGTCTTGTTGGAGGAGATGTAGCCTTGTTGGAGGAGGCATGTCGCTGGGAGATGAGCTTTTGAGTTCCATCCTTCCCACTATGATGATAATAAATTAACCCTCTGAAACTGTAAGCAAGCCCTCAGTTAAATGCTTTCTGTTATATGTCTCCTTTGTCATGGAGTCTCTTCACATCTATGGAACAGTCACTAAGACACTCCACATCTTACTTAGGTAAATTATTTGTTTACTATCTTTAAAGCCATTTCCTAAGCCATTAAGCAACAAGCATACATACAAGAATAAGAAAGACAGGGCTTGGGAGAATTGTCTTAGAGTGATCGGAAAGATGCACTACATCCATAAAGCCTTATCAGATGAGGAAAGCAAAGATAGTACTTGCTGCACTGAGCATAGTAAGCAAATAGATGCCAAGTCTTATCATTCTTGAAGTCCTACAATTTGATCATTATATTCCACAGGATAGCTAGCGTATCTACACAAGGACCAAGAAACAGGATAGTGACAGGATCGTTGTCCTATTGCAGGCAGGTCACTTCTGCAGCACTGTCCACGTCAGAAACCACAATTAAAATGGGCTTCTGGTGGTTGGTTGTTGTTAAACTATTCTTATATCCACCTTATTTGCTGGTGTAACAGAAGCACTAGAACAATCCAGAACATTAAATGCTCAAGCCTACATTATTTCCTTCATTCCTAAATACTAGCTGACCTCATACTATGGCCAGTATTAAAGATGAGATGTAGTTCTTTCACCTGTTACCTTCAAAGAAGAGATTGAACAGGAGACTTGAAAGTTCTCTGATGAGCCAAGATAAGCTGTTATGCTCTTCAAGTGTATCTAAGAATAGGATATGAACAGAAGTTTTGCCTGAACACGACTAATTCACTCTATTTGTTCTACATGCAATTCTTTGTATTGGGCACTGTGAGAAAATAAAATCAAATGAAATCTTTAAAATATAAACTGGAGCCGGGCGGTGGTGGCGCACGCCTTTAATCCCAGCACTCGGGAGGCAGAGGCAGGCGGATCTCTGTGAGTTCGAGGCCAGCCTGGTCTTACAAGAGCTAGTTCCAGGACAGGCTCTAGAAACTACAGGGAAACCCTGTCTCGAAAAACCAAAAAATAAATAAATAAAATAAAATATAAACTGGGAGATCAGTAAACTGACGAATAATGAATTCAGCTTTAAGTCTTTTCAACACATAGTGTGCCAAGTTGAGGTTTCATAATTTAATTTGTAAAATATCTTGACTTTATTGTATTATTCATTTGGAAACATATGTATTCTTTAAATTAGAAGTGGAAGAAAACAGCTTGCATGAGTTTAAGATAAATTGGATAAATTCTTCAGTATGCAATTAAGTAAAAGTGCAATGAAGATTCTTGAAATGTTTATACCAGTTGGCAGGTCACTAGTCCACTTGATAAAGTTACAGAGGTAGAAACAAAATTTCTTTAGGATACATGTCTCAAGATCCAACTGTGTACTTGAACTATAGTACACAAACAGTGATCATTTTTTATCAAAATTTATCCCAGCTAAAAGCATCTATATCAAATAGGAATATTAAGTGTGACTTTATCCGATAAGCCATGGAAATTACTAAGACTAAAAAAAATTTAACAAAAGCCAAAGGTTGCAAATGAGGGGCAAAGTTCTGTTGAGCTGTCTGCATGGTGATTTTCTGGGCAGAGCTGAGAATGTTAGACATGCTGGTCTCGCATACATCCAGGGAACGGCCTCTGTATTCAGTCGAATGCTGATACTCAGAAGAAAAGCTCGTCTTTGAATTTAAATCAATCAGGAGAGAGTGATATAGCCTCAATGTTTATTTTCTTGCATTGTATTCTGCCGAAAGCACTTAGTTACATACAAGTGGATATAGTTGTATTATATCCCTGTAATAACAAATGTTAATTACTGGTGTATCCTGTTATTTATAAAATATTTATCCAGAGACACTCAGCCATACAGACAACACAACATCTTCTGTGTGATTTTCCATCAGTAGCTTTAGGCTGTAAGGTTGAGATTCTTGGAATGTCTGTCTTTGCAGAAGCAAGCCATTAAAACATCCTCCAGAGAACTGAATCACCAGGTGTTGGCTGAAGACATAGGGAAGCTCTCAGAAAATATTAGTTCTTGTTTGTTAAGGGTGCTCCTATCTAGGTCTATCTATTTGCCTCTGTGAATGTGTACTATTGAAATTTAAGAAATTCTTACAAATTTTAGGTTCTTCAGTTTTAGCATACTAACAAAGATGTTACAGATAATTTGAATATGTAGCTTAGTAACTGGCCTGAACCAGAACATGTCTCCATCCTTAAAATTAAACCTGAAGTCTAATAAGGAAAAGAAAAATATCATTGTATGGTGTAGGAATCCAAACAAGATACATTGCTTCTATTCTTTGAGCAAGATAGGAAGTAGGGTGAGGTTTTCTGTTGCCATACTTCCTCCAGCAAGGCTACGCTTCTAAACCTCTCTTAACAGTGACACCAACTGGGGACCAAGTGCTCAAAACCAGATCCTATGGGGGGCATGCATATCTCATTAAAACCACCACACACTTAGGGGACAGTATAGAAAGGACTTTTTAAAAATTAAAATTCGACAACTTTTACTATAAAAGCAAACTTGCATTTGAGTAATAAAAGTCACAAAATAAGATACGTAGATTAAAATCATACTGTCAATTTCTTCTCTGACTTTAAATGATCTTTAAATTTAAGAGTATGGTTTCTGATTTCTTATTTTTATTGTGTGTGTGTGTGTGTGTGTGTGTGTGTGTGTGTTATGCTTTCGCTCTAATTTTGAGTTTGTTTGTTGTTTGTTTAATTCCAGTTTGCTTGCTTTTTTTTTTTGTTTGCCTGTTTATTTTCTAAAGAGACAGAAAAAAGGCCTGGCATTGGGTGGGTGGGAGCCAGGAAGGATCTGGGAAGAGTTCAGGAAGGAAGACTGTCAGGATATACTATATGAAAAAAATGTTTTTAATAAAAGAAGGTTATATTGGCAAAAGAACAGCAAATAACATCTTTATCAGGCTAGGCATAAAACAAACAAATAAATAAATTCTGTTATATTATTTCATAAGCATTAACATAAAAAGTACCACACAGTTGGGATGCATGATTGATTTTTGCTGAGAATTAGAACCATACAATTTCATAATTAAAAACAGAGCCATGGTAAAGGAAATTCATATAATCTAGCATGGACTTAATTCTGAAATTAAGAAATTAAATTTACACATAAATGTAAACTGGTGTTTAAAATGACTGACTGCTAGTCAAAATCTTTGGCAAATCCAATCATGTTTGCTATTTATCATTTTACCTATCACATTCTTGACACAACTAGTTTCTGCTGCAACAGTAATGATTATTTAAAATCTTACATTTAAGGTTAACAAAGGCACTATTATTACCCTATTAAGGGTGATCAGAAACAAGCCCTTTTGCCTGTGACTTTGTGAAAACAGAGTGGTTTGAAATTGCTTGATAAAAATTAAATTTGCCCAAAGCCCTGCTTAATCCAAACACGAAAATCTCCAACCTCAAAAGCTGTAAGGTAAGCCAAGCATAAAGCAACTGGAGATACAACAGCCTACTGTCTAACTTAAAGGAGAGAGACTGGGAAATCTAATTACTGATCTGTTTCTGCTCTGAGGTCTTATCTTTAATCGACCAGAAGTTAAAAGGTAACACGCCTGTGGAGGGAAAAGCTGCTACTGAAGAATTCCTGGCTTCACATCCATCTATTTAAAGTCTGACTTCTGCTCTGTTCTCTTTTGCCATCCTCGAAGACTGGCTGCACCCATGATGTGTAAGCTCAGGTGGACTGTGGTGAGTTTTTCAAATCATTATTGACAGTTGAACAAAACATGGGAATAATTTTACAGTTAAACACAATGATTGTTTGGAGTGCAAATTGTTTTCTCTAAGTACAGATGCGTACATGGTGTGCAGACACACCTGCAAAGCATCTGTACACATAAAATATTTTTTTTAAATATTCATTTATTTATTAAGCATACAATGTACTGCTGGCAAGGAAGGCATCAGGTCTCATCACAGATGGTTGTGAGCCACCATGTGGTTGCTGGGAGCTGAACTCGGGACCTCCGGAAGAGCAGCCAGGGCTCTTACCCTCTGAGCCATCTCTCCAGCCCTAAAATAATTTTCTTAAAAAAAGAAAACAAACCCTCTTTGAAACGTCTCTTTTTCATATGATGGTGCTGAAGATGAAACCCAGGACCAAGATAGATACAGTAGTTCACTGAACTGTTTTTCATTGCCAAGAAACGCTTATTTTTTTTTTTATTTAGATTTTTTTGAGACAAGGTTTTTCTGTAGCTTTTGGTGAAGAAACACTTTTTTAAAGCGATGCCTGCTCTTTGAGAAAAGGTGTAGATGCGACATCTCAAATATGTAATGCACACATAAGTCATATAAATTTATTATATATGTGTATGCAACAATAAATACTTGGAAAGTAAAATTTCATCCAATCCATTACACTTGGAGTACTTATATATTATATTTTTTTACATTCTTAATATTTTGAAGTAGATCAATAGACCTTCTTAATATTTGAATTAAGTCAATAGTAGATCATTACATTCTTAATATTTTGAATTATAACAATAGAAATTCTTAATATTCTGAATTCGACCAACAGTGGAATTTGCTACAAGCTGCAATATTATATAGTAATTGATCAGCCATCTTTTCTTTTTTTTTCTCAAAAGAGAGAGAGATTTATTTTTTTCATTTCCCCTTTTTCTGTTTAAACAAAAAAGGCTTTAACTTTAACATAGTAAAATTACATGCAACAAAACAGTTATCAAGCAAGAATTACAGTTACAATATTTAGATATATTTTATCTTTTATCATAACTAAGGAAAACTATAACTATCTATCTATTCTTCAACACCATCAAAGACTCCAGAAGGATATAATATTACCTAGTAAATAAGTCATATGCAACTGCTATGAACATCTTCAAAAAATTACTTCACTCAACTACCGACTGAGATGAACCTAGCAGACAGGTTATACCATGAAAGACCTAAATAACAGCGCCCCCATTCAGCAGGAAGCAGTTTGGAGAGAAAAAACTGTGCCCATTTTCCCAAATATTGTCTATAAATGTTCTTTTACATTTAAAGGGGGATATGATACAGAGATGAATAATTTGCATTGGTATGGATTTTAAGGTCAATTTTGTTAGATGTATATGTCTTTCTGATCTTGATTAAGCTATTGTGATTGTGTAGTTCATTTTAAAATGTAATGTATAATTAGGAAATATAGGTTGTTAATGGATAATCATCGATAATAGTCAAGCTTATAGTCATGTTAGTTAGATTTTCTAGATATATAGAGATATATTTTAGTTAAATAGGCATTCTTCATATCTTTCAAAGGCTACAGAATATGGCATTTTAAATGTTTTTAATAATTTAGGGTTTTTCATGACAATGAGACACATCTGCTCCTGGCAGCACCAATCTACTTCAAGAGGAAGATGGGCATCGAAGAGGCTCCTTATGGAGTTTGTTAGCCATATATTATATTTTTGTCTGGATTGCTTTGATATGTGTTGCTTTTACAGTGGTCCATTTTCTCCTGTCTATACATTATGGAGGATTAAAGCCCCAACAAAAGACAGCTAATTAAAAATACCCTACATAGCTGGGCAGTGGTGGCACACATCTTTAATACCAGCATTCAGGAGGCAGAGACAGGTGGATCTCTGTGAGTTAAAGGCCAACCTGGTCTACATACAGAGCGACTTCTAGGATAGTCAATGCTGTATTGAAAAATCAAAAAAAACATGAAATACCCCACAAAAAACTAAAAAGTGCTATCCCAACAGTTATATAAATTACAGCATAGAAACAAGAGAAATATTTAAAAGTAACTTATATAACTGCTTTCAAAAAATAAGAAATAATAATTGAATCCAAAATATGAAAGTGTGGAAATAATAAAATGTCAAAAAAAGTCCAGTTCCAAGAAGGGAAGGGTCAGTAATCTCAAAGAGGCTTCAAACAAACAGACATAAGTAAAGGTCACCTCAAGATACTAACATGAAAGCCAAGAACTTGGACAAGAAATTCAGCCAAGGGAAAGACTTGAGAGAGAAAAAGCAAGGGAAACAAAAAGAACAGAAAAATGCAGAAAAATTCTAAATGAGGGGAAATTTTCAATGGAAAATATTACCACCACACTAAACCCAGTATAAGATAAAATCATGGGGACTGGAGGTAAGCTTGAAGAAGTAAACCAGCCTGACGGAAGTAAGGGAAGAAGCAGCCATGACAACACTCAAGATCTATGGCACATAGCAAAGAGGAAAAGAAGATACAGACTAAAGACATAGGTCACCTATTCAATGAGGGTGCTGTGATTCTCATGACCCAGTGCTACCCCATCAGATAAAATTTTAAAAAGTTATAAAATAATTTCCTTGATGAACATTATACATAAATTCTCAAAAATACACACAAACTCATGCTAACAATATAGTTCTTTTTTTAAACAGTATATATGCTTTAGAGAAGATCGCTTGTTCTTCTCCCAAGGACTCAGTTCCCAGCACCAACATAGCAGTTCACAAGGCCTATAACTCTAGTTTCAGAGGGTCTGAGGAGCACGCTCAGTCAGGAACCATCAGCCTGTCAGGAGCCTGTCGGGAACTCATTGAGAAAGAAACTGTGAAAGCAATCACATACAAGCAATTTTGAAATTTAAAATATCTAGAAATAAATCTAAAGGACTTCTTCAACGAAAACTATAAAACACTGAACATGAAAAAAGACACTAGAAATGTAAGATTTTCTATATTCGTGGGTTGGCAAAATGAATATTGTTAAAATTGTGCATCAATAAAGACGATGTGTCCAACTGGAGCATTAATGGCATCCTGCTCAGAAACGGGGAGCAAAATCCTCGAATTCAGAAGAAAGCTCAAAAAGATCCCAAATAGCCAAAGCAATCTTGAGCAGAAGAAGCAATGCTGAAGCTATCACAGTGCCTGAATCAAATTGTTCTCTAGAAAGGCCATGTTTCTCACAGGAAGGAAATAAAAGAACAAATGGATGAGTGAAGTTGTAACAGAGAACTCAAAAGTCAAGCTGCGCATGGCGGTGAGTGCCTGCCGTCCAGCACCGGACAAAGGAGAAGCCGAAGTCTTAGGAATTCATGGTAAGCCTTGGCTACATAGTCAGTGAAAGGCCAGCCTAGATTATAAGAGATTCTGTCCACATGAATGAATGGACTGATTTAAATAAACCCACATAGCTACAGTTACCTGATTCTCAACAAAGGTACCCAAAACATAGATTTGAGAGACGACAAAATGATTTTGGGAAAACTAGATGCCCCATATAGAAAAATGAAACGAGGGCCTAATAAATCACACTGTACAGAACTCAATTTTAATAAATCAAAGACTTAAGCCGGGCGGTGGTGGCGCACGCCTTTAATCCCAGCACTCGGGAGGCAGAGGCAGGCGGATCTCTGAGTTCGAGGCCAGCCTGGTCTACAAGAGCTAGTTCCAGGACAGGCTCTAGAAACTACAGGGAAACCCTGTCTCGAAAAAAAAAAAAACCAAAAAAAAATAATAATAAATCAAAGACTTTAATGTGACATTTGAAGCTTCAGAATGATTAGAGGAACAGGCAGGAAACAATCTTCAAGATGGAGGTTGTTATGTAGCGTGTAGAGGGTAAAGTGATAGGCTTATATGACTTACTACACGGTCAAACGTCTCAAGAGGTTATTTCAAAAGCCAATGTAAACTCAAGTAATCCCTGGGAGAGAGGAGACTGCAATGGAGACACCTGCAAACTGTGAAGGAAACTCCAGTGGCTTGGCTTTCCTGCGCATCATAGGTACTAGAATTGGTTCGGGGGCGCAGGTCACCCACTCTTCTGTAAATAACACACCATCCATGTTTCTGTAACTATTCCCAATAAACTCACTTTGCTGAGAGTGGAAAGTATTGATTTGTCAGATTCTGGTGGGTGAAATTACCTGGGTCAAAGTTGCTAAAAATCAAACCCATTGAGGCAACAAAAGAACCTTTTCCAAGAATGTTGTCCTCATCCCTGTCACAGTCATTCTTGTGAGAGGAGCGCTCCCAGGGCTATGGAGTACACAAGGGTTATCTTCAATCTTCACCTGAATCTCCCATCAAAAGACAGGCTCAGTCCCATAGTCCCAGTTGTTATGGTGAAAATTATGGGTATTGTGGTTTTACAGTGGTGTTTGCTATCGTCATGGATACCCTGTTTTATTTCCCAGGAGGAAAGGAGTCAGGCTTGACAAAATGCTTCTTTTGTCCCCATAAGATCTCATCATGCATCCACCTGGAAGAGACCATGGAAATATGACCCCTCTTCTAACCACATCTTTCCTCTCCTTGTAGTAATAGCTCAGGATCTTCTCTCTCTGATACTGATGATCCCACTGTTGATTGAGAAAAAGACCACTATCACAATGTAAACGCCAAATTTAAAGCAAGCTTTAATTAGATACTAGCCAGGTGGATGGGCTCTAGTCCGTACCCAGGTTTCTGGGAAATGGCCCCAATCAAGTTTTGCGGTGGTCTAAGTATTTTCCATCAGATCCAACCAAGGGCAAACATACATCCTGATGTACTTCCAGACCGCATTCAATCAGGGACAAGCATACAGCCTGATGTGCCTCCGACCCACATTCAATAAGGAACAAGCAAACATTCTGTCTGTGAAATTCCCACTCACATGTCATCAAGAACATCTGGTGCAGATGGGTCAAACTTGTTTAGGAGAGTGAAAACATGTGGCTTGTTATCTCCCATAGACGACAGCCTCCAACATTTCAGCAGCTACCTGTCCTTGGGCAAGGGACTTGCAGATCAGAGACATTTTTGTTTCAAGGGATCTCTTAGGCATAGTAATTAAAACTTAAAATGTAACTTTGGCTCTCCCACTATCGCCACCTAGAGGAGATGCAATGGCTTACTCCAGAAGACTAAGACTCGGAAAACAGTATGATGCTGTTGCTTAGTTTCAATGAGGGTAAGATTTGTAACGGTGATAGATCCATGGAGTCCATCACAATGGCCTGTGAATCACAGGGCTGAGGACATGACCTTCACTATCCGGGAAGTATGGTTCAAATGGTAATCTTTTTGGATCCACGATTTGGCTGCATGCATTACTGGCAAAGATAATCAGTAGATAAACAAATGTGTAACAAGTTACGTTAGTGTCATTGCTGTTATAGGGAGAAAGGACCAGCAAACAGAATAGTGTAAAACCGTATTCTGGGAAGTTATCTTTTTTTCATTCTTTTAATTTCTTTTTTATGCAAGTGCATGTGTGTGTGTGTGTGTGTGTGTGTGTGTGTGTGTATGTGTGTGTGTGTATGTGTGTGTACATATGTGCTCATGTATATGGAAGCCGAAGGCTGACATCAGGTGTCTTATATCACTTTTAACTTTTTTTTTCTTTTTAGAGACAGTATCTCACTACGACTCCCTAGCTGGCCTGGAACTCCTTAAATAGAACTCCTGGCCTGGAACCAGGCTGGCCTCAAATTCAGAGATCTGCCTGTCTTTGCCTCCTGAGAACCATTGAGTTAAACCCACAGAGCTTCCTTACTTTTGTTTTAAGACAGGATTTCTGTATCCAGCCTCAGTCTCTCGAGTCCCAGGTACACATGTGCACCACTGCTCACTGCAAAAATAACGTGGCTTGGGTGCTGGAATAGAAAAGGAAAATCCGCTGTCTGGCACATGCTAGCAAGCACTTTACCACGGAGCTGCACGACTAGCCCTGCTTCTGTTTGAAAAGAACATTCCTCCTGTTCATAGGTTTCTGCCTTTGGGGTGCAGTGAAATCTTCATTTTTCATCTCATGGGCTCTTGTTAAAAATCCTCAAAAACAGGGCACATGCAGAAGGGTGCATTCCAAAACCAACACTGAAAATTTAAAGCAGTATCAGAGTCAATCCATTTGGGTTTTTTTGCTCATTATTTATAGCTTAAAATGTTCTCCATGTTATTATGGTGGACACTTATCTCTGTGGTCTCCATAAACATTTGAGAGGGTGGAACAGGGCAAAAAGCAATAGTCCATGCTCACTCATCCTTAGCATCGGTTCAGAGCAATGCACAGAAAGTCATGCTCTTTAGTGCAGAATGCTTTCTGGCTTTTTTCAAAAATGGATTCCTTACATTATTGTTGCAGCCATATTTTAAAATAATGTCAAAAGTTGTGTAAAGTTTCCAAAGATTCACTGTAATTTGGTTTTAGTGGCTACTGGGAAGATAAAAGGCTTATTGCTTTTTAAATTTTAAAAAATACTGTCATCATAATTAGGTTATCACAATAAGGGTATTGTAGGTGGAATTTCTATGTATTTACTTTGACATGACCTTGGTAAAAGAGGAAATGGCAGGCTATGTGTTCAGCATGAGGAAACTAGAAAGTTAGAGTTGAAGTCACTGTGACCTATTTTATCCTTCCTTTTAAGGAAATGCAATAAAGCAAAAGGTAGAAAATGCCCAATTTCATTGAGGGCGGGGACAGACATGTATATGGGCACACACGCACCATTGGGCAAAAGTGAAGGACAATTCTGTGGCGTTGGTTCCCTCCTCCCACCCGAATGAGAGTTCTAGGGAATCAAACTCAGGTCAACAGGTTTGCATGGCAAGAGACTTCACCCGCTGAGCCATTTCACTGGCTCATGGCAGAGATATTCTTTTTGTTTTTGTTTTTGTTTTTTTAAAGCCATGGAGACACAAAAGTGGGAGAGGAAAGGAAGGTGACCGTACTTTAAAGTGCTTGGAACTTTAAGGATGATTCAGTTCTGATTTTTAAAGAATGAACTTTTGTGGACTGGTGGGGGAAAGAAAATGCTGAAGAATATTTATTGGAGGTCATTTTCACAGTGAACTTTCTGGGAAAGGGAAGCCTCGGGAGGGAGGGGATGGAGCAAGGACATCTTGGAGACAAGACAGCAGAGCAGATAGACGCTCTGGCACTCGGGCAGATTCCTCTGAGCAGATCAATAAGCTTCCTGAGAATCTGCTAAAATGGTTTCAGGAGTCAGGCCAGCGGAGCAAGGTGGCAACCGCAGGGAACATTCTTGTGAGGGTCAGGCTGCTGAGCCTGTACGCTGGTACAGGAGAAACACACCGTCAGAGTAGACTGCATGCCCAAGTTAGCGGTGCAGTTGTTAGCTATATCACATAAGCACCAAAAACTCTCCCTGTAGTAAAACGCTCTCCGTAACCGTTCACTCGGCCGCCTTTGATCTGAAAACAGTGGCTTTTTCAGCCCGCTTCGCTGTCAGTCTTGGTGAGCGTAATTAACCACACGCCTGCGGAGTTGAATAGACTTCCTGACTGATTTCTGCTCCTGTGACCTCTGAAGTACTTGTGGACAGGAGCAAAGGGGTGACTTCCTGGTTCCATTCATACTTTAGGATGAAGCACAAATGTCCTTTATGCTCACTCTCCGTTTAGGGAAAGCGTTCTGCTGAGCGAGTAGAAAAGCTTTGGTGTTCACTGCTCTAATTACTGCCAAATGGTCCGCATCTCCCCCAAGGCTTTGTTGGAATTGGCAACATCCAGCCCTGAGATGCAGAAGGACAATACCCTTTGAACGGAATGGGTGGAGCCATGAAAGCATCCTTCTATGCCCACGCAGATACTCATAGAATGGAAGCTAAAGCCCAAAGCATAACGGTTAGCTGTGTTTCACCCAAAGCCAGGACACCAGTGGAATTTGGAGGCAACAGTCAAGCTTTTCCCCATTATTTTCAGCCCTTTGCTTGTCTAGAAAGAGATTTCAAACCATTTTGTCAGCTTTTCTTTCTGTTGTTCGGGACAAATTAGCATTATCCACAATTGAAATACCAAAAAAGGTCTATGAAAATAAGTTTTTGTTTCATAACTGATATTTTACTGGGTGAAGATTGGGAATAAACAACTCGGTTTTCACACTAGCCTTAAGGCACATACCAAAACCTGAAGAGCGTGTTTCATGATTGCTTTGAGCAACCAGGTCCAAACATGGTGGCAAATTTTCCTTAAAAGGGTCTTTTCTGGTATCACCCAATGTTCCTTGCTTGGCTTCCACCAAATGGCACTTTTTTTTTTTTCTCCAGCTTTCCCAGCCCATTATCAGTGTTGTTAAGAAACGGACCATTACTGTAAAGAACATGCAATATTACCCTTTCCTGTCAAACACTAAAACTTTCGTTTACACAGAGGCCCTGCTGCCTTGTCAGAACTCAAGGGACAGAAGTCTTACATGGCTGGGTCTTTCCCGCTTTCCTTCGTTTCCTCTTCACTCATTCTTTGGAAACAAGCCCGTTTTGCAAGGCTGTGATGTCAGGTCCCAGGCAAGAGGGTCTGGCACAGGTACCACTTGTATTAGGTAGAAACTGAGTGTACCCCTGTCTCTAAGGGCAGGATAGCCTGCTTTGGGTCTCCATGGACCCTTTTGGCAAAACAAAATTGCCTTGCTGAGCTGCTTTCACATGGGTTGTGAGTTCCTTCGTACAAAATCATATTTTATTAGCAATTAACAATTATTCATTGTTTCCACCGCCATTACCAGAATTTAAGGTCTAGAGAACAGAAAAAATGACTTATAAATATGCTGATAAATCTTACCTGTTAATATGGCTTAATTAAAAAGACACATAGTTCTAAGGATGACCACCAGTAAATTGTGATGGAATGGGGAAGACAAGTCTGTATACTACCCTACAGAGGAAAAGAAACAATTATTTCTAAGGATTTGTGTGCCAGGCATTTCTAGTGTCCATAGTATGACTCATCAGAAAGACTGCAATCCAGCAAATGGATGGAACTAGAAAAATCCATCCTGAGTGATGTAACTCAGACCCAGAAAGACAAACACAGTATGTACTCACTCTTAAGTGTGTGATATTAGACATAAGGCAAAGGATAACCAGGCTACAATCCACAACCGCAGAGAAGCTAGATAAAAAGAAAAGGAGGACCCTAAAAGGGATACACATGGAGGGCCCCAGGAAAAGGAAATAGTTAAGATCTCCTGGGTAAACTGGGAAGGGGAGTAGAAGGGAGAGGATGAGGAATGGGAACATGAGGACTAGAGATAGTCGAGTTGGAGAAGGAGTGGAGAGGGAGAGCAATGAAAGAGTTATCTTGATAGAGGGGGCCATTATAGGGCTAGGGAGAAACCTAGTGTTAGGGAAATACTTAGGAATCCACAAGGATGACCCCAGTTAAGAACCCTAGCAATAGTGAAGAAGGTGCCTTCCCCTATAATCAGATTAGTGACTACCGTAATTGTCATCATAGAACCTACATCCAGTAACTGATAGAAACAGATACAGTCATCCACAGCCAAGCAAGGGGCTGAGCTCCTGGAGTATAGTTGAAGAGAGGGAGGAGGGATCATATGAGAAATGGGGGATCAAGACCATGATGGGGAAAACCACAAAGACAGCTGCCCCAAGCTAGTGGGAGTTCATGGACTCTGGACTGACAGCTGGGGATCCTGAATGGGATTGAACTAAGTCCGCTGAATGTGAGTGACAGTTATATAGCTTGATCTGTTGGGGAGGGGGGTGGCAGACAATGGAACCAGTACTTATCCTAGGTGCATCAACTGGCTTTTTGGAGACTATTCCTTATGGTGTCATACCTTGCTCAACCTTGATACGGCAGGAGGCACTGGTCCTGCCTCAGGTTGCTATACCAGACTTTGTTGACTCCCCAATGGAGGCCTTACCTCCTCTGAGGAGGGGATGGGGGTGAGATGGGGAGAGATGGGGTTGCAGGAGAAGGGAAAGGAGAGGGAACTGGGGCTGGTATGTAAAATTTTAAACTTTTACATAAAAAAATTGTGCCATAGGTTCTGTAAAATGTGTGCAAAATTCTGATATGTAATAAGCACAATTGGTATTACTGTTTTTCTTGGGTCTTTTGCTTTATTATAGATCAGAAATTGTCAGCATCCTCACGAGCTAGGTGGCTCAGCTTTTCTTCTATGTCAATGGTTTTTCAAACAAAAACGAGATCTCAATGAGTGCTTTTGATCTTAAAGCAGATGCGGGAAAGGAAGATGTATAACTGAGTAAAAATATTTCACTGATCCTTGAAAATCAACCGAAGGCAAATCTCCTACGATAATCCCAGGGGTATACTGTAGTGGACCAGACGATGGAGCAAAAGACTGTTCTGTGATGAAAGAGAAGCCCTGAAAATAAAGTACAAGTTGCTCTTGTAAAGAAATTTACATCTAGCAAAGAAATCTCTGGGTGTGAGGAAGCCTCCCTCTCTGTGCCAGGAATGAATGAGCTACAATTATCACTTGCATCTGTAAAGTTTTCCACTGGAAGACTTCCATGTTGAAGGCTTGCTCTTCAGTTAATGGGAGTTGATGGAAACTTTAAGAGGGGTTTAATTCCAGGAAGAAGGGAAGGGAATGACTTTGAAGGGTGTATTGGGACCCTCAGCTTCTCCTCTCCCTTTCCCTCTCTTCTTTTCTCTTCTCTTCTCTTCTCTTCTCTTCTCTTCTCTTCTCTTCTCTTCTCTTCTCTTCTCTACTTTTCTCTCTTCCTCCTCCAGCTCTTTATCTTTCTGTGCCTCCCCCTCTCTAAGACATCAACATGGATCTTAACCATTTCTCTCTTCCTCTTTTCTGTTGGTAATGGGAGCAAATGACTGTGGACTAAGACATGTAAAACTGAGAGTCAAAGCAAACTGACCTCATGAATATTGTCAGCACAGTGAAAGCTGACTAACCCAGAGTGAGCCACTGGAAATACTTGTGGATGCACTCTCTTACATTCCCATAACAAAATCAACATACTTGCTTCTTTACCTGCCCTCTGCCTCCCCACATAGCCTATAATTAGCCATCCCCACACCTTCACTTTCTTGTCTCAGTGAATGGTTCTTAAGTTTGAATGCAGTCACCTCTTTGGAACTTATTCATTTCTCTTGGAATCTTTAATGAGGTACACCTGATAATAAACTTCTTTTGGTTTTTGTCCTATTGATTTGTCATTTGTTACAGGGCACTGACTCAGAACACTTGCAGAAAAATTTGTTTTGCTTTTTCTGTGCTGAAAATAAGAAACATGACTAATATTTTGATAAATTTTTAAAAAGTGCATTTGTTTGAGTATTTTAAAAGATTTATTTTTTATTTTATGTGAATATGTGTTTAACCTGCGTGTATGTATGAGCTCCATGTGGGTACTGGGAATGGAAGCCAGGTCCTCTGCAAGAGCAGAAATTGCTTTCAAGCACTGAACCATCTCTCCAGGCCCTTCATCTATTTTTGATATTAAAAAATAAATCAATATTTGGCAATACAACCTGGTATTATCTTATCCCCATCTTTCAAAAATGAAAAAACATTTTAGCTAATATTCCTGGATCAGATGTTGGAGGCTTTAGAAAGACTTATTTTAAAACTTATAAATCAATTTATATTGATTTATAAAAATCAATAAACTATTAGAAAAATCCTGTTCATAATATATTTTTCAGTATACATATAGAAGTGTTTGCCACCAGAGTATTTATTTTGTTAGGAAAACACAAAGTTGATCTGCAGAAAAAAAACAGAAAAACAATAAACTCCTATCTCAGCCATCTCTTCAGCATGCTATCCGTTCCCATTTTGCCTTCTATTTCCCTTCCATTTTGATACCCTGTGTATTATGCATGAGCTGTCCCCTCACACCAAAGTCATATTGCCTAGGATCCTTTCACCCACTAAAGTCCTCAGGCTAAAATTCCTTTCAAATACACTCATCTGACTAAAATTTACCAGCCCAGTCCCATTCACACAATGGAGCTTTAAAAAACCTTACTGCGTACTATACATTTGTATATATGTAAGTCTGCACCAATCAAAACCTGACCATCCAGATAGGTGTTATATTATGGTAGGATAAGAGAGAAGTTCTTCAGGGCAAGATCATTCTCTGATTCTGTCAAAGCAAAATTACACTTGATAGAGTTCAACGGGTGTCAAGACTTTATTAAAGGCTATTGTAGTAGAAGAGAGAGATTGAACTTGACCGGTCTAACAGAAGCCACTGGGAAGTTAGAGACACTGGGCAGGGTGTGGGTCACTCAATAGAAAAGGACCGAGCTAAACATGATTAGATACCAAACGTGAGCTAAATGGAACTTGATTACTCATTAAAGTTGACAAGAGCCTAAATAGATTGGCCAGCAGTACTCTAGCTAAAACTGAGTTCAGCAGGCCAGTGACGGAGCCTAAACAAGAAAAGGACTCAAAGTAGTCTGGCTAAAGTTCGAAAGAGTCACTGCCATTGTGGTATGCATTGTGACACCCCCCACACAGGAGAATTAAACAGGAGGATTGCAAATTTGAGGTGGTCTGAGGTAGAATCTATCTCAAAAAAAACCAACAAACAACAACAAATAGCAGCAAAAGAAACAAACACTGAGATATAGCTCAGAAATGCAGCATTGCTCAGAATGCACAAAGTTACAAAGCTCTGGATTCAATATTTAGCACGTGAGTGTGTGTACACACATGCACACATTCACAAAGAGAGAGAGAGACAGAGAGAGAGAGAGAGAGAGAGAGAGAGAGAGAGAGAGAGAGAGAGATGAGAGGGTGGGGGTAAAGGCAGAGGCAGAGACACCTGGTCAATTTCTAAGTATCAGCTCCCTCTCAAGATGCTTGCTGGCATACCTCATCACCAAAGTATGTCTTTATCCCATTTTCTGATCTAAGACAACTTTGGTTGCAAACTCATGATCACTCTTCAAAAAAGCTGTCTATCTTATTAGCTCAAATTATCTGGAAGAGCTCTATGGAAGATCCTGCAAGCTGCTTAATCTTGGTTGAGTAGAACATCATGACTGTAGAGAGATGAAATCTTGCAGATCAGGAACCAAAGTTATCTTAGTCTAATTGTAAACTTCTTTGATAGATTGTCCACCCCTATATCTAGCCTAACATCCTATGACTACAAGATAAAAATCAATGCATGCTTGACAGACCTCTAGCCTCTACCAATGCTAAAACTAAGGCATTGATAGCAGGTAAATCACAGAGAAGATATTTCTCCCACCTGCCTATCCAATGCCCTTTGAGCATGATTGATAGAGAAATTGATTTATGTTTTGCTTTTGTTTTATAACTGCAAAACTTGCAGTACGTATTTCCATGGTAGCACGTGCCTTTCAAGGTACCCTGAATCCATGTTCCTAAGCCACCATCTCTCCTACTTATCTCAGAATAAACTTTTATTTCCTTTTAAGCAGAGCTGCCAACTAAACTGATAATTTAAATTTCAACGTTTCTATGATCCTGTTTCTTGCTTTCACCTTGAGGCGGGAAAGTCTGATAATGTTCTCTAGATTACATCATTCAGATGAATAACATGATTTTATTAGTGTGTGCATGTAATGGATTCTCTTGTTGACTAAGCGTTGGGCAGGCTCCTCTGAAACCCATTCTCAGTAACCCCCAAACTTTGGCTTCCTTCTTCCCAGGACTCACTTGCTAAGTGAGTTTACCAAGAATTCTCCATTATCAATATCTGATGATTCACAGTGTCTGCACAAATTAACCATCCCTCGCCATCACCAAACACTACCAAGGCCTTTCTCTAGCATGAATCCTGCTGGACTATTTGTACAAGAATTACCCTACTTTAATAATTTTATTCTACTAGCCCTACTACTCTGCTCCTTAGCTGTAAACCCCATGTCTGCCTATTATCAGACCAACTCAATATCCTGACACCCTGTACTTCTATTGCAGTATGTGCTGAATAAAATCTGGTTTTACCATTTTAACTATTGGGCTTCTGATTTTCTTAAATAGTTGTACTCCTCTCTTACTAGATGAAAAAGGGGTTCTGGTGTGGACTTTAAGATTGCTGTGTTAGAAAATAGGTTGACAATGGAAATCAGCTATGGAATTGAGATCTTTTGAAGGACATGGGCTGTTGAAAAGGCCATGGTGTGTCTCAAATAATTGGAATCAAGCAATTGAGATGAGGAAAGAGCAGATAAACATTCAACATTTACCCTACATGTGCCCCGAGCACTTGAACTATGAACTTAAATTTTGTTTTAGTAGTTATTGTACCTTGAATTTTAAACATCTATTTTAAAGACTCTATAGAGATGGCTTGGCTGTTAAGAGCACATGTATTGCTTGAAACTCCAGTTTAGCTCCTAGCATCCACAAACAGCAGGTCATACCTGACCTCTGCAGGCCTCATGTGTACATGTGCGCGTGTATGAAAACACACACACATACACACAATAACAACAATATAATAAATAGCTAATAAACTGCCTTATAATGACCATCAATCATTCACTGAAGGGCACGTTCTGTGCTTTTCAAAGTTCTTGGTGTCTCGCGGCTTTAGTGTAGTTTATCTGACTAGTTGTTCTTATGTTTTATCTAGGCATTAACAAAACATTGAAATTCATTACAAATACCCAAGCTCTCTAGGTGGCTTCAAGATAAGGAAAGAAATGCATGGAACACTGATGAAAAACAAACTTGTATACAGAAAGAATAAAAACCTCAGACTGAATCTACCCGATGGAAGCTACCATATGGAATGAATACCAATATCATAAGCATGCTTCTGTCAGGCAAGTAGGACACTCACGTGTCTAAAACAAGAATCATAAAACAGGGCGGTAGTTTAAGGAGTTCCTCAAGTTCTTACTTAATACAATCTTACAGATGTGAATTCCCAAAGTTATGCACCCAAAGATTTCAAAATCTGAGTTGACATATTCAGGCTGTGTCTTAATATGTACTAAATCACTTTAGTATAGTGCTATCCAATTAAAATAACGTAATTATACTTGAAATAGTTTTCTGTGCTAATTCAGCCATGTGAGCCATGGGGAAGGGAAGGACAATTAGGCAGCCATAGCAGATTGCCACTGAAGAACAATGTGGGCCGCAAACAGACTATTTAGAATTTAAACTCTTGTGACACTCGAGTTGGCAGTTATAATTGTAGGTGGGATTTCTGTGAGAAGAATGCAATTATCCAAACTGGATTTTAACCAGCACACCTGAGCACTTGGAGGGAAAAAAAATATGTCTTTACTACCATAAATAAATACCTCCTTTGTTCTCTTTCTGAATGTAAAGGTACCAATTCCTGGGCAGGTTGAATTCCTGGGGCTCTGCTTTAGTTCTAGCTCAGGAGGAAGCATGCCACCTACAGAATCGCCAATCACCTTCCTGCAGAGATCTCTGTTCAAGCAAAGAAAACTATTATTAGGTATTTGATGGTTCTTATTAGCACTTGATATCTTAAAATTTTGTTTTCAAATGCTTTACATTAGGTAAGTCAAAAGTTTGAGGCTCAAACACTCAATCAGAATCACAACTAACTACTGCTATCAATTCCCTTTTTGGTTCAATCAGGAAAATATCATTCCAGTTGCAAGGAACAGGTTAGAATGCCTTTTCTCTGTAGGAGCAGGGGCAGGAGACCCAGAGAGGAAAATCATGTTGAATTCTGAAGGCTGAGGTTGGAATGCAGAGAGAAAGAACCACAACACTACAAACTAGATAGTGGCAGTTGTTTGAACATTCTGGACAAAATAAAACATACTTTGAACATGATTGTGTTGAAAGAAAAATCTTCCATTAAATTGAATTTAACAGTTTGAGTAAAAAATCAATTTGCTAATGAGGATCCCTTATAATGGTAGTTCTCAGTCTTCCTAATACTGTGATCATTTAATACAGTTCCTCATGTGTGATGACCCCCAACTGTAAAATTATTTAGTTGCTACTTCATAACTGTAATTTTGTTGCTGTTAAGAATTGAAAGGTAAATATCTGTAATGCAGGATATCTAATATGTGATCCCTTTAGGGGTCACAAACCGCAAGTTGAGAACCACTGCCTTAGAACATAAAAAAGGTCCAGAGAACTCTGTTTTGAAAAGCAGACAGGGAGCATCAATCAACAACTTGATTTGGGTGTTTTTGTGTTCTTAAATGCCATGGTCTGACTATTGAGCAGCCTGGAACCAGCTGAAGCTTCTTCTCTGTGGTTGGCTGAGTTACATTACATTTGACGACATTCCACCTCAAGAAACAAAGGCAATATTGCTTACAATTAGACTTTGATTAGCCATAGTACAAAGTAGTTCTCATTATGGAGTATGGTTAGAGATTCTCAGGTCTCCTATTTTCTTTATACTACCTTAAGAATTTCTCCTGGGTACTCTAAAGGGTTCAGCTGCTCAGTAGACAATATAAATGGCAGATATGCAGTCTTCTACATCAGTAAGTATGTGGCCTGGCTGATCCTTTCACACTGTAGTACTCAGAGTAGGCAAAATTAGATAAAGATGCCCTTTGCAGAATAGGTTATTTCTTTTTACATTGATAATGTGCTATACTTATTTCTTTCTGCATTAATAATGGCTTTCACTGGGACATTTTGCTGCATAGCCTTCACTGTATCTTGCTCTTATTCTCCCTCACTGTCCTATCCATCCTGCCCCATCTCTATATATTTAAGCCTAGATTCTACAAATCAGCAAAAATATGAAATATTTTTATCTATTTTAGCCTCTATCCTCCTCCTCTTAGGTATTCCTGCTCCTTTACGGTATTTTTAATTTATTTTTATTTTTAGAATAATTTGAAGTTAAAAAAAATTGAGAAGCTAATACCATGGTTTTCTATGTATTCCCAATCCAATTACTCCTCTTATTAGCATGCCAAATGCATCAGTGAGTGAGCTTATATTGACCTGTAGCTACCACATAAAGCCCATACCTTCTCCACATTCCCTGGGTCTTTCTTTAGCATTCACTTTCTTTTCCAACATTCCACCCAGAGACCCACAATACTTTAAACTGCTGTGTCTCTTTAGTCTGTTCTTGACTACAACACTGCATAGGTTTCCCCCATTTTTATATTATAAGCTTTCAGGAGTATTTTATACAGTGTCCTTCAATAAATTAGATAAGATGGGTTCTTATCTAATTTATTTTTCTTCTTCATGCCTAAAATTTAATAGATAGATAGATAGATAGATAGATAGATAGATAGATAGATAGATGTAGATAGATAGATAGATAGAGATAGTAGATAGATAGTAGATAGATAGATAGATAGATAGATAGATAGATAGATAGATAGATAGATGATAGGTATTTTTTTTGAAACAGTGTTTCTCTGAATAACAGTCCTAGCTCTCGTGGAACTACCCAGGAAGTCCTGGTTTCTTACTGTTGGTGCTGGTATTAGAAACCATAATCTAGTTACTAGGTGGGCCTGTTGTAGTGTGTCTATTCTAAGGCGCTCCCAGTTGTAGCAGAAGGAAAACCTTCGAGTCTACTACACTTTGATGTATAGACAGAGTTGAGTAGAGTTGGCTTAATAACAGTGTTGAGTCTTCTAATCCATGAATTTACAATAGCTCTCCACTTGTATTAATTTTCACTGATTTCTTTCTTCGGTGGTACGTAGTTTTCTGCACATGTCCTGTCCATATTGTCTTATATATACAATTTTAGAAAAAAAATCCCCTTCCTCCATGCGAAAATGCCTAAAACTATTTTAAGGGGTGTGTTTCCTTTGGGACACTAGTTTGTCCACCAGTAAGGGAAAAGTACAGAAGCAGGTCGATTTTTCAAAGTTTAACAAGAAACTAAAATTAAGTGCTGAACCAAGTTTAACAAAAAAACTAAAATTAAGTGCTGAATCACTGTGTCATACATGTGTTGTGTTCTCACTTTTGCTTACTCCAATGATGTCTATTTTAAGAATATTATAGAGCCGGACAGTGGTGGCCCATTGCTTTAATCCCAATACTTGGGAGGCAGAGGCAGGCAGATCTCTGAGTTTGAGGCTAGTACAGTCTACAGAATGAGTTCCAAAGTAGTCAAGGCTACACAGAGAAACCCTGTCTCAAAAAAAAAAAAAAAAAAAAAAAAAAAAAAAAAAAAAAAAAAACCAGAAAAAAGGCAACATAGAAAGTGTTATAAAATTTTCATATTATGTTAGTTCTATCTTCTAAAATTTGATAGATGATATCTTGGTTCATAAACCAATGAGTTCTTCATTAGTTTCCTACAGGACAGTATTTGAGAGATAATTGTTATGTTAAGTGAATTTTTGCACACTTAAAAGAATCATATTTCTTAAAGAAGGCACTACAAGAAGAAATTAGAGCATTAGCTTAAAAATTACTCATTCACTTCCCGGCAGCTCTTATCAGTATAGCTCTTAACAGCAGCTGAACTTCACTCTGCTTTGACGAGACACATTTTAGAGACTTGGAGTGGCCTTGGCAGGAAATGTTTGGGGTAATGCGTGTTTTTCTATATCCTGCAAATTTGATGGCTCCCTCCTGTCATTTTTAGATTTCTCCAGTAAAAACTCACTGAAATATAGTATATGGGGCATATTTATTAGTATAGCATTTTATTTTCAGCACAATAGTACCAGACCTAGAGGAATATAGAAACAAACTTAACAATGAAGTTTCCTGTAAACAAGTCATTCAATCTTATCTTCTCTCCATTTCTCCTAATAGTGAAACCCACAGACAAAAAAGTTTCTCTGTCCTTACATCAGATATCAGTAAAATTCAGTTGAACTCTTATTGTGTGAGAGAAAAAGAACACTTGACAAGCTTCTTTTTTTTTCTCATTTTTTTATTAAAAATTTCCATCTCCTCCCCTCCTTCTCCCTCTTCCCTCCCCTCCCTTCCACCCATACCCCCACTCCCTCCCTCTCCAAGCCAAAGAGCCATCAGGGTTCTCTACACTATGTTAAGTCCAAGGTCCTCCCAACTCCCCCTAAGTCCAGGAAGGTGAGCAACCAAACTGACAAGGCTCACAGTGAGCCTGTCCATGCTGTAGAGTTCAAGCTCATCGCCGTTTTGACAAGCTTCTTAAATCAATCTCTCTGCTTTGGCATCCACACAAACAGAATGCTGCAAGTAGAGCCCACACTGACCCTTGCACGTCTACCATGACACCTGAGAACAGCTTGCTGTTAGAAAGGAAGGGCTGCCTTCCCGGATCCACCTTTAGAGATGTGCCGCCTGACGCTTCAGACCTGCGGGGTTCTGGGATGATTCTGATGACTGTCTGTTCATTCTTTGCCCCTTTCTTCCCTTGGCGGTGCATCACTCTCTTTTCAGCATCCCCCCTGGCTTCACTGGATCATTCCCTTCGGAGTTCTCCCCTTTTCCTCTCTCGTCATCCTGAATTTTTGTTTTAATGCTTGCTTTTCTTTCTCACTCTACTGGGATTCTACACAGCCACTCTTTGTCTTTATGCATGTGCAATATAACAAACCGAATCTGACCAAAGCTTCTGAATTGTTCATCATGATATTTTATTAACCCAGGGCAAGCGTTGAAACTGAGACTATTCTGAATGTCAGGGTTGGGATGCCGCCTCTACAGCTTAGCATCTGCTGTATACTTAACTGAGGCAAATTCTTTCAGCTCTGAATGACATTTCTGGATCTCCTGTGATGAAGCAGCTAGAAACAGGAAAAATAATTCTGTTCATATGTAAGGCTTGGAAGATATTAATTTTTACCAACATGCACGCTGTCCACACAGGCAGTGGCAGTGTTTACTGGTGAAATGAATTATAAAGCACGGCATAGTTATCCTACATACTCAGAATAGCAGAGGAAATACTTATTTGGACTCATAAACCTTGAAAGATGTGATAGAAGTGGGGGAGGATGATAAGAGAAATGGTATGGGAATTCCAATCATACATATCATCAAGTCAAAATTACTTTTTTAAAGCTAATTATATTTACTTATCTCATGGGATCCAAGTGCAAAGCATACAAAACAATATGAAAATACTAACTAAAATTAATTAGACTTCTCTAAAAGTGTGTCATGTATGGGACTGGAGAGATGGCTCTAGCACTGGAAGAACACTGGCTGCTCTTCCAGAGGACCTGGGTTCAATTCCCAGCATTCAAGTAGAGGTTCTCAGTCATCTGAAACTACAGTTCCTAAGATTCAATTCCGTCTTTCTGGCCTTTGCAGGTGTAATACAAGGATGTGGTACATAGCTATACATGCAGACAAAATACCCAAACACAGTGATTAAATACATAAATAAAATTTTAATAACATATATTCAGAATGTACACTATTTGGAACTTTTCATATCAATTTAGCCTGTTCTATTGTTTACTATCTACTGTCATAAATATGAAGGAGGCAGGAGAGTGATTGAAAAAGTGAGCATCTGAGAAACCATTAAAAAAATCATGCCAAAGCAGTGCAGTTACCAAGATAACTCAGCTTGTAAAAGCATTTTCCACCTGTCCTGTGACCTGAGTTCAACCCATGGAGCCAGAGAGGAGGAGAAAACTGACCTCCACAGGTTATCTATGACCTCCAAAGGAATGCTCACACACACCACATACAAATAATTTTTGAAATAAAACATGTTGTTCCACTTTATGAGTTATATAAAATAACACATAGGACAATGGAGGACAGTAAAGACTCATCCTAACCTCCCTTTCCTCTAAGGCTTTATTTCGACAGCTCCACTCTCTACTAGACTATCAATCAATAGTATCAAACTACAGTTTTTTTCCTTAATGGTTTCCTCCAGTATTGGTGTCTATAGGAGGGTGATTTTTGAAGATAGCGTTATAGGTACTGAAGATGCTCTTTGCTAGAATTAAGCTAAGTAATTAATGCTTTTACTAATATTACATTAATTGTTCTTATAAGAAAAAACTTTCAAGAAACAAATATGCACTGTAAGGGTCCCACATTGGAGAACGTAGAATCTATGTCTAAGAAAGCATCTGCAAATCAGTAGCGAAAGATATTGAGCAATTGTCTTTGAACCACTGAAACACTAGTCTCTGTGCTATGACCCAGATCTGTGGTGTTTTAGCACCGAGTGATTCCTGGTACAGAAGAGCATGGTGCCACCTGGAGTATTGTCCATTCGCAGGCTGGCACTTTTGCTATGGGAACTAGTGCATGTGACTTGTTTCCATGGTAGCACACAAATTAAAGATCCCAAAGCCTGCTGCGTGGAAAAGAAAAGGTGTGTGTGTGTGTGTGTGTGTGTGTGTGTGTGTGTGTGCACATTTAAGAAAACCTTTGCCCTAGATTTTAGCAGAGTTATCATGAATATCGCAAAAATCTTTAAGTATAGTTTCAAAACCTTCTTCATCATGAGCAAGACATTGTAATTGTATTATATACTGTGGATTGGCGCTTAGAACAGTGCTGTCACCGCTTAAGAATCTAATATTAGAAAGAAAGTATTTTCCTAAGGCATACACCAGATAATAGTCCTTTTGTGAGCAGGTCTGTCCATCCTGATACCTTCTTTTTAATCTCTTCTGATGAATAGCCAACTGCTTAAGTAATATCAGAAACAACAGAAAAACTTCATAATAAAGAATATTAACATAAATTGATGTTTCAATAGTCAGATAAATTCTAAGACTCAGCTATCATAATCTCTAGTTTTGGACAAAGCAGCTTCTCCACAGAACTGTATGCTTTGCCAGAAACCAGCTGTTAAAACCAACACAACACATGCTTCTGTGGGTAGGGCAGTGGGAAGTCTCCACGCACTAAGGCGCCTCCCTGTGCCCTGTATGCTATCATATTTAATCTTCTCCACTGATCCTTGAAGAGAGAGAAGTTGCATTCTTATTTTCCCATTGAGGAAACTGAGGCTCAAGGGTATTAAGTTAACTTGTTTAGATAAGTGAAAGAAATGAAATTCAAATCAAAAGAAACAGCTTGATTTGGTGTGCTCAGTGGAATTCAGAGGAAAGCATAGTACTTTGTCACTGTGATATTTTTCAAGTAATCTCTTTCCAAGGTAGATTACACATTGGGATTTCTTTCACAATAAACATATTCTTTGCAATGGAGGGCAATATGGACGGTTTAATGCACCGAGTTTTCTGGCTTATTACTGGTTCCACAGGAGAGAGGAAGGGAGGGAAATAAATGCAGTCATTGGCCTCTGTGCTTTTCGTACTTATTCAGTTTCCATGCACGTAGTTCAAGGGCAGCACAGTGCCTGATACAGAGCCCCCTTTTGATTTATACTCTATTTCCTGTACAACAGATTACAGAATGGCTTTTGTTCCAGATAAAATGAAGACACGCAAAGTAGTGCTGTGTTGACCTCCACCTGATGCTAACACTTGCTCCAAATTTATACAGATTTTAAACTTATAACCAGGTCTGAACAGCTTGTCTGAGATGATCATTGTGTCATCTGAGATGTGGGATGGAATCCTGGGTTGACATCCACCCTCAACAACCGGGAAAGCAGCCCTTCTGCAGGTGTCTTTGAGCTGCTCTCTGTATTCTTAGTTCATTTAAATGTTGGGGAGCTGAGAAGGGTCCAAAGAGCATGCATTCAGCTGGCCTAACTCCTTGTCATTTCCAAGGTACTTCCATGCATTCAACTGTAGTTTAGTTTAATTCAGAATAGATGAGGAGTCCCATCACCATAGAGCAGTTTAATTGTATTTTGTTTCTGACCGACTATTCACTAGATGCAACTTTTTACTAATATTAATGACTACATGTGACTAATATTAGGAAAGTAAATTAAAGCAGTACCTTCTCTTATATGATTTAAAATAGTCCTTTGAATTAATACACATAAACTTCAAGTTCCCACTGCACGCTAGTTTCTTCATATAGCCTTACCCTGACATCAGTTTCTCCATGAATAATAACACAGGCTTTAAAGTCTATTAGACTTAAATTCAACTACTGCTTCTAGCAATTTCTGCTTATGTAAATTTGCACACATTCTAGCTTTGTTGGAACCCTTTTGCAAAAGTAATAGCACTGGCTAGACTTTCTGTGAGTAGAAAATGTGAAGAAAAAATGCTGGAAACTGTGCCAGACTATTTCTGACAGCACAGCATCACACCCAGCCCTTCTTCTCTATGGCCACACAAGGCAACCTCCTATCCCTAACTGGTGAGTTTCCCACCTTGGCACATATCGTAAACACTGCCCATTACTCCTTCCTGGTCCCCATGCTCTCTTGAGTCTGAGTATTCCCTTCTTTGGCCTCTCTCCCTTTGAGTTCACTCACAAAAATATTGCAAATTCTGTATATATTTCTATTATAATCTTAACATTGGCATTTGCATTATAGCAACACTTTGATTATAAGCCCTTCCTCATAGTTTAGGAACCTCAAAGGCAGAGCTGGCCTGTAAAGATCTCCTAAAAGAACACAGCCACGGTCTCCACTGTTTATTCGTTGTCTGTTGCATCACTCAGCCCCAAACACCAGGGTTTCGTGTATGCCAGGTGAGTGCCCTACCTCTAAACTTCCCCACAAGCCTTCCTAATTCTTTTGAGCACACAGTTCTAACCATAGGCGGGACAAGTCTGCCCTCATACTCGCAGAACTGCATTTGGTAAGAACTGGATTGGATGTATGCCTGTTAATGGAGCCTAAACCACAGGGACTGTACACAGAGGGAGTAGAAAAGAGAAGATGGGGGAGAGGAGAAAATAAGTGAACCTAAGAAGGGAATGTAGAACTACTACCCTCATTTGTCACCCACTTTAATTTCACTTCTGGAAACTTGACAAGCAGGTAGCAATCGATGTACACTGTGTTCTGAAGAAGATGCATTTCCCTTTAGCATTTTATGATCATGTTCTAGGTGGGAACACTATGAAAAATGTGGTTTTGCATTAAAACCGTGAGTAGAACAGTCTTTAAAAGCCTTGGTGATGAGAAACAGCACTAGAGAAGGTAGACGGATTGTCTAAAGCAAAAACATCAGCCTCCCTCCTTCAAAACAAGAGGCCCTGGATTGAAATGAGGATGTGTGCTGTGGGGGGATCTGGACCAGGAAATCTGTTCCCATGTCAAGAGTCCCAGCAGTATGCTGACCTGGGCAGACATTGGAGTTGATTGACTTCTTCTGTGTCACCTGCAGAGCGAAAGGCAGTGGTAACTGATGACTTCACCGGTATCCATCTTTTTTATTTAGAGAAGTTAGAAATACACGTTGAGATGGATGCTGATGTAGGTATCATCTATCTCTGGGGCCTGATAGAAGGTTTCTTAAAAATCTGAAGTCAGGGGACTTGGAAGGCAGAACAAATACTTCCCCAAAGATAAATATTTCTGCTAACGATTCTACTTTCTGTGCCTTCCCTTAGAATAATTCTCACCATGGATAATAAACAAATTCCCATTTTCTCCACTCTAAGATTCTTTTTTCTATATCATTCATTTTATACTATTGAATCCACTTTGCTTATAATCTAAGCAAAATTGTAATTTTATTAACATGAACATTAAGAAGTGAGTTCATATGCTTTATGTAGTTGATTTTTCCCAGTCTTGTTCTTTATACAGTAAGATTTTTTAAAAAATAAATATTGCCTGTTTCTCTTGAATGCATAATTGAAATTTTTAAAAGATAAGGTATAAAAGTAGGAGAGAATTATTTGAAAAAGAAAATCAGTGCTAAGGGGAGAAGAATAAGAACAGATAATTGCACATATGTGAACTAATTTAATCTTTTCTTTGTTCATTTTGTTTTTTGAGACAGGATTTCTTTGTGTAGCACTGGTTGTCCTGGAACTAGCTCTATAGCCCAGGCTGGCCTCAAACTCACGGAGATCTGCCGGCCTCTGCCTCCTGAGTGCTGGAATTCAAGGCATGTGCCACCATCGCCCAGTTAATCTTATTTACGTGAAGGACTCTTACTATTCCCATTTTACAGATAGAGAAACAAAAGCACAGAGAAATTCAATAATATCTGGAGAACACAGAGTTAGAGTGTGACAAGCAGTGAGCTTTTAGAGTCCTTAACAGAGTCTGGGATACTGCAGTCCTGGATAAATCCTTAAATCTTAAGATTACATTCATTCCCCACCTACTGCTATGCTCATTTGATTCACCTACAAGGAAGTCTACTTTTTAATCTCTTCTCCCTTCTATTCAACTGGAAATTGCCTTCCTCTGCAGCTCACCACATTTCCTTCTTGACATTCTCTTTTGTATTAATAATATCTTTCTGGTCTCTTTATGGCACTTACCAGACTGATTTCCTCTCACACACATATACTATATCTGAGCAATCTGAAATGGTCATCATGTTTATTGGGAGATGGGAAGATTGTTGTTCTTATTTTCAGTATTTGACCCTACAGAGCACCCTGGCACAATGCCTTACCCAACATAAGTATCCGACGAATTTTTGTTGAGCTCATTTGTAAGATTATCGGAATACATATTCCAGGACTCAGCCCCAGGGAACCGTTTCCACTTCTAAAAATTCACAACCCCTGCCCCTAGATTCTTGGGATAGTCATACATTCTGAGATGAAGCAACTGGAAGATTCAGCCAAGAGATTTTCTTTTTACGGGATTTGGGGAACAGACCTCTGCCCAACTCAAAAGAGTATTCCGTCAGAATTTATTGTCCATGATAATGCATTAACTGAAAAGCAGACCTCCAGCAGAACTGGCTGAATCATGCCGGGACTCAGTCATGCACAGATAAGTGAGTACTTATTGCAAGACATCTCCTTAGTCTCCTAGTACAGATGGGTCTTTCCAGAGTGCACAATGAACTGAACCTGCTCAATGCTTAAAAAGTTCTCTATCTAAGAAGCACCAGTGCCATCTGCAGGAAAACTCAGGAAGCTGCTCTGCAGTTCCATCAAAAGGTCTTGTCCACATTTTATTCCACATAAAACACTGCAGAGCTCACTGCCAACAGATTTCCACCAACACTCTTGACGAATGAAGTAGACATTGTGAAAAGAAAACACATCAGGAGCTGGAGAGAGGTGGTTCAGGGGTTAAAGTCCTCCCCAGCATCCACGGAAGTGCATCTTTGGCGTGGTAGCTGTCTGGAATCCCGATGCTACAGAGACAGGGAATCTGGGATCAGACTGGTCACACCCTGAGAGAGCTCGCCTCGTTATATGAGATGGAGAGCAATAGAAGATGGCCAGCCGAGATCAGCTAGTGTGGAAGCATATGCTGTTAATCCACTAGCACTTGTGAGGTAAAGGCAGGTGGATCTCTGTACCTTTAAAGTCAGGTCTGCCACAAGAGTTCTAGACCAACCAAGGTTATATATGGAGACCTGTATTTAGAAAAAAAAATCAGTAACGTGGCGATAAAGAGAGTAAAACCCTAAGCTATAACTTTGGAATTGCCTCAAGAGGTAGAGAGCAGATTCATAGAGAAGAAAGAGAGCTGTTGAAATTAGAGTGAATTAATTGTGTTCTCAAAAAATATGAGCTATGATATTAAAGTAGTAGTTAATCATAATTGTAAAGTGATTTTATTTGCTTAAATTGCATTTTATATACCTTAAAATTAAATAGTCACTAGTAGCCATCTGCAGCTAGAGAAGCACTACTAAGATCCCACCTAGGATAAAGGGGGGAAATTGTGTATTACCATACAGAAATAATCCAATAATACGACATTGCATTTATTTTTCAATTCTTTTCACACAAATTCATGATTGTCATCAGTTTTGTTTTACAGCGGATGAACGCAATTCTGTGCATTGGTCTGGAAATATTCCCATCTGAGATCTAAAAAAGAAATATTAACAAGTTTTATTTGTGGGAAGACTTCCAAATGCCCAAATGGGTATGAGGTTTGGCAACTTTACTCCATTTTATGTCCAAGTAAGTTTAGGCAACTTTACTACATTTTCTTCTTCTTCATATTGTTTGCTCTTGTTTCACTGAGATAGAGAAGTTCATAAGGCATCTTTGTGGGGGATATGAAAGGTAGGAACCTTAGGGGAGAGGAGTTGATTTCTAAAAATTATGAATGCCCCCAAATGAATAGGTTACATCCTGTAGCGATGGTCGTCTGGGTATGGTGTCTATATGCATGTGTGTGTCGCTCTTCTTTGTTTAACATTTCTGGGAGTGGAGTCAAGATAATTGCTCCTTTAATATGATATTTTTGGTCAGCTAAGGAAGTTCAACAAAAGTCCCTCCCTATACTTGCTTTCCCCTACATTGGCTTCAGTTTTAACTATTCAATATTTCTAAATAGTGTCTGGGAAGTAGAATCCCTGAACTCCACAGGAAGAAATAAAATGCGGTATGATGTCACCTTGACGTTTCTGAGCTTGTTTAAGACCCTGCTAGAGACAGGACACAAAACAGGCACAAGATGGTAAGGACCTTGATGACTTCCAGTCTCTTCCTTATGCCACACAAAGGCTGTCAAAAGTTCCTCTGTTTCTTTCACCAAGAAAGCATCTAGGGACTTATACTCAATGAAGAACTTAGCCAATGAAGCAGAGGCAAAGAGTATCCTAAAACTCATGATTTCTGTTACATGGGAGATTCCAGTAACCATCAAACAAAAAACTGAGATAAATGATTTAATATAAGCCTAAAAGAATTTTAGAAATAATTTTAAGGACAGGAGAAATACAACATTTTATAGCATGTGACATAACAATATTTTAAATATTTTATTTAATATTCATACATGCATATAATGTGCTTGGCTCCAATCCAACCACCCCATTCCCTCCCTTCTATTTCTCCTCCCTCCGTCCTCTATTTTCCCTTTCAGCTTCTCTTTCTTTTTTAAAATTTAATAACCACTTTAGTACTGCCTGTGTATCCATGGGGGTGAGGGTATCTGCTTGTCCATGGGTAGCCTCTCTGGGCCTTTATCTCTGAAGAAAATTAAGTATCTCTCCCCCAGTATCTATCAACTACCAATCACTCCCAAATAGGGGTGAGATTTCATGAGCCCCTCCTTGATCCATAATGGATTTTGGGTGGCTTGATCTTATGGCAGGTCTTATGTAAGCAGTCCCCATGGAGGTACTCAAAGGAATTCAACACTGTCTAAAGCCTCAAGCATAGGCTTATACATGATTTGCTTTGATACATAAGTTTTTTTTCCACTACTTACCTACCTTTTTAGCTTCTGCTCCTTACAGACACAGACACACACACACACACACACACACACATGCACATCACCCACACAGCAGTGCTGACAATGTCCAATGCAAGCTCCACTTACACCTGAAACATTCTTTCCTTCCTTGAAGAAGTCATCCTTTCAATTCTAATGCAAACCATTAGCAAAGCACCTTTATACTGCCTCTTTCCTCCTCCTCTTGGCTTTCCTGATCTCTAAATTAACTATGCTCTCCTAGGAGAAGTCAAAGACCCTAAACAGCACAGGAATAAGATCAGAATTTATATTCAATATATAGTCACCTCCTCACATAGAAAAGCCTCTTCGTGGCTTCTAATTCAAGTTCTGACCTTGATCATCCAAGAAAAATGGAGCAAGAGAATGTTTTTGTTTTATATTTACCTATAAATTGATGGGACATGATTACTTGTCTGTCTAATACTTAATTCATTTTGAAGTTATTCATCAACTTACAATTTCTAGTTTTATGATGGAGCAAAGCATTTTACCTGCACAATGACCTCAGTTGGAGTATTGCTTTCAGAGGTTCAAACTTAATGTCCTTCCTACCAGACAATGAAAATCACCCCAACAAATAGGAAGGGATTGAGAAGGTAGAGGTTTTCATGGCAACAGAGCTTCTACCTGATGGGTAAATTTCTGAGTTCTGCAGAAATCAGGAAGAAATGTTTCTTCACAAAATTTACAAATTCTATTACCAAGTCTTCAATTTTTCTACATTTCCAAAGACTACAGATACTGTGGTCATGTTTTCTGCCTAACCCACCAACTTGAAATAGCTAGATTCCCTACTGTTCCTCTTAAATTCTCTTACCGTGTATAAAGTGTGACAATTTGAAAATTTGACTCTGGAAGCTTCATAAGAGTGAATCTTCGTGGTCACATAACTCAAAGGGTCTCTGGAAGACCTGTTGTCAAGTTTTGTTTCTAACATTTTAATACAATATATTTGGGCTTAGAAAGTATTAACCTGCACTCCTGTAAAGCCCTTAAAGGTCTTTAGAAGTGAATATCATCTTTTTTTTTTTTTTTTTTTTTTTTTGTTTTTTTTGTTTTTCAAGACAGGGTTTCTCTGCAGCTTTAGAGCCTGTCCTGGAGCTAGCTCTTGTAGACCAGGCTGGTCTCGAACTCACAGAGATCTGCCTGCCTCTGCCTCCCGAGTGCTGGGATTAAAGGCGTGCACCACCACCGCCCAGCTTTTTTTTTCTTTTCTTTTTTTTGGGGGGGGGTCATCTTTGAGACTTTAGAACAGTTTTCAAGCTGGGGGGTCATGACAACTTTAGAGGTCAACTGACCCTTTCATAGTGGTCACCCAAGAACACCAGGAAACACATATATTTACACTACATTCATTACAGTAGCAAAATTACAGCTATGAAGTAGCAACAAAAATAATTTTATGGCTGGGGTCAGCACAACATGAGGAATGGTATTAAAGAGTCAGAGCTTTAGGAAGCTTGAGACTCACTGTTTTAGAAGTTACTCTTTGGAAGCACTCAGTACTCTTTTGTTTTTCTTTCCTTTAAATTCTGTTTACTGCTTGAGAGTTTCATACATGTATATATTATGTTTTAAGTCCACCCTCAACCGTCCCCCATTTACCCTTCTCCCTTCCAACTTCATGTGCTTTGTTTGTTTGTGGGGTTTTTTTTATTTTGGGTTTGGTTTTTATTTAAATTTTTATTTAGTATTTTAATTGTTTTTCCTCTTCCCCAACTCCTCCCCGATCTTCCTTACCTTTCCACTCACTAATTTTTAAACCTGGTTAGTGCTACTTCTATGGGCATGAAGGCAGGAGCATCTCCTGGCATTCTGCAGATTTTATAGGACATTTTCATGATTTAAATTTTACATTTCTTTTAATTATGAAGCTTTTAGAGAATTTTGCTGGTAGCTACTAAAGCAAAGTCAGTCTGCTGCATACTGAACTAACAATTCTCGTGTTGTCCACACTGCTGAGCACACTGTGCGGTGGCAATGAAGAAAACTATACCAATTGGTGAAGTAAATGAACTAGAAGAATGTCCCTTATTTTGTGTTTGGTTATAAATTGATGGGAAATGATAACTTGTCCGTCCAATATTGAATTCGCTTTGAAGTTATTCTTCGACTCATAATTTCTGGTTGCATGACTACGCCAAGTATTTTACCTCCACAGTGATCCCTGTTGGAGTTTTACTTTCAGAGGTCCAGAAAAATCTTTGAATGAAAGTCAAAAAAAGAGATCCTGACCAAGCTAAGGTTTGAAATCTGTTAAGATAAATACACACACACACACACACACACACACACACACACACTCACACACACACACACGTAGTCCTCTTCCGTAAGACTTTAACCCTACCTGGTCAGGACTCTGTCTTCAGTGTCATTTCCTTGATAATCCTAGTTTCCCATTTATTACAGTTGCGGGGGGGGGGGGGGGAGGAGAAACACCAGTGCTTTGGTTTGAGTGTATACTGCCCCCAAATGAGTACCTACTTGAAGGTGTGGCATATGGAAGGTTACTAGGATTACATGAGGTAATAAACAAGAGAAAGAAGGACCTGATATTTGTCATGTTCTATCATAGAACACCTTCTGTCATATTATGAAACAGAAAGGAGATTCAAATTTTTCAAAAAAAAAAAACAGAAAACAGAGTACAAAGAGAGTATGGCTTTACATTTATGTAAGTTTTACATGAGAAAATGCTTAAGTAGAAACTTTAGGGCATATTGATAATGTAAAAACTGATGATGCTGATAATATTGTATGTATGGTTACTGCTAAGGACTTCACTCATCAACTATACACATAGCCAGGTCATCTATCCAGGGTACCAAACTGGTCTTTGCCTGGGAACCTTCCACACTAGATCAAGAGTAGGGTTTTGTAGCTGTTGGCTCCACTCACGGTAACACATAGAACTTTTAATTTAAGGATTTTATTTCTTTGTGTGACCAGTAAGATAATTATAAACCAGAATAAGCAAATATAATCTGTTTTTTACTTGTAAAGCAATCCTATATTAAGCTGCTGAATGAGAGAAATTTGGGGATTAAAAAAAAAACTAAAGTCAATTCAAGAGACCATGCAAATGAAGAGTGATAATGTTCAATTAAATTAAGTAGAAAAATAAGAAGACAAAGTTCATTATCATCAGTAATTTCTATTTCCTTGGTGCCCAACTTTTGCCACCATTTAATAATGAATAAAACTAAAAAGAAAGAACAAATAAAATTTAATAACATTAAGTGCATTCTTATTTTACTCTACGGGAAATAGCCAAAGGTAGCCATGGGAAGCAATTGGTTTGCTATCTGTCCTGCAAATGGGGATGATGATAAGCGCTCTGTGAAGTGTGGTTTTCAACAACACCAAAAACTCCTGAAGTGTAGACCCGGCTTCTGCTTAAATTACTGTACCGACTGGTATGCTTTTCGCCAAAGAATTATAAACCTGAGAACAGGCACTTGAGAAAGTGACTGTGTGATTTCTCGCAATTCAGCCACTATCATTGTTGTATTTACAAATTCTGTTCTGTCTCCGGGGACCTGGAGCGTGGGCTGCATTAAAGAGGGGCAGGGGAGACGGCTCAGTAGGTAAAGTGTTGTCTGCACAAATGTAAAGACTTGAATTCAAGTCCCCAGACTGGGGTAAAAGCCCGACTTGATGATCCTTCAAAGAGGTGGGAGCTAGAAGAGAATGCCCCCACCCCAGCTTCAGGGAACTGCTGACACAAACACATTATTTACATTCATTCACCCCTATGATCTACATTAATTGCAAAATGAATACTACACAAATCCACATACGCGCTTCCTCCTCTGTAGGGACCTTAGGATCCTTTGCCGGTCTTATGATTGTATTTTCCTCCAAAACTTTGCTAATGGGCTCTTAATGACTATTAGAGTTTTTAAAATGGAGACTTTTAAAATGAAGTTGTTCCAAATAAAGTCGGCCTACCTATCTAGAATAATTCATTATTCATAGCGGCGTAATAACAGCAGGGAAACGCTGCCAAGCTTCTTGAAAGCTAGCCAGAAGTTAGCAGGTAAGTGTTCCTTTCAGTCAGCCGTCAATACAGGTGTTAGAGTTTCTGGAAGCTTTGTTCTCTGAGGAAAGACATTTCACGGAATCTGAGAGAGCATCAGGCAACCATAATGAGCCTGAGACCAGATGCCAGTCAGAATCTCAGGCCAGCTGCTGTTTCCTTCTGATTCCAAACAAAGCCCCCCTCCCCTCCCCTCTGAGCCAAGCTCCCTGGTGGAGGAACTGTGGTCATGGAGAACTGTGAAAAATAGCTTCTGGCGCTTTAATGTCTTGCTGGGTTGCAGCAAGGCTGAGTGGCAGGGTCTTGCCAGAGCTTGGAATTTGCCAGAGCTTTGAGAATAGACAGGCCTGAGAAGTATGCCGGGTGGGTAATAAAGAGTTAAATTTAGGGAAACATCGCTATTCTAAGGAGTCTCTTAGAACCTGGTATGGTTTATCTCTCTCTGATGGTGCCCGTAGTAAAGAAATCCTATAGCCTAAAAGCAAACAACCAAACCGGAAACTCATTTCTGCTACACACCGGTTCCATGATCTGGAGCAATTTGTGTAACCTGTCTCTAATATTGATGGAAATGGAATTTGGATCATAGAGCTGCTGCGATGACTAATTGTGTTAACGATATAAAGTTCTTATTACCACATCTGACGTTGCAAGGAGCCACTTGTTTGTCCCAGCCGCCCAGAACTGAAACAATCACACCGCCAGAAATCACTGGCCAGGTGCCCATCACAGCCCCTTCTGCTATGTGTTCCTCCCTTTTCTCACGTCTCTGTCCTGGTCATCTAAGGTCATAAATCCCTCACATTTGTCCTCCATTATTGTGATGGCTTCCATCTTTCTGCTTCAGCATTGCCCCTCTTGCCATCCATTGGCCACACGGAAATATCCCAGTTGACCCTACTTCTTTCCTTGGACTCTTCCAGCAGCTTCACATCATACTCTAAGAAAAGCCTTGTGTGCCCTTATGCCCTTCACACTCCTTACGTCTTTTTCTTACCACCCATCGCCTTGTTCACGAGCCCCACACACAAAGGCCTCCTTGGTAGCAGGTAGCATTCCTCCTCAGTCCTTTTCCCTCTTGCCGTCATTTTTCTCCAGTTCCCAAAGTAGCTAGTTTTCCACCTTCTCCAGGCTTCTGCTCAGTTTCCAGATCAGCAAAGCTTTTCCAGATACCACCTCACAGCACCAACTCTTTCCCTCTAACTGACCCATTCAGACTCCTCCCCCTTTGCACCTTAGCACTTAGAAGGCAGTCGGTATCACAGACCTTGCTCGCTTATTTGATACCTGTCTTTCTCCACTAGAATAGGAATACAGGCTCAGGAGGGAAAAGAGTGCACTCTATTTCGCCTACTGCCATACTATCGTAGCATTCTGCAAACCATACTTGCTCACTGAGTATCAGCTAGGTGAATGGCAGGAGAGCTTTGCCTCATAGACAGCACCTTAGCCAGCATTTGTAAATCCAGGACTTTTTTCCGAAGTCCTGTGGTGGTTTGGAAAGGAATGACAGACACACCCTGCCTGCATTAGATTAGATATTTGAATGTTTGGTCTTTAGGAAGTGTTGTTACTTAAATGTAACTCAAAAGTATGGCCTCATTGGAGTAAGTGTGGCCTAGTTTGAAGGACTACGTCACTAGGGAGTGGGCTTTGAGATTTTAAATGTTCAAGCCAGGCCCAGGCTCTCCTCCTGTTACCTGTGGTTCCAGACGTAGAACTCTCAGCGCCACCACCACCATGTTGGCCTGCATGCCGCCATGTTTCCCACCATGCTAACAATGGACTAAACCTCTGAACCAGCACCAATGAAATGTTTTCCTTTATACGAGTTGCCACGGTCATAGTGTCTCTTCACAGCAGTAGAACATTGACTAAAACAAGTCCTACTTACAACAAGTGGCTTCTAAAAATATTTTTTTCAAAGTCAGAATGTTGCTTCTTTAAAAGGAATGTGTTGCCAACTCTTAAAGCAAGTTTTAAAGGCTGTAGAAATGCCTTAACAGTTAAGAGGACTGGCTGCTTTTAAAGGGAGCCTGGGTTCAATCCCTAGCATCCAAATGGCTGTTCACAACCATCTATAAGTCCAGTCTCAGGAGATCTGATGTCTGCTTTTGGCTCCTAAGATACTGGGCATTCACATGATGCATGGACATTATGGCAGAAATTAAAACTAAAAAGAAGAAATCAGCTTTTTCCACAGATTTAAAACTCATTGGTATGCCATTGTGGAGGACATGGAAGACTATTGCTCAGATTCTTCTTCGAGTAAGAACACAGGACAAGGGGCACAGTTAGCTGACACCTTCACTTCAGGATCTACCTCAGTCTTCACACAGAACCATCAACCCTGCCTTTTTGCAGCCTGTGACCAAACACAATGTGCATACTGTACAGCCCTGTGCAACATCCGCCTCCTCTGGGGTACAACAGTTGCTGTGGCACTCCAGCGGTCCTGCCTGAAATTTGCTCAGAACTGCACTGTGTTGCAAAGCCTTCCTATCCTGTCCTTCCCAGCTCTCCTCACAGATGGAGTGTTCCCTGTGGGCTGCGGTGCCCTCCCCTTTTATCTGCCTCAGACATTTACATAACAAATCTCTAGTGCTTCAAATTCTGAGTAACTTCTGTTCAGAGGACCCAGTCCGATAATCTCTCAGACACTTCACTTGGACACATGACAGTGAGCTCACATTCAATATGTTCAAAATAAACTCAAGAGGATCTCATGAAACGCGGTCCATAATAATGTGGATTATCATATTGGAGTCATTGAAGACTAGGACTTATAAGGAGGGAAAAGTGACACATGGGTTTATTCAAAGCACTATAAACTTTCTCTGTTGACTAGACCTAGCCACAGACCTAGGCCAGGATGCTGTGGGATAATGCTTTTGTACTCTGTAAAAATTTGTCACTTGTATTGGTTTAATAAAACACTGATTGGCCAGTCGCCAGACTAGGAGAATTTTGGGAAAAAGAAAGGCAGAGAGTGAGTCACCACGCAAATACAGAGGAAGCAAGATGAAAATGCTGCACTGAGAAAAGGTACCAAGACACATGGTTAAATATAGGTAAGAATTATGGGTTAATTTAAGTTGTGAGAGTTAATTAATAATAAGACTGAACTAATAGGTCAAACAGTTTTTAATTAATATAAGCCTCTGTGTGTTTCTTTGGTTCTGAACAGCTGCAGGGCCAGATAGAACAGCAACTTCCATGTACACCAGAACCCCTCTGATAAGAATGAATTCCTTGAGTGATTAAATTAATAGATATGAAATCCAGCTTCTAGACTTTGTGCAGAAGCACCAGTGTTTTGAAGTAACCATTTGCATGGGGGTAGAATATCTAGGTGTCCGTGTGGGGATATACACTAATGTAGGCAAGTATATATATACATATATGTGATTGAGGGTAGAGATCAGAAGTTGATGATGGTGCCTCCCTCACTCTCTAACTTCTTATTCTGAGAGAGGGTCTCTCACTGAACTTGGAATTAATCAGCTCAGCTAAGCTAACTGGCCTGTGATTTCCAGAGTTCTGCTTGGAGCAGAGACCCAGCACCGCAAGCTGACCCTGGGATCTGAACTCAGGCCCTCCTGACTGGTTCTTTGCCCACTGAGGTCTCTCTCTAGTCGAGGAGGAGACCATTAAAAAAACAATATCTTAAGAGTTATTTTTGACCCTAGAGTTTAGTAAAAACATTAGTTGTACCGGCGGGTACCGGCGGTCGGAGGGGTTTGGGAATAACCAAAATAGTCCTTTTATAATAAATCAGTTTTAATAAAAGGGGAAATAAGGGAACTTACAGAACCAAGGGTCCAGCGGAGCAGAAGGTAACGGCGGGGAATAGCAAACCGGGCTCCTTCCGGCGCCCCGATCCTTTTTAAGGGTATCCTACTCCCCTCGGGCAGCCACGCCCCTGAACGCAGGGATTGGGCCAGCTGCCCCAACATCTAGTACTATGATGGCCTTGATCTTCAGCATAGCAAAAACAAAACAAGATAAAACAAAAAGAAAGCTAAAGTGATTTGGAAGCTTGGGCAGTAGTTCGGTGGTAGAGGGCTGGTTTGGTATGCTTGAAGCCCTAGGTTCAATCCCCGGTGCTTTGGAGGGGAAACAATGACTAAGTTAACTTTCACATACATGTTTATTAACATAAAATAAAATAAAGGTAAAATTTTAATGTTTTACAGACTTGAACATTTCTTCTCTATTTTAATCCCAAATTGGTTACATACATAGTAAGGGATGTGAGCTGGTGAAGACTTAGCTCTGTTTGCTGTTCTGCAGACAGAGCCGTGCACTATGTTTGATCAAGTTGCTGTTTAAATATGACTGACATTTCCTGATCGACATCTTACCTTTATGTAAAGGTTTTATAGAGAATTCATGGCGTTGGCTTGTTCCGGGCCACAGTGGAGTACCGTTTCTCAGTGAAGGCTTTGAAGGCACACATCTGTCTAAGATACGTCACGGGAGTGTGGGAGTGGAGAGACAGCTGTGTGTTTCCCTACTGATGGGAAGCAGGCTTTCCTTCATATGTGAGTCGTGAAACCACTATCAAGAGAGAGTATGTCACGTCTTCAAGTCCACAGAAAATACACCAAGCTGGATGCAGGAGCCACTCTTATTTTCAATATAAGGAACTTGTGCACTTTTGGAAGCAACCACAGTTTTGTTTTGTTTTTGAACAAGTATTGGCATGTGACTAGAAATATCATAGGACTACATAGTTTTAAAAGTCCAGATACTACCTTTATAAATAAACAAATTCTTTACTAAAAGCTGCAAACCCCAAAACACACAGAAAAGAAGTCAACCACCTTTCGGTACCCCCTTGTTGGGGTCCGTGTTTTGGCATGAGGTGCTGAAATGCACGGTCCCTGCTGTGGAAAGATGGCTTCCAAAGCAGCACAGCATGGTTCTACTGCAACCTGCGCTAATTTTTTTTGTACTGTCAAAAAAATCGAGTTGCAAGAAATAGTACAGACAATTTTATAGCATAAAATTATTAGATAAATGATGTACAATGAATTTTTTTCAGATGACTCTCTCTTGCTATCAGGCTTCCCTACTGAACAAAACTCTGAAAGATAAGACAATGTAGGCGCTATGTGCAGAAGATCAATGGTATTAAGAACATAAATTACCCAAAGGAACGAGAGAGTGATGTTTCTCATCCTTACAGCTAGCCTTTCCATTCTGAAAAAAAAAAAAAAAAAAAAAAGACAAAGATTCCATAGAATAATGTTCCTACAAGAAAAGGGGCCAAAGGGTGGTGATGGGCTGGAGGCCAGAAGACTAGAAGTGAACAGTGGAGAGGGCAGCTGTTATGAGGGTGAGAATTGCCCATCTTTAACTCATATATACACAGATATGTATGGGTTGTATTGTATGCATGTGTGTGTGTGTGTGTCTGAGTGTTGATAACTGAGAATACTATAAAATATATCCAGATTGCTATTGCCAGGTAATTTTTCACCAGCTAAAAATAAGTCAGTTTCAGACCATTGCTCCTTCTACTAAAAATCATCACGGAAAAGTCAAAGCTATAGAAACAAAAGAACATCTGTAATACTGTAGGGATGGCCTCTATTAGTTTCTTTTTAATTAGCATGCACAGCAATATCTTTTATTATGACATTTTTATACTTAACTTGTGTGTGTGTGTGTGTGTTGTACATAAACATGAGCAGCTGTGCTCCTCTGTGCACGTGTAGAAACCAGAGGTTGACTTGAGGTAAGTTCCTCTATTGCTCTCCACCTCACTTTTTGAAACAGAGTTTCTTACCAAAGGTAAGCTTGCTATTTTGGCTAGACTGGCTGACCAGAGAGTCCCTGGATCTGCTTGTCTCTAACAGACTCCAGCAATGGGGCGAAAGCACCACACTGCCACGCCTAGCTTTTACATGGGTGCCAGCCAAGCTCAGGTCCTCGTGCTCACACTGCAAACACCATGTAAAGCACAACGCCATGTCTGCTCTTTGTGTTATTCACTACGCGCTACAGTACGGTATGTGCCTGTATTATGTGCCGGTTTGTGAGTATCGGGCAAGGGCCTGGAGATTTAAACACATGCGCATACAGGCAGAGACACGGGGACACGGGTCACCCTTATTCCAAGAATGCCCACTTTAGTAGGCTCAGGGGCAGCTTATATAGTGCTCTGGCCACGCCCCTGCTCTCCAGATCTTTCAGCTGCAGCCACCAGAAACCACGCCCCTGTCTCGTGCTCAGAGCACCTGCAAACACGGGAAAACAAGTTGTTTTGCTCAGATCAGCTGCAAGCATTGGAAAACAAGTTGTGTACAGGAAATTCGGGGTCTGGGGGTCCTCAGCCCCCACACACTATGCCCACTGAGTGATCTCCCCATGCTTTGTTCATGTTGCTGTTCCCTACTCTCACCCCTCCCTAGCCAGCCCTACTGATCTCTGTCTTCCCCAGGAGACAGCGCGCACACGCGCGCGCGGCGCGCACACAACCACACACACAGACACATAAACACACACACAGAGACACACACACACACACAAACACACACAGAAACACATAAACACACACACAGACACAGGCACACACACACACAGACACACACACATACGCACACACAAACACACAGACACACACACCAACACTAGCAGCAGCACTACCACCACCACTTCCCTTCTCTCCACCCCACTCCCTGACTTCAGGTCCATTAAAAAGGGACAGAGTAGGGAAAAAAGTGAAAATTGAAGCAAGGTTGATCCTAACTTGTGTAGTAGCAGTCTTCAGAAAGAGATAGCAATAAAAACTTGTATAAAAATTATATTCCTCAAGAAAATTACAATGCTTTCCCACCAAATCATTCTATTTTCTAAATTCCCACAAACTGGTGTGACTACGTACAAGACACGGGACCCATATCTATCTAGTGCACACAAAAACCTCAATAACGTGAAAAGTCAGTGCTACAAGACGCACAGCGTGTATCAGTTCTATGCTTACAGTGGTTGTAGACGGAGTGTTGTATCCTCATGCTGAATATTTGTGGATGTATGTGGTTCCTTACACACACAGAGAAAGTCAAGATCTGGAATCTGGAGCATGTGACCCAAAGAGCCTACTATATAAGCAGAGTACATGGCCTTATGACTTGCATGGCAAATATAAAAAATTAAATTATAGGGTCAAAGTTGCTTTGTAGAGAGTAGGAAATCTAAGAGGCCTGCAATTCGGAATATTTTGGAAAAGATCAGCCTGATCTCAGAAGATGAAAGCTTGTTCTTTTTTTTCTCATTTTTTTTATTAAAGATTTCCATCTCCTCCCCTCCTCCTCCCCCTTCCCTCCCCTCCCTTCCACCCATACCCCCACTCCCTTCCTCTCCAGGTCAAAGAGCCATCAGTGTTCCCTTCACTATGTTAAGTCTAAGGTCCTCCCAACTCCCCCTAAGTCCAGGAAGGTGAGCAACCAAGCTGACAAGGCTCACAGTGAGCCCGTCCATGCTGAAGAGTCCAAGCAAGGCGGACTGCGGTATTGTGCAGAACAATCTGAAAGCAGAAACAGGGACTGGCCTTGTTTCTCAACTTGACACTGTGGTTTTAACACCCTTTGAGCAGCAGGATCAGATTAATGCAGAGCAGTCGTTCTGTAAAATCAAGAGTCATTTCAAATTGTCTCATCTTTCTGTGTATTAAAGTTTCTATCATGGACTTCAGGTACATTAGTTCTGAATTTTACAGGATTTTAGAGTATTCTAAGAAACGCACAGGCAAGTTCACTCGGGCAAACTGTTGCTGAATTTTCCCACCGGTTGGAAACAAATCATCTTGGGGTCTCACAAAGAAACACACAATCAAAGCCACATTTCCCTGTGTTCTCTGCAGTACCTGTCCTCAGCAGGAATAACATACAAAACTGGTTCTGTTCTTTAAACAAAAGCTCCAGCACCCCATGCTGACCTTTCTGCCTTGTCTGTCCTGTGTCCGGTGTGTCCCTGAGCACTTGGACAGTTCCAGGAGAAGGCGATGATAGACACAGTCCTAAGACATCCCAAGGCTTCAGGAGAACTCACCTCAGGCTGGCCCCCCAAAGTGAAAGTGGGACAAGACAGTGAGCCCCAGAAAAGCAATGAAAACAGATGGTTGGAATCCTGGGGATGGGGAACTAGAGAAGGCCAAACAGGGGCAGGTTGAGTTTCTCTATTTTACTTACAAAGATGGGGGAATCTCACTAGGAAGATCCTGTTAACTGGAACCAGTTATGATGAGGAAATTAAACCTGATGCTAATAAATATGGCACTTTTTCCACTGTAAGAACAGCATTAAATATATGCAGTGTCCCCTTAAAAGAGGAGATGACACGTAAGCAAAACTGGGGCAAGGAAGGGGGAGATGTGGAAGAAAAAACCTTGGCTTGGAATGAGATTTGGGCAGCCATCTTGTCTTCCCCTCTGTTGGGCAAGTGATTTCAGCTTCTGTTCACCGTGTTGAAAGTGTCATTCATTATAAAGCCTGCTGAAGGCCTCCAGCAGGAAAGAAAGCAGTCCCCAAAGATATGCCCAAGTGACCTTAAACAAAAATAGAAACTTTGCAAATATGACGTGTGCTCATCCTGGACTTACCATAGGCTCTTAATCCAGTGGCTTCCTTATACATAACAAAAAAGAAGGTGCAGAGATATACTGTATTAGCCTGTTTTATTGCTATCGTGAAATACCTGATTCTGGAAAGTTTATAAAGAAAAGAGGTGTGTGTGTAGATCACGCTATTAGAGTCTGAAAATCCAAGGTGACCTGTTTGTTTGTTTGTTTGTTTGTTTGTTTGTTTTGGTCCAGCCTCTGGCAAGAACTCCTCCCTTAACTGGATCACAACATGGCAGATGAAGACGTGACCAGAGATTATGGGACAAGGAGTGATTATGAAGAAAGGTAAGAAGTCAAGGTCCACACTTGATCTTCCAAAAAATCAAAGACTGGCAAGACTAAGGCCACATGAAAACATCCTTAGTGCTGTCCTAGTGCACACTCTGCATGACCACATTACCTTCCAAGCATTTCCCAACTTTTAAAGGTTCTGCCACCTAACACTGGTACATTGGGAATCAAGGTTCCAGAATATAACTCATGAGACACAGTTAACCCATCCTCATACCATAGTAGACACACACAAAAAAAAGTTATATAAAGGAGTATACAGCTATTACAAATAATTGGCTCTGTACACTAGATGAAGGGACACTAGCCCACTCAAACATGTGGCTATGATGGGCCTTACCCTTCTCCCATTCTCTCTCCTTGCTAAAAACTGTTAGATCGCATTCCTAAAGCTAGCCACCAGTTCTATTCCCTTAATTGGCCACATTTCTACACCCCATGACTGACTACAAAGGTCCAGCTTTTGGTGTACTAACGTTCAGCAACCAGAAGCCCCCTTTAGTTCACCTAATTAACATACACAATAAAATGAAACACCTCATCCTAACATGGGGTTTCCTGCTTTACCTTTATAAACCACCATTTGCCTATGTGCTACATCTGTCTTCTCTCGATCCAGAGTCCTTTGTCCCTCTGGGACAAAGACCTCTTTCCCCCATTCTCTTGTCCCCTTCCCCTTCTCCCTCATCCCCTATCTCCTTTACCACTGTATCCTAGCCCATTCTAACACAGAAGAAGACCTCCCCTTCTTCTCCTCTCAAAAATGACACCTTCAAGGTCATTTGCTGCTGTGTTCTGCCTGAGTCAGACCCAGTGGCTTCAACTTTGCTTCCCTGCTTAATAAAGGATCTCTCTGTGAAAACAGGTGTTTGGGAGTGGTTTTGTGCCTAATCCAAGTCTGAAAGGGAGCCCACACTGTGTGGGCATTCCCTTCACTAGAAGCTCTGAGAAAAGCCTAGAACAACCCCTCCTCAGACCTTTTAGAAGGCGCTAACCTGACAACAGCCTGTCTTGGGAGTCTGACCTCCAGAAGGTGAGACAATACACTTCTGTTGCTCTCAGCTACTTAACTTGGGTTATGCTCACGTTAAAACATCCACACAAACAGATTGTAGCAGCCAACGATAGCCACTTAATTTTTAATTAAGTTTTATTCTCAACTCTTCTGGAAAAGGTACAATTTCTTTTAGGTTATAATAATGAAACTTGTGTTTGCTGAGGTGTAGAGACAGCTTCTATTACCCAACATCATAAATAACACAACAGCTTTGCGTAGTGAACAACAGCTGGCCAAAATGAGAAAGTAAAAACACACAGCAGTAGCCGGTAGGAAGTTTGAGAGCACGTATCCTGGTTCTCAGAGCAGTTAACCATGAAATGTAAGACTCAAACTCCAAAAGGCAATGTTGGATTTTAGCTGTGCTTTGGTATGTCCAGCTGAGACATAGTAGTGATCCTTCTAGAAACACTCAGGCCTCAAGGATCAGCCATCAAGGCAGCGTTTCTCAACCCCTTTGGGTTGAATGACCCTTTCACAGGGGCCCCCTAAGACCATTGGAAAACCCAGGTATTTACAGTACAATTCATACTCTTGGAAGTGGAAATAGAAATAATTTTATGGTTGGGGGAACCACACCATGAGGAACTATATTAAAGGGCCGCAGGGTTAGGAAAGTTGAGCAGCACTGATCTGGAGGAGGGATCTCGACTGGCAGCCTTTCACTCTGACTTACTCGCTTCTCTTTTTGTGGAGCCGGTGAGCCAACCCCAGTTCTTTCAGGTGCCCGGCAAACACTGACCCCACATGCTAGTCCCCAGCCCCACTTCGTATTAAACTCACTGGGCTTCAAAACAAAACCTTTAACTGTAGAAGAGGGACTTGTAGGGAGAAGAGGAGGGTTGGCTTGTGGGAGGCAAGGAAAGGTGAGGGCAAGAGTAATCAGAATCCATTGTAAAGTGTATGAAAATGTCGAAAGCAAATTTAATTTTTAAAAAAAATCAAAGAAAAAAATCAATCCACATCTTAAAAACTTCTTGTTCTTCTGTTGAAATTTATTGTCATCTATCTGGATAAGAAAAAAAGGTTGAACTTAAAAAAATATATCAAATGGTTTTCTGAAAAATGACTTGACTTTGAGCTAGGCTTGTTAGTGTTTAGCCGGTTCTACACAGATCAGGAAACAGCCCTCCCCTAAGCCCTTTAAAATGAGCACATTGTTTTGTTTTCCTACTCTGCTCCTTTGGGAAGAGAAGCTGGGTTTAAAGGTTTAGGCTCATTTGAATAAAAACACAACCATGACTTTTGAATTCTAAGACCCTGCATATATTAGCTGGCTTAGGAAATAGTTCTCCAAGACGAACTACTTACTTTAAACTCCTCTATAAGGAAATTATCACTTTGAATTATTTTGCGATGCAGCTGGAAATGGCGTTATCACCAGTGTATTCCACTCACCTGTGGCAGTGTGTGTGCCCCCTGCTCTATCCAGAATTCCCCTCAAGTGCAGCTAGTATAGCTGGGACGTTTCCTGGAGACTTAAGTGAATAGAAACTCAGACCACATGAAATCAGTTTGATAGTTTCTTTCAAACTTAGGCTAAACCCAGAGATCTTGTTAGAAAAATGGTGAGCAGTAGTGGAGAAAATGAGAAACTTACAAACATTGCTTGAATAAGTAAGGAGACCCAATCTGGAATGGATATATAAAGATAAAATCTAAGTCAGACATGGTAGCTCACTCCCATAGTCCCAGCACAGGGAAGGCAGGGCAGGAGAAACTGTGTGTTAAGTCTACCCATGAATGCACAGTGAGACCCCATCACAAAATAAGAACAACAACCAAAGTTCTACAAGGTTTTGCAGAAGCTTTACAGGGAGCTTAAAATAATGATGATGAGCTGAGAGTGGCACACTGAATTCAAAGCCATCCTTGGTGACAAACTCAGTTAGTTCCAAACCATCCTGAGTTACACTGTGAGGACCTGACTTTGCAAACTCCATTTTGAAGAAGGGGCTTCATCTTAAGCCATATAATAAGCAGGGGCCGATCTCAGCTCCAGAGATGTGCTGCGGTAGTGGTATTTGAACAAATACCCTGAAAATAGCCAATTGAGGAGCTAGGGAGCAGGGCCATAAAATTTAATAAGGTCCAGATGTTCCTAGAAGGCATCCTGTCCTTGAAGACACCTTGTCAGTTATTAATGACTCTTTGTTAGGATTTTTGCACCCAAAAACTGACCAGTGGTTTCAGAAACTACCTTACTCTATGCTTCTTTATGCAATCCCAAGGCAACAAGACATGAACTCCCCTGATTACAGTGTTTCCCCTTTAAAGGTTACCCCTTCCCCAGTCTCACCACTGCATTGGTGTGCTAGAAGTGTGGTCCAAACTCCTTTGTATTTTAAAGACCCTCATGTAATTTGCATTGGAATCCAGGCTCTGTGAATTCATTTGGGGACCAGTAACTTGGGCATAACAACACCATGAGAGCCTCTTGGACATGGGGTTCACAAGTGACAGATTCAACTTTGTAGGTGAACTTTTCTTTCCTGCCTTCTAGTTCCTAAATAACCAACACAGAGACTTAATATTAATTATAAATGTTAATGGGATTAAATTCAAAGATAAGTAACATACAGAGAAATAGAAGAGTGATCAGAGTTTCCCAGGACATGGGACAAAGGTGGTGTTAAATCTAAGATGGAAAGAACTCTACAGAGGAACCACCTTGGTAGGTGAGACCAGCAGGGAAAAGACCAAGTTCCTCAGTGAGGAATTCGCCTTTCACAAGGCGAATTTCCTTGTGACCTCACAAGGAAAGAGCTAGAAATTATTACAGCAAACATGGAGGTAGGCTTACATAACAGAGTTGACAAAAACGTACCTGTATAATGAGCTCTGTTAGGAGCAACTCACAACCATGGAAGCCATGATGGGGCCTCCGAGTGGGGCAACTAGGTCAGATATATCATCATCTGAGAGACAGCACGATGGAGTCTTGAACGGTGAGAGAGTCTTTCCTTCAAAGTAGGGGAGGAGCTGCATTAAGAGATAACCACCATGTATATCATTATGGGGGTGCACAAGGAAAAGCCTTCAAATCCACCAAATAAAGGGGATTCCTGACTTTCATAGCTTCCATGAGCCCATAAGCTTGTGTCAAAAAAGCAACTGTCTCATTTTTCTGGCCAAACCCCTTTTGATGCACACTGAAGAATCAACCTACCTTCACCTTAGGCTTAAAAACCATCTTAGAGTGAAGACAAGTTAGGGTCATTCCTGCTTATGATTAAACCTCTATTTCTCAAGAATTGGGCTACGCTCCACCTGTAATCCTAACTACAAATGGCCCTGCACTGTCTGTTCCAGGAATGGCAATCATGGCTTTATTTTAAAAAGTTGTGCATAACCCTCTTGCCAACTCTACCTTTGTTTTAAAGGTTGCATGACTATCTGTTGTTATGACTACCTTGTTATGCCCACCTTGCAACCATGTATTTGTTTCAGGAGCCTGTAGGACTAATTTGTTTCATTTATGTTCTGCTCCTATAACCAGTCCTGTTTTGCCCGCTAAACCCCTGTTTGGAAACCCCCTACCCTGAGCTATAAAACCCTTGTCTTTCTCAATCCAATGCTGACCTCCTGAATCCCACCTTAGGGGACGGCAGCCTGTGTACACAAATAAAAAAGCTTGCTTTAATTAATTGCTTGCTTTAATTAATTTGACCATGATGAACTGGTTCAGTGGTCTTTCTCCTCCCATCTCTGGGATTAATACATGCCTCAAAAGTATAGCCTCTATAATGAGGTGAAATCCATTGCCTCACAGACAAAAGAGTTCTTTCAGGAATGTCCTGCCAGATAAACATAGTAAAGAAATATTCAGCAAACAATTAGACCTCTCATATAGTACTATTAAAAATATCCATTACCACCAGAAGACAATTCAGTAGAAATTAAATTCTTCTCTTCCAGCTTCCACACAAGTTTAAGAATGATCTTATTATTAAAAATCATCTTTGGAAAATTGAGTTCCGTATCCAATAATCTTATGTGAGTTCAGATCGGATTTCTAATTTAAGTCAACTAGAACAGCTCGCCAAAATAGAAAATGTATTAACGCCATCTACTTCAATGTGTAAGAGAACTAATAATAAAGCATTCTATAACCAAGACTATGAGAGCCGTCAGTATACGGAGCCCTTCATGTGGTTTCTTGACCCTTGAGGGCAACCGTCAAGTCCAGAATAGAGAGTTTAAGCTGTGAGTTTCAAACCTTGACGTTGGAAGCCTGAACCCATGGTCACTTGGAGCCCTGAAGCAATTATTCTAGAACTCAAAGGGATGTGAGGGAATCAGAGGGAGCGTACTCCTTACATACACTATAGTACAATCTTCTGTCAGTCGTATGACCCAAGAAAGAAACGCCACTGATAGTCCAAGTACTTAGGCAAAATTAAACAGAGCTTTATCTGCTGGAAAAATATCATCATCCTAGGAGTTACATATTTTACAAGAATTTTTTCAATATAATGTCCAGCAAACAATTTAAAATTAGCTAATCTGACAAATGAGGAGCTCAAGATAACATGAACAAGAATAAGTGCTGGCACAGATCATAAGAAGAGGCTCGCTGATAGTAAAAATGCGTTACGTGTTATACACAGACTCTGAAATTTTTTCATTTGTCAAAGAAATTTTAGGCAAGGAATTTGAGATCATAAAAGTGGCTTGCCATCAAAGAAAAACAAAATAGGCAGTTTAACACTGAAAGATGAAGTTATGATTATTAACTTGATAGGTGGATTTGGCTATAGATACTGGGGGCAGGGGGGGGGGTGAGACTTAGCTAAAATACATGCTCCGAAAGGAGCAAACCGAAAGCATAGGTGTGAGGAAGGCATGGAGATATGTCATATCAAACATGAGAACTCACTGTACAGGAGGACAGAGAATAGAGATGATTTTTAAAAAGACAATAGCTAAGAGTTTTTTGAAACTTTTCTAAAAATGTGAAGAGATGTCAACTCATGTGCCGGAGGTCATCCCAGTTCTTTCGAGCTAAGGGACTTACAAATGCAAAACTTATTTCTCACGGTTTCTGAGGCAAGTCCAAGATCAAGGAGATAACAGACCCACTGTTCTGCGAGGGTTTCCTTTCTGGTTCTGGAGGGCTACCTTTCTCCTGTGTCACAGGGAAAAGGCTAGTTTTCTGGAGTCTCTCTTTTCAGGGTACACATTCATTTTTGAGAATGACACACCTGTCATTCAATCAGTTCCCAAAGTCCTCACCTCATAATACATCATACTGTTCATTGGATTTAGGAGAGATACAAACTGTAAGGCAAAAAAAAATTGAGACCATAACAATGTCTTAGCTTTAAAAGAAAACAAAATAGTAGTTTAACACTGAAAAAAATACAATTATAATTAATAACTTGATAGATGGATTTGGACCCAGATCCTAGGAAGTGGCTATAAATGCATGTTCAGTTATGTTAGGGTCCTCTTGGGAATAGTACCTGAAAATGATGGAGGCAATACTTTGGGGAAATACTCAGTATTGTATAGGATGTCTGGCGCATCTTCTCGGGGGAAGGATTTTCTCAGCTGATTTCTAGTATAAAAAGAGAAACTAAGTAGTTGGGGGGATGAAAAATATGGAGAATGTCCTGAGGCAAGAGAAGAGTTCATATGAAATTCAAGACAAGGAGAGTAGAATGACCTCAGGGGACTGGAGACAGCTTGGTGTCACTAGAATACAAAATGTGGGATAGAAAAGTGGTGAGTATGACCATAAGTTATCTGCTCACTTGATAGTTCTATTTATATATATATATATATTAAAAGTATTGGTATTGTTAGGTAAAGATATTGAGGTGAAGCTGGATTGTAGCTAGAGCATCTATCAATAGGCAACTATAGGAATCTAGACAACACAAGATGGTGGTATGAATAAAAATAGCATTTGAATTTAGAAATTAATTAAAGGTTTCTACTGATTGGATTGTTGTTGTTTTGAGATAAGTATAAAACGGGTCTCAGACGCATGGCCATTCAGTTACCTCTGTTCCAAAGTATTAGGATGGCAGTGGCCCTCAGCAGTGCCCAGCTAATAACTCAACTTTAAAAACAAAAAAGCAAAGCACTAAAGCTGCACCCTAGTCTGTGGGCTAGGCAGCTCTAGGGATAGTAATAGAGACAGGAGCTACCTAGAGTTGCAGTTGGGTTCCGAGGAGATGGCCTTGCAGGACACTGTGAACGTGTAATGAAATTAGCCCAGTATCATGCAAGGGTCCTATGAACAGCTGGCTATGTGGATTTGAGCACAGAAAGATACAGGCTGAAATGGTAGACATCAGTATAAGAACAAGGTTGGTTTTTACAGCCACAGAAGGGACTTATGTGTAGGTGTCTGAGGCAATACTGACACACAAGATAGGTGAACAGATGGAGGGGCCAAGTAAAGCAGATGGAAGTCCAACATTTTTATTGAAAAAAATATTTTATTTTTATTTTTGAGTTATAATCACAACGATTCTCTCTACCCTTTCCTCCTCCCAAACCCTTGCTGCTCTCCTTCAAATTCATAGCCTCTTTTATCACTAATTTTATTGCATGCATATATGTATATAGATCTACATATATACTCTTAAACATAACCTGTATGGGCATTATATGTGTATGTATGCTACATATATACATGTATGTATGTAACCGGGCTGACCATTTGGCACTGGACAACAAATTTTGAACTAGAGTGCTAGGGAGCTAGAGAGGACCACCTCTCCCACTCCCAGCTTTCCTCAGTTGCCTACAGCTCTCTGTGTTGGCGGAACTTACCTATGAAGAAAGAAGAGACTGGAATGATCAGAATCATACAGGAGCTAAAAGTTTATATTAGTAGTAACTGGTTTTCAATATGGGTTTTGCCTCTTACTCATTTTATAATGCAGGCCAAAGAATTTTTTCCTCAGGGTTGAATCTGTTTTTCTCAAGTCTGAAAAGAGGGATTATAACATACTTACTGAATGGAGTAGTCTATGTATTACATGCAACACATCATTCTTTCAATGATTACAAACACACTTTGCATAAGATAAGATGCTTCAAGTGGGATCTCCTTTCATCCTGGCCCACACTTACAGAAGCTCATGTATTTCCTGATTCCTTTCACCCAAGGAGGTCACAGGAGGTCCTCTCTGATGAACACTCTAAATATTGAGTGAACGATCCTAGAAAGGTCTTAGCATTCTTTGCGTGAGTTAGTAACTTAAAGGATTAGGTATAGTGTTTTGAATGCTCTAAGCACACAATAAAAATCAATAATTAGATAACCAGCATTAGTGATTAAACACCAGCCCAAAATGGGAAGTATTAAAAGTTTATGCTCTTTTCAAAGTGATACTGAAACAAGACTTCATGAAGGAAGTTAGACTTTAAAGAGCACCATAGAGAGCAGAGTTCATCAGAAATCGTCAGCAAAAGGAATTGGAGTCAATTGGTCAGTGTCAAAGATTCTTTTGGTACAGCTTTAGGTAAAAGAAAAAATTCAATTAAAATCTTCTTTGATTCTTTTTTTAATAGAGCATCTTTGAAGCTCAGGAAAACTCTAGTCTAGGACTCAGAGGGTGTTAAAGAGGTTAACAATTGAAAAAGTTGAAAGTTAGAAAAATCAGAAGGGTTTTCTAAGGTTTGCACAGATAGCAGCTGGCAGCAAAACAAAGCCAATAAAACTGAACAAAACTAGAATCAGCCCAGAATGTGACAGATGGGACCTGAAACTCCTAAACACATAAAAAAAAAATTTAAAAAATGGGGAAGTGTGGGGAGGGGCTTAAGTGAAAATTATGTGAGCTATTTTAATGACAATTATAGTAAAGGTGAGTCAATATTATACAATACAGACTATCGATGTAGTCCTTGGTTGTTTCTCAGAGGTTGAAGGTAGGCACCTGATGCTGAAGACATCATACATTTTGGAAACAAAATACAAATGATTTGAGCTGGATATAGTTTGAAAGACTCCTCCCTACAATCTAACTTCCCTGGTACCATGAAATTCTATGCTAATTGTCAAAGGCAGGAAGCAATTAGCAATCCTACACAGCTGCAATGTCTTTGAGCCACAACCATGGCCGACATGGCAGGACATCCCCAAAGGTGCAATAAGTAGCACTCACTCACATGTTGGTGGACCAACTGCTCTCTAACCGGACTTAAGACCCGTCAACAGGACAGAAGCCATGCCTAGTATTAGAAACCCAGCCAACTTCCTGGGACTAGTGAGTCATGAACCTGGGGGGGGGGGGAGGGAATCTACTTCTGCCACTTTGCTAGACCAGCATAATCCCTTATTACAGTCTAAATCTTATACCCACAGTTAAGTGTAACTACCACCCCTTATCACAGAAACTTTTTTTTACTTCAAATGGAGACAACACAAAACACAACTCCATATAATGCAGAGATCAACAGATTGTAGGAGACCCAGGCCTAACATATACCTACATCAAAGTTCCTGCATCTCCGGCTCAGAGAAGATCAAGGAAGAGGGTGTCGAAATATTTTAAGATCCAGAATACCAGGAAGTCTGTGTGAAACAACTTATTCAAGAAATGGCTGTATTAACAAGACTATAACAATGGCAATATCAATGGGCATGCTAGAGTAGAAGAGAAAAAATTGACTGGGTTCTACCTTGACAAAGAACTACAGGAAACTAACGACTGCTAGAGAAGAATTACTTTCTTCCAGGGATGAACCCCCTTATTGGTTGTCCAATACAGTGATCAGCCTTGAAGCCACATACACAAAAACAACAGAAACACACTCAGCAGGTTTTATTTATACATTGGTACATATGTATGTTTGTGGGGTGTGTGTGTGTGTGTGTGTGTGTGTGTGTGTGTAACAATAATAAAATGAGGCTATCAAATTGAGAATGGAGTAGTAATATAGAAAAGTTGCAAAGTGACTGCCTGGGTGGGGATTGGGAGAAGAAAGGGCAAAGCGGTATAATTTTATTTTTATATATTTAATGGGTTATTTGTGGAGTCAGTATCATGATAATTTCACATATTGGATTCTATGATGGTGTGAAAGGAGCAGGGTAGTCACTGCTTACAGAGTTTAGCTTGATCATCAAAATGACTAGGTAGGAAATACCTTGTATTCTATTTTCATTAAAAGCGTATAAAAAATTTAAGTAAAGGCAAATGAAATTATCATAATCATGCTAATTTTAAAAATGCTAAAATAGTGCACACCTTTAATCATAACACCTGGGAGGCAGAGGTAGGTAGATTACTCTGAGTTCAAGGTCAACCTAGACTACATAGCAAATTCCAAGACAACCAGGACTACATAGAGAGACCCTGCCACAACAAAAGAGAAAAATCATAAAAATAAAAAAGAAATGTTGGAATGTAAATAATATATATATTTTAATTTATTACAAAATTATGAAAAAGTTCCAAGTAAAGGAAACAAAACATACAAAGTTTACATTACATTTCGTTTAATGAAATTTAAAGAAATTGAAAAAGAATGTGGAAAGTGGAGCTTAAAAACCCTTAAAGAAAATTACATATGTTGCTTGAAAGATGTTTTCAGATATTTTGGCTGGGGAGATGGTTAAGAGCACTTACTGCTCTTGCAGAGGATCCAGGTTCAACTTCCAGCGCCCACATGGTGGCTCACAACCAAGTCATACATCACTTCCAGATCTGATGCCTTCATCTGTCCGCCGCAGGCACCAGGCACAAACATGGAACACACACATGTAGGTAAAATACTCATACACACAAAACAAAATAAATTCATCTGCAGCAAAAGATGTTTAAAATATGAACTTGTCTTCTTTTCATAAGTAGTAAAAGGGAGCTTCTTTGCTGCTGGTAGTGGCCTGCACAGTGGCTGCTGTGTGTGCATTTCATCAGTGACGTTCACACTTTCACATCTATCAGAGATACCTAAAAACCTGGATTAAAATCTAGAGGTTTCTACCATATCCTCCATAGCCTTGTCTCTAAATACCACCTTGGTTCTACAAAGAATTGGATTAGTTTTCCAAGTGATTCTAAATTACATCAAAGTTTGATGACCATGGTTATGTATTACTGATGCTGTCAATGTCCCCAGAATATCACAGGAAAGTCCCACAGACTCTGCTAAGCTTTTGTCATTCACAAGATAAAGCTGACACTCAGATGACACGGGACCTCTCCCCATGTGTTGGCTTGAAAGAAAATTGGCTGCTACAGGGAGTGGCACTATTAGGAAGTGTGCTCTTGTTGAAGTAGGTGTGATCTTGTTAGAGGATGTGTGTCACTGTGGAGGAAGGCTTTGAGGTCTTATATATGAGACTTCAAGCCACACCCAGTGAGACAGATGACTTCTTGTTGCCTGTAAATCAAGATGAAGACCACTCAGCTACTTCTCCAGCACCATGTCTACCTGCGCACCATCATGTCTGTTATGGAATATTTGTACACTATGTGACAATGTGTTGCTGTGATTGGCGTAATAAAAAGCTGAATGTCCAATAGCTAGGCAGACGAGGACAGGCTGGAATCCCAAGGGGATAGAGAAAGAGGAGGAGGAATTTAGGCAGGTGGATTTTGCTAACAGAGTCAGAACAAGTCAGACATGTCATACTGAGAAGAGGTAACTGAGCTATGGGTCAGAATGTAGATTAAAAATAAGGCTTAATTAAGTTATACATCTGGTAGGAAAAGCCTAAGCTAAAGGCCACACTTTTGTAATGAATAATAAGTCTCTGTGCCATTATATGGGGGTTGGTGATCCAAAGATGGTCCATCAACAAAGCTTGTTACATTTGGCATCCAAAGTCTAGCACAAAAATCCACATAAGGCCTGACAAATCTTTCTGGTAACCTCAGTCTCTTGGGTAGACTCGCTGCTGATGGTGTGCAGAGACACAGATCCTTTACAAGGCCCTGCTGTGCAACAGAGAACTTGAGCAGTCAGTGTGCTAGGTAAAAACACCTGGCACATCTCAGACTCAGCAACTTCTCAGAGTTGGGGCAGTAAATGCAGCTCGTATCTGTATTGGCTTCATAAAGCTAGGCTCTCAGGGAACCAAGGGGAACAGAGCCAGTCACCAGAGCCTTGTGGTGGTAGCCTGTCTGGTTTAAGGTTTGGTTCATGTAGTCAGAGAATGCTGTAGACACTCAGAAAGCCAGGTCCAGACACAGAAAACATCTAAAAAAAATTGCAACATGTTTAAAAGGGTGCTCAGGTGCTGAAGAAAGAAAAGAAAATGGACATAGACAGGCATAAAATATAAACAGTTTTAAAACAAAGTCTTTAAGGAAAAAAAAGCATTTTAAAAAATTAATATAAACTAAGGGAAACTGAGGTTAATTTTACTTTCTCACACTTTTCTGTAAAGTTGCTTATCTTCTCAGTAGGGAGGGAAAGAGGATAACACAGGGCAGAGTGAGGGACTAAGGTAACAATATGTCACTCTTCATTTTGAAACTTTACATCACAATTTAAAGAATCATTTCCTCCACTGAAATTCTCAACTTTTACCATTGTTATTATGACGGTAGACTTGAAATACACTTTTTGGAGAATGTCAATTATTTTTGTTCATGAAGACCACTGTGGCTTGAGTCAAACTTCTAAGTCATCTTTCTTATGCAAAGAAATAGAAGCCTCAATATTCATTTCAATCTGGGAACCTCATAGAAAGTACTCATTATCTATAATATGAATACAAGTCAAAGTAACATTATAGGCTAGATTGAGCTGACTCTAAAATGAAATGGCAAAATTCACAGTCTATTATACAGACTCGCAGTCCAACTTGTGGGATGATTCTGCACATACAGCAGTTATTCAAAATACTGAATGGCAATCTACAAAAACATTGCTAACTTACACATTTAATAAATCTGTTTTAAAGAGGCAAAATGGCTACAAGGAGTTAATCCTATAAGGTGAATTATCCAAGATCAAACTATTGATCCATTTTATTGACTTCCAATGTGTGTGTGTGAGTGAGTGTGTTGAAGAGAAAGATAGACACAGAGAAAGACAGACAGGAAAAAAGGACAAAGAGAAAGAGAGAGAGAGAGAGAGAGAGAGAGAGAGAGAGAGAGAGAGAGAGAGAGAGATTAAATGAAATTAGACTACTTCGAGTTGGGGTGGTAATACTTCCCCCAAGATCCCCCAAGATCCATAGATTATCTAGAAAAAAACCTGGCACCAGGCATGAGAAACCTCCTTTTGAGTTTTTTGTCAGGGGAGTACAAGAGACTCCCAAAACAGTATAGGCTCTTTCTATTGTTCTTGGTTTCCTCCCAGAAATTAAAGGTAAGACCCTATTACTGAAGACACCATGCACTATGGCCACAGGGCTCAGAGGATTTGAGCTGGAAATGATTAAAGTCTCCTCCCTGGGGACTTGCTGTCATTGTATCAGAAAGTGATATTTAAACTGGTAAGTGGAGAAAGTAATCAACAGTCCTATCCAGCTGCAATGCCTATGAACCACAATGACCAGCTTGGCAAGATATCCTTGAAGGTGTAACTGTGGCATGTACATCTCTGCAGTGGCCATTAGCTGTCTAGTTGAACTCTAGACATGCTTAACAGAAAGTAAGTCATGCCAGGTACTTTAAACCTGGCCAAGTATGTGTTGTTAGTGAAACCCTGCATCTTAGAAGAGGACCTACTAAAACTTTCCTAAACCAATGTGATGTGGGAGGGTCTTCTGTTTGAGTTGATTTCATTGGTTAATGAAGAAACTGCCTGGCCCATTTGATTGGCCAGCCCTTAGGTGGGCGGAGTAGACAGAACAGAATGCTGGGAAGGGAAGTTAATAAATCGCCATGCCTCTGCTCTCTGAGCCAGACTGCCATGCCTCTCCTCAGAGAGACAGATGCAATGAAGCTCCAGCCCAAGATGGACGTACGATAGAATCTTCCTGGTAAGGCACCACTTCGTGGTGCTACACAGATTATTAGATATGGGTTAATCAAGATGTGAGTAAGAGGCTGGAACTAATGGGCTAGGCAGTGTTTAAATGAATACAGTTTGTGTGTTGTTATTTTGGGGCATAAGCTAGTCAGGCAGCTGGGAGCCAGGTGGGAATGCAGCCCGCAGCTCCCCACTACACCAATATAATTCCTAACTGAATTCTGAATACTGTAGACTCACAGAAAAGTACAAATCTCACCTCTCATCAAATAAACTTCTTGCTGCAGCTGAAGAAGACCATCACAGAAAGCCACAATTACTCAAACATTCAGAGAACAACTGACCAGCATGCCCAGCCCCAGTTGATACATCTATTGTACAACCCCAGAAAGCAAGACTTGGGGAATGAAAGGTAAAGTCAAAGGACCAGGAGTTGTGCTATGTGGTCGAGCCTTCCAACTAGGATAAGGAAGCTATACCCATGTGTAGGCAGAGTTTTTCATTGGGACCGCAATCAGCTCTGTTCATGCCAGTTGCTTCCCAAATAACTACTCAGAGACTTATTGTTAAATATAAATAATCAGCCCATAGCTTAGGCTTGTTACTATCTAGCTTTTACATTTTAAATTAACCCATTTCTGTTCTTACTTGCTGCCACATGTCCTATGGTTTGTTACATCATTTTCTACATGGCTTGTTTCCTCTGCATCTGTCTGGTGACACCCCAGTCTCTGCCCTCCTTCCCAGTGTCCTTAGTCTGGTTCTCCCCTTTATCTTATTGTGTCCAGCTATTGGCCAGTCAGCTTCTTTATTAAACCAATCACAGCAACATATATACACACAATGTAAAGGAGTGTTCCACACCCATGAAATCTGAAAAGCATAGGTACTTAAACAAGACCTGAACAATTCCTACAACAGTTGAGACCCCAGTGGAGATGGAGGAAATCTCAAAGACTAGAGACCTAAGTGAAGAGCTACAGACAGGTAACAACTGCTGATAGTGGTCAATTAGGCTTTCTCAAGGATGAATCGCATACTTGGTTATCCAATACTGAGTGGCCAGCCCTAGAAAAATATATATTCAGGCAACACTGAAGGGACACAGGAGTTTGTATCTATATGTTAATTCAAACAGCAGTTTGTATTTATATGTTAAGTAACAGCAATGGTTAAAGAAGAGGAGGCCATAAATTTGAGGAGGGGAGTCAAGCATGAGGGTGTGGTTTGAATAAGAATGACCTCGATAGGTTCATGTATTTGAATGACTAGGGAGTATCACTATTGAACAGGATTATGAGGTGTGGCCTTGTTAGAGGAAGTATGTCACTAAGGATGGGATTTGAGGTTCCAGAAGCCCAAGACAGACCCAGTGTCTCTCTTCCTGCTGCCTGTAGATCAGATGTAAAACTCTCAAGTTACATGTCTGTGTGCATGCCGCCATGCTTCCTGACATGATGGCAATGGGCTAAACCTCTGAAACTACAAACAAGTCCCAACTAAAGGCTTTCCTTTATGAGAGTTGCCATGATCGTGGCAATAGAACACCAACTAAGATGGGGGAAGGAGTAGAAGAACAAAGAGAGAAGCTTTTTCTGATAGGCAGTGCTTATTTTGACTTCATATTACATGCCAGACACTCATGATGCTTACACACATGCCATTTCATTTCATCCTCTCAATGCCCTAGGCACAGCACCGAAGCAAAGGTTCAACTAACATACCCATCCTCACACAGGAGAAGATTGGCGAGGTTCAAGTGAGATCCCCAGCAATGCACCTCCCAAAGCCACTCCTCACCTCCAGGTGCCATTGTCCCTGATGGTGCCAGCCTGAGAGAAGCAGTGTGTAATTGGACATACAGCAAGAAGCATAATGGAAATTAAATCTAACCAGAACTCATCTAACTATAAATTGAAGTGATGCAGCATGAAATTTTGTTTCAAAGTGTTTTTAAAGAAGATAAAATCTATTTTCTGAGATGCATTCAAACAGTCCTTCTACAAACGAAAACTACCCGGTGTGAGTACGGTGTGTCCCACATGACCTAAGGTAAATGCTGCTTAGCCTGGCCATTTTTCCCATCAAATTTAAGTCTGTGAGTGAACTAGAATGTATGGAAGGGCAAGTTTAGAATCAGTTCCAGTGCTACATCATGGTAGAATAGCACAGTCTACAACAATCCATAATACACACCAGAATAGCTAGGGAATCTGATCATTTTCAACAGGTAAAAATAATAAATGTTTGAGGGCATTGAAATGTTAATTATCCTTACTTGATCATTATACAGTGCCTGCCTGTATCAAATTTCCATACTGTACCTAATAAATATGTAAAAATATTGTATTAAGTTGAAAATATTTTAAAATTCTGATATATTATGACATCCTTGCTGGTTTTGATTTAAAAGTACATAAACAATAATAAAAATTAACCCCTATTCTCTCTCCTGTTTTCTTCATTAAATTTTTAGCTTTCCTCAGAAAGATTATAAGCTTTATTTTTTGTGCAAAATACAAATTAAAATTTAACTTTGGGCCTATAGAAATGGTTTGTGGATAAGGTGTCCACATCAAAACCAAGCACATGTGGTGGCCTGATTATAGTTCTAGCATTCAGAAGATGGGGACTTGGGATCCCCAGAGCAAGCTGACTGCCTGCACTAGCCAAAAGAACAAGCTCTAGCTTCAGTGAAAGACCCTACCTCGGTAAATAAAATGAAAAGCAATGGGTGAAAGAACCCAACCAACCTCTGGCAGCCCCATGCATGTACCGGTATATACACATGTACTCACATACATGCAAACACACATATACACACAACCATGCAAATAAAAAGATAAATTCTAGCTTTACACAAGTCTTTGGAGGTGAGTGCATTCTCAGGATCTTCCTTCCCCGGGGTAAAGATGGCAGGGAAAGCTGACTTTTGGTGTTTCTCTTACTTACTGGCCTCGGTCTCCATCTCAAGGTCTTTCCCAGAGCATTCAGCCGACACTTAACTCACAATCATCCCCAGGTTTCTGCTTCAGTGTCATTTATCCAACGTCACACTCTTACCCTTTGTCTTACACACTTGTCATGACTCCTCTGTTTCTTAACTAGCTTAAAATATATGTCCCCGCAGCTGAACCAGACATCCCAAAAGCTTAAATACGATGCCCATCAAGGTAAGCTCCTGACTGTGTCCTACACCAGTTCCATCATCTGACTGTGCTCTATGTTCCCTAAAAAATTCCAGATGCATCTGCACACCTATTTGAGGTGTGATCCCACCTTGGAAACATACATATACCAAAATAATGACTTATTAAAGGAAGTGTAGAAATGGCACATATAACATTTGATTCCCTCATTGTTTTGTAGACAAGCTACCACATCACTATTAGAATTGGGAAAGAAATCGAATCAAACCAGTTAAAAGTAACTTCACTCCTTAAGGATGAAAAAGTTGTTTTATGTATCATATTCTTTGGGACAGTATCTCTGAACTGAGTCCAGAGTTCAGCTCATCAACAGAACCTGCTTGACTGGCTAGCCAAAGTGCTCCAGCAAAGTGTCTGTCTCTGCCTCTCCAGCCCTGGAATCACAGGTGCACACCACTTTTGCATAAGGGTTGAGGATCAAATTCAGGCCTCCATGCTTGCCTGGTAGTTCCTTTACCCCCTGGACCATTTCCCCATATTTTAGCTCATACTTATTAAATATTTCATATTTCTTTAATCCTTGGGATCTTTCTCCCCTTGTTACAAAGTTTTTTCTGTTTCCCATCTTCTTTATTTCCTACCATTTCCTCAGCATGAGGTCCAGTTCATTAAGGGAGACAATTGCATTCCTCCCCTACATCATTGTCCCTCATTTCTCTCTCCCATAGATCCCAGCTTTCTCCTCCTGCTAACACATGATAATTTTCTTTGGAGGTGGTAACAGTTGCTTGCCATCTATCTATATGAAACACTAGTAAAATCATTAAGATAAACTGTATCTTCACCTAAAGTTGCTTATACTGAACTTCATGTAGCAGGAGTATGAGTAATGGTGCCTGTATCAGAACTCTGAAGTTTTTTTCCTTAGAAAAATATTTCACTTGAATGTGTAAAACCAGGCAAAATAAAATGAAACCTTTTGGATTCCCTAGCCCTTTTAATGAAAAGCTGATCTAGAGTAATTAAGTAGGCAATTTCCAAATCCCCACAGTTACTAGCAGGTCATTCCTGATCTCACCAGCTGGCCCACGTTTTCATGGTCTCTATCTATCCTACAATATAATCTGCTACCACATAGTCACCTGGCTACCATCTGGACCACGGATGTTCTAGCCTCCTTCAGGGAACATTCCCTTAACCTGCCTCAAATCCTATTTCAATCACGGTAGTGTTCAAACCTTGAAAACACAAACTAACACTCCAGCTCATCCGAACAACAGCTATCCATGGCAATCAAGAGTTCATAACATGAGTAGTACTTTCCCCAAGTGTAACTGTATTTTAGAAGGTTTTTCCCCCTACAGCTATTTTGTAGTGACAGAAAGGGAACCTTCTAGTGAAAGAAATCCTCAGCAGATTTCCATTCCATCCCTGACTTTGCCATCAGCCCAAAATTCCCATGCCTCTTCTCTTCTCAAGAATAAAAGAAATGGGTGAGTTTAACGAGTGTTTGGATTCTCTCGTGGTTTGCAGTTCTGCTAATACGCAAACATTTCACTTCCGTAGTCCCTAGCTGCCTAGCTAAGAAGGAAGGAGATGTCTCCAATCAGAGTCCTTCTATAGCTTGTTAAGCCTGCACTATTCCAGTTAGTTCGCTTTGGGCTTCATTTAACAACACAGTTTGTCAGAAGTACATGCATATGTACACAGTAATGGCCCTGCAGGGCAATTATGATATCAATAGAACTATTATGACTTCAGTGCCGCCATAACATCTTATAGGCGTAGCTAGCACTAAAGATAAAAATTTTATGAGACATATTCAAGCTACTGCACAAAGCAGCAGGTTTTTCTGCAAATATAAACAGTTGAGCCTTTAAAAAAAAAACCATTTGGCTTTAAAAAAAACAATAGGCATTGACATATAGTGAACTGGGATGACAGTGTGGAAATTTTTCTACTTAAATTTGTTTATGGAAATACAGCATGGGCTTTGTGGTTATTGTACAACTGAAAACTGACTTAGTTTATGCATGCTACTTAGAGCTGAAATTATAATGATCTAAACCAAAATACATAATAATCATATTCAACTAATTGAATGACTGGAACAATAAACAAATTGGTACCTTAGTTTCAACAATATAGTTTTCTGAGACTGTCTGATAGAAATGTAATAGAAACATTCTTTTATAAATTCATATCACAGAAAAAAATAGGAATAATGTGTGAGTGTATATAAAATCTCCAGTGATTAACAGTTTTATCTCCACGAGTCAGTTTTGTTGCAACAAGTCAAGAGACTAAGCAAAAGGAGAAATGCAGAGTTCTAACGAGGCAGAGAGTCTGAGAAAAGAATAGAGGGGAACAGGATGGAGATGATGGATTCATAGGGCACTTGAAGACCAGAGGTTCAGAATTGAAGGGACAGAGCTCTCTTCTGTGAGGAATGAGGGGGTAGTGGGTCTTTTATCAGATCTCTATCATCACAATACCACTCTGGCATGCTTCAAGAAACTCAGCTGAGTATTTTATTGCTTCTCACAACACTTGTCCATTGCCCTGGTGCTGTCCTTGATGGCTAATACCTCAAGAATGGCCTTTACAGCTGCTTAGATTTATTTGTGTTGTGTTTACATTTTACAAAGTAATAAAAATCTAGCTACTAAAAGACTCACTCTCCTGCAATATACTTCACTTTAGGGGTATTGCTGATCTTAGCACAGAATTCAAGTTGGCATGCAGAGTATTCAATAAGAATCTATAGAAAAGATAGACAAATAGATAAATGCAATATACAAAGCAATTATATATGCATGATGTTAAAAATGAACTCAACAAATTTTATTTCATGATCTTAAATTTACATAGCTTTAAATGATCACAGATAATTTTTAACTCTTATTTCCCATTTTGTGACTTAAGTGGCATGTTTCTTTTTACTAAATAATTTCTTTGTACATAAAATTTGTATTTAAAAAAAAAACAAGAGAACTGCACTCCTCCCCAGATTCTGTCCGCTCTGGATACTTCCCCAGGCCCATGCAGTCCCATCCTGTCCCTGGCTCCTCTGCTAGGCCCTTGCTGCAACCCCAGCAGATTTCTGCCACTGAGGCAGAGACCACACCAGCCAGAATGTCACACTTTTTCAACAAATCTTCTCAGGCATTTGAAGTTCTTCTTTGGTAAATGTCTTTCAGAAAATTTTAGCCCCTTGTTTTTTTTTATTTCTTTATATATTTTATAGGGCATTAGCACTCTACAATATGAAACGATGGCAAATACTGCCCCGCTCTCTAGGTTGTCTCTTCACTTTGATTTGAGGTACAGAATTTTTGTAAGTTGATGAAAAGCCAGTTGTCCATCCTTGCTCGTGTTTCTTGTACTTTTGGGGTGTTAGCCAAAATACCTTTGCCTGTGCCAGTTTTCTGGGGTGTTTCACGCCTGTTTCACTCTAGTTGTTTTAATAACCTTTAGGTCTTACCTTAAAGTTTCCATTCACCTTGAATTGACCTTTGTACAAGACGAAAAAGGGATGCCTTTGAGTCCCTCGCGTGTGGCTATCTGGCTGTCCCATCAGTACCACTGAAGAAGCTCTTTCGTTCAAGTTTTAACACCACCACTAAGAATCAATTGACTGGAGAGCTGTGTGTGTGTGGTGATTTGTTGGGGAATATTATTTTAAGGTGTGTTATTTTTGTTTATGCTGAAGAACATTTGTTTAATGATGTAAAAAAGTGTTGCTTTTGCTTATGCTACATTTGTTTAACTCTGTAAAGCTGTGATTCTTTCCCTGTCTAAAACACCTGATGGTCTAATAAAGAACTGAACGGCCGATAGCAAGGCAGGAGCAAGGACAGGCAGAAGTGGTAGGTGGGGAGAACAAATAGAAGGAGAAACAAGGAAGAGGAGAAGCAAAAGAAAAGAGAGGAGGACATGAGGGACCAGCCACTCAGCCAGAAACGGAGTAAGTGTGAAAGTAATATAAAGAAGAAAAGGAAAAAGCCCAGAGGGAAAAGTAGTCAGAATAATTTAAATTAAGAAAAGCTGGCAAAAACTTAGTTAAGTTAAGACATTCATAACTAAGAATAAGCCTCCACGTGTGATTTATTTGGGAGCTGGGTGGTGGGGCCCCCAAAAGCCAAAAGAATATAGCATCACACAACAGCACTTTGGGTGAGAATGACCCTCGAAAGCCCGTAGACTGGAATATTTAGCTACCATCGAGGAGCACTGTTTGAAATGATGAGTAGGTGTTGCCTTGTTGGAGGAAGGGTGTCCCTGGGGTGGACTTTGAGATTTCAGAATGCCATGCCAAGATCAGAGTCTATTTTCTTTCTGCTGCCTGTGGATGTGGATAGATGTAGAACTCTCAGCTACTCCTCCAGTACCATGTCTGCCTGTAAGTCACCCTGCTTCCTGGCAAGGTGGTAATGAACTAAACCTCTGAAACGGTAAGCAAGACCTAGTCCAACGCTTTCTTCTATAACTTACTGCGGGCATGGTGTCTCTTCACAGCAATAGAACACTGACTGAAGCAGGGTTTATGTTTTGGTCCACTTGTGTTCTGCTAGTTAGCATGTCTGCCTTTGTGTCAATAACATGTTGCCTCTGTTACAATGCTCTGTAGTATCATTAGAAGCTGAGTATTATGCCTCAAGTATTGCTTTTTGCTTACATTTCCTATACAAAGTTCAGGGTTTTTTCCCTAGTTCTGCAAACAGTGTTATTGGAATTAAAGTCACCTACTATTACATAGGGCCTACATCTCCCCCTATGGCTAGCTTTGTTTTTATAAAATTTAGGTGCCCCAACACCCATTTATCATCATATTTTCTTGACAAATCATTTACTTAGTCAATATATAGTAAACCTCTCTGTCTGACATGGTTTGTCCTCCAGTCTGCTTAGTTAATATAGTCCTACTTTCTTTGGAATCCAATTTTCTTTCTTTCTTTTTATTTATATTTTTAAAATGTTATTGTTACTTTTAGTTTTTGAGACACAGTTTCTCTGTGTATCTCTGGGTATCCTGAAACTCACTATGTAGACCAGGCTGGTCGTGAGCCAAAGATCCACCTGCCTCTGCCTCCAAGTGCTGGGATTAAAGGTGTGTGCCACCACAGCCCTGCTGGATTCCATTTTCTTATGCATGTATGTATGTATGTATGCATGCATATGCATCAGTGGTGGGGATTCAAAAAAAAACACCTCTGAGCTAAAAAGAAGCTCCCTCTTTCTTGTATACTGATATTAACGCCTAGTGCTTTCTCTTACAAATAGGAAAAATTATACTTTGTTTTCAAAGAGGATGCCCTGTTTTGAAACAAATAGATGGACAGTGAAGTATAAAACTGGTTTCAGATCTTCTTTCTGTTCAGATTTTGTACACATTTCAAGATTATAGCTCATTGGATTAACATCACTGCAAAGTAAAAATTAGTGTATCTGGAAAAATACATGTAATCTGCATCATTGCATTAAATTTTCTTAAGTTCCATGTTCTCTCTTCCTTTTCATGTAATACTGTGCATTAAATTCAGAATCTTGTGCATGAGAACAATCCCTATATTCCATGTACCTGTGATGCTTTTCCTTGATTTTTAACTCGATTACATCTAGAACTAAAACCTAAGCACCTGGGTACACTATGGGGGATTTTTTTTTCTTAGTTAAATCATTTAAAGTGGGAAAACCAACCTTTTAATCTGGATCTTTTGAGATGGGAAGATATACCTTTAATCCAGATCATTTGGGGTAAGAAGATCCCTAAACTCAGTCACACCTTCTGCTGGCAGCCCATATACAGGACATGAAAGATGGAAGCTTGCTTTCTTCGCCTGCTTGCTCTCACTCTTGCTTGTTAGTTCATTCCTTTACTAGCATTAGAGCCTACTTCTTCAGGATTCTGGCATATACTGAAGACTGGTTGAGACATTCAGCCTCATGGATTGAACAACTATGGTATTCTTGGACCTTCTATTGGTAGACAGCCATTGGACTATCTTGACTGCATCCTGTAAGCCATTCTAATAATTCACTAGCTAGATAGATAATGTAATAGACAGATAATAGATTCATTCTATGAATTCTGTTCCTCTAGAGTATTCTGACAATACACTGCCGCCCATATTCAATTTTGCCACCTCTGAAACTTGAGCTAACATAGTAGCATTGACCAATTTTTATCTATCGTCTATTGTGTGTAAATATATATATATATATATATATATATGAGTATACCCCAAAATCATTTTAAAGTTCTGTGAATATTCAGTTACACAATAATTTCCAGAGATAATAAAATTATGTTGAAATATAAAATGATTTCTAAAATGTCAAATGAATGCTTAGTAACTCTTGATAGCCTCTGTCATCTTGGTTAGTATCCTTAGCAAGATGGCAAGCAAATTAGTGATGGCCTTCAAATCTGGAAAAGACAGAAACAAGGATGCTTGACTAAAAAATAAAAGTAAAACATCTACCTGGAACAACAGATTAAAGAAAATATTACCTATAAATTACCTACTCTTTAAATAAAGTTCTTACCTTTTAAAAATAAAGTATTCATATATATATATATATACCAATACCACTTAAAATATTTCATCCAGTTTCCAGACTGTATGATACATTCTACAGCACAGGATTTCCCACCTGACAATATGATAAGCAAAGGAAGAGCTAAAATTTCAACTTCTAATTTTATATGTGGTGCTACAGCTAGTTTTAGAGCACTTTTAAAACATTATAACTATCAAATCCCCAAATCATGGCATATTTCTACCAATATAATAGTCTTTTCTATAGTTGACCCAGAGTATATCCCACTTCAATTCACATACCATTCAACCTTTATTTCGTTTCCACTATAAAAACATAAATAGATCCTCAACATATTTAAATGGTACTTCTTCGGGTTTGAGTAAAATATAAGAGGCTATGCTAAAAAGCCAGGGTAGAATTCACTCACATTGTATGTTTGTGCATATGGAGAAATAATGCCCTGGCCTAGTTTTTTTTTTTATTTAAAATTAGTACAGTACTTAGTGATTAAGAGAGTGCATTTCTCCCTCTTGTGCCTTTCATTAGATAATCCTGCAGTTGATGTTTTTTATTTGAATTAAGTCATCTTTTATATCTACATCAGTATTTCAGAATAGATAATTTAATTCACCATTTTATAAATTGAACAAAACATCTTTTCAACCATTCACAAATGCACAGCTTTTGAGCATAATGAATTTTATGCTTCCTGTCTATCACTTTGAAATCTTAATAGCAATATTTGTAGATTCAAAGCTATTCTCTTCTTAAAGCTAAATGCAGACTGCCTTAAATTCCAGTTGCAAACTGCTGAGGAATTTAACTTTGTTTCATTAATATTCCTTCTTAACAGAAATTCTAATTCACAGCCAAGGGCCAAGCAAGGGTCAGCAATTACGGTGGCAGAATAGCAGAGACTATTAATGACAGGCAATATTGCAGCTGCCTTAATGCCCAGTGACAAGAGTTCATGTCAAGCTGTTAAAGAGATATAAAGGCTTGTACCCTGCAGCAAGCAGCATTCTAAAATCATCTGCTTGCACACTATATTATTTCACAGTATAAAGAGTTTATGATAAGATATGCAAGGACCTGACAAATGGAAATGAAAATGCCTTCTGGCCAATAAATAAGGAAAAATTTAAAGCTCCAAATTGCTATGCAGTTCACTTGAGGATCTTCTTGAAGTAAACAGGATATTTGAAGGAAACATCAAGGTAAGATCATGGAATGAAGAAGAATAAGAGTTGCTTATAACCACAGAAAGAGTCCAAGGAAAGCTTTTCCAGAAATAGTTAAATGCGATTTTAAAAGGATACTCTTCATTCTGATTAGTACTTGAGAGATGCATTTAACACAAAACCCAAATGCCCTAATTTTTCAATTTGGAAAGATTAAAACAGCTTCACACCATCTATTTGTACCTCAACTTCCTCATTTGCCAATCAGAGCACTTCCTACCTATGCTGGTTAAGTCTGAACATGAAGTATCTATATAGCACACCTGACTCTCCAAGTGTTCTAGAGCTACTTGTACAAAGCATGTACTCAACAACCTGCACTCCAGTGGATCGCTCTATCCCTGTGCCTGTGAGGACACTGGTTAAACTCAGTGGATCACAAAACCGAAGAAAAAGATAGGACAGTGGGAGGGAGCTTGCTGGAGGGGATGAGAGAAGTTGTCTTGCTATGGGTGGAACCAGGATGCCTTATTTATATCTATAAATGCAACACTACAGCCACGGCCACCATCTTCACATAGCCTTCACCTCCCCTGTGGGTCACTGCTTCTCCTTTTGTGCTACTTACAGGGCACCAATCATCAGACAAAACCCATCCTAATACAATATATATGAAATTGTCAAAGAAAAAATTTAAGCTTCACAAAATCCCCAAGTATAAGAACTTTTTTTATAAAAAAAAAAAAAGTAAATATGAGTGTTTAGCAAAAAAGGAACGACTCAAGTGATGTTCTGTTTGCAAGAGAGAAACGAGCACGTACTCCCTGACCAGCAATGATCATTTCATAGCAGAAACCAAGTCACTGGCAAACACATCAAGATGGGGATTTGAAGCCAGAGTGTGACTAGACTCCAATAAAAAAAAAAAAAAAGAGGGAAAGGAGGAAGGAAACAAATAGAACAGTGGAGTCTTAACACAAATAAACTTCTAAAAAAATAAAGCTAGTGAAGCTGAAATAAGCGGGTAAAAATAAATCAAGTTTAGTGTATATGCAACATAAAGGGCAAAGCCAAAATGTAATGAATGAGGAAAATACATAAAAATTGCTTTTAGCAAAACATAAATAGCTAAGTTACTGAACAAATGGGAAGATAAGACTAAGGAAATATCTGAACAATAATATGTATGTAGGCATGTTTGTATGTATGCATACATTTTATATTCTTAACTTACGCTTGCATTGGCTGTTATTTTTGGCCTAGATGATCTCACCAGAGACTTAATTTTCAAAAGAACTTATTTTCTACCTGTGCATCCAGTACCATGAGACAAATCTACTAATGTGGTCCTTCAGACTCTAATGTGGTCAAAATTTAAGAGCATCCTTAATAAAAAAAAAAACTTTTTAAAATTCATACTCATGTGCACAGATCTCACCAATCCATTCCCTAGTCTACTGTAAAGCCTCTTTTCATCATATAGAATTACAAAGTTAAAATTGTAGTAGGCTACTATACCCTATATAATGCTATATATAAAATCATTTAAATGGCCACCTCCAAACTATTATATCCAAAACAGCCAAGAAATTATAGCATTCCTGTTTCCATGCAGCTAAAGGAGTCTATTTTCAGCCTAGAAAGGACTTCTCCCTCCAAGAGAAAAGCTAACATTTTCAACAGTTAACATAGGCCAGTACTGTTCCAGTACATCTAACAATTTACAATAAAAAAAGTAGTTAGTGAATGAGCTCGAAGGACTTCTATGAACTACAGCACAGAAGAGAGCACAGCACAAAAAGAGGATCAGAGCATTGCATACCATGGGGTATACTATTGAAATGCTTCTGACTAAGTAAACTTCCATTTGAAAATACTGTCAGACTTCTTACATGCCAGACCCACTTAAACAAAATGGAAGCATTGACAAATATACCATGTTTTGTGAGGGAAGGTAGTTAATAATTATGCATTAAAGTAAATAAATTGCATGGAATATTCAAAGATGATTTGCTACAGAAGAAACTAGGATGATAAAGGTTAGGAATGGGCTCAAAGCAGGGAGCCGTTCACAGTTTTGTCCAGATGGTCAGGTAGCTTCATGAAGATGAGATTTCTGCAAAGACTGGAAAAAAATAAGAGTCAAGGCTTTAGCCTCTGGACACAGGGAACAGCATAGTGTCTAGGCTCTGCAGAGGGAAATAAAACAGTCCAGTCACAGCAAAGAGAAGGAAGTGAAGGGATAAAAGGAACTGTCTGAAAGGGGAGAGGTGGGTGCTAATGTTGGGTTCTGAATCACTAAAAGCATCATCGGGATACATATTCTTAGAGAAAAAGCGAATTCCTCAAAGACAGGAGACTTGATCCCACATTCCAGAATAACTAGGTCTGTTGAAGATGAACCATGATGAGTTTAATAATCCCATCATACTTTCATTGCACATCCTTAAGTTGGGTGGTTTAAAACAATAGAAATCCATTCTCTATCATTCTGCAGACTGTAAGTACAAAATCAAGGTGTTGTCAGGGCTGCCTTTCAAGCTGTGCAAGCTCAATGGTGGGATCAACCCTGACTCTTCCAACTTATGTTGTTAGCAAACCTTGGCAGTCCTTGGCTTATAGATGCAACACTTCAGCCACCGCCTCCACCTTCACATTGCCTTCTCTTCCTTTGTGTGTCACTGTCTCTCCATTTGTGCTACTTATAGGGCATCAATCGTCAGACAAAGCCTATTTACAATCTAACTGTAACCTTATTAATTCTACTTGGAAGTATGATAATTTAAATAAGGTTACATTCTGAGTTGCCAGTTGGGCAAGAACTTTGGGGATATATTACTGCACCAAGCATCAAACTAAAGAATAAAAGTATAGGTAACTGTTACAGTGTTAACACAATAATAAAGGATTCAAAATAGATTTTTACAAGCAGCAATGATGATTTGGGAGCTTAGATCTTAAATGTCAACTAAAATGACATATTAATGAACAAAAAATAGAATAAGGAAGACAGAAATTAATGATCACTGCAATTTTTTAGCCTGAGAAACCAGAAAGATGGGATTGTCATCAACTAAACTAAGGCATGATGCCTATAAAGAATGTCTGAGTACATGTGGGGTCAGAAGGATAAAATTTTGAATATATAATATTTGAAACGTTTGCTCAACATCTCAAGAAAGATGTCAGTTGGACAGTTGAATATACAAATGTGAAGTTGAGAAACATCTGACCAAGACTTGGAAACTTGGAAGTTATCACTAATGCAATATTGAAGGCTGCAAATTAGCTTTGAAACATGTAATTTAGTGGGCAAGGCAGAGAATGTATGAGGTCAGAGAAAGAGTAGGGAGAAGAAAATCCTGCAGATATGTAACATATAAAGGGCGGTAGAATCAACTCTTTTATTTTCCTATCAATAACATGCATCACTAAAAGAGGACAAGCAAAACATGTCTGAAAATACTCTCAAGGATCTTGAAGCATTAAAAAGACTAGTTCCAACTGAAAATGATTTAGAAAGTTGAAGGGTCCCTGGTTAAGACAACTTTAAAGAAAAATCAAACAAGAAAATCAGTTTTTGTGCTTTTCATTTGGTTCTTTTTCTTGTTTGGTTGTTTTGACCTATTCCAACTTGTTTGGGCTTCTATTTGTTTATTTTATTTTGTTATTATTCCTTAGATGACTGTTTTCTAATGAGAGACAAAATGGGTGTGGATCTAGATTGGAGAAGAGGAAGGAAGAAACTAGTAGGAGAAGATGGAGGAGAAACTACAATTAGAATATATTTTATAAAATAAATCTATTTTTAGTTAAAGAAAAATTATGATTAGTCTTTTATAGAAAACTAGATATGGATGACAGTTTTTACATTCAATAAGGTATGAATAAATTAACTACAGAGTGAATTCCTATCAAAATTCAAGTAAAAATAACCCATAGATAATTAGAAATATACATGTGATCACTTGTAGAAAAATGAGAGTCAAATCAAGGCATCGCTTCAGATCATCATGAATAGATACCTTATGTTACTATACTTAATATAATTTATAATTCTAAAATGTTTGTGATTTTTGATGCAGTACTTTTATTTCAAGGTACATATATTAGTTGCTTTTCTGTTCTTGTAGAAAATATCATGACTGAGGCAATTTACAAAAGGAAGGATTTATTTGGCTTATGGTTCCAGAGAGATAAGAATCCACTGTGTCTGGAAACATGTCAGATAACAACTTCTGGAGCAGAAGCTGAGAGCTCACATATTGACCTCAAGGAGAAAGAAGGGAGAGTGTCCTGTAAATGGCATGAGACTTCTCCAACTTAAGTCCCACTCCAGTGACATACTTCCTCCAGCAAGGCCACAGCCCCTAAACCTACTCAAGTAGTATCATCAACTGAGAACAAACTATTCAAACATCGGGGCCTACGAGGGACATTCCCATCAAAACCACAGTACATGTCCTAAAAACTAGGTGTAAATGCTAAAAGAAATCAAATATTATTCAATCATTCAATATTACATTGTAGAATGATTAGGAAAGTATTGTCTCTTTAGAGACTGTAATGTTGGATGATACTGACAGCATTATCAATATTAGAGGAGAGAATGTTTTCAAGCATTCTTATGAGAAAATAATTTAACAGTAAATTCAGGGTATAATGTACTAATAAGTATAACCCTGTGAAAAAAATCAGATGACAGAGAACCAAAGATGCTACAGAGGGTTTGCATTATCAAAAGACATACTGAAGTGTGTTCACCAAGATTTAAGTTGTAAGCAAGCTGGAGGGTTAAAGTGCCATTAAAAATTGAATTGGATACCTACTTTCTTCTGATGTCCTAAAATCTGACCTATTTCTTTTCTGTGAAAATAAAGAATTTGATAACTAGAGTTCAAACACTAATAATAATATTCCAGCTAAACCAATCTTGGAAGAGTTCTGGGAGCAGCCTACTGAGCTAACAAAGTTCAAGATTCTAAACAAGTGATTCTAAACTGCTTTAGTTTGGTTCCTACCTGACAGGTATGTGTCTGTGACTAGGTGTTTGGGGATGTCTTCAATATGGCAAACACATTGTTTCTATTACTGACTCTGGTCATAATTGGTATAAATAAACAAAGAAACTTCTGCATGTTCATCAGATGTATCCCACCAGTCCACATGCCTGCCAGAAACAAAGTTAGCTGGAAATAAACAAAGCTCATTTTCCTAGTAGCTGGGGAAATAGGCTTGGGATTGGGTAGACCAAAGTAGCCTACTCACTCTATTGTTGCCAGTATCAGAAGGTTCGCCTCTTCTCCAATCAATAAACAGAATGTTATGCAAGAATTGTACATATTCATGAAGAATTTGTAATAAAACTGGGAAAGCACTTATACGCAAAATAAGGAAAATATCCTATAGTCTCAGATTCTCTTATTTCTAACCATGCACCATCACTATCATCCAAGACTGAACTAATTGACGTTGATACCAAAAAACAATAAGCAAATTAATGAATTGTGTTTCTGTTACTGCTTCAATCCACAATTGCCTGATAAACTCAATTAAAAGTTTCCTTTTAATAAAAATGAGAACACATCTGATTTGTCTATTTTCTTACTGCTTTTCCTTGGCATAGTGTTTCCCGGTCTGTAGGAAATTGACACTTGGCCTTTGCTTCCTTCCCTTCCTATCATTTCTCAGTGTGAGCCTCCCACTTCAGATGAGTGTCTGACCTATGAGCTCTCTAAAGTTCATTTGGAATATTCTGCCATCTTTCCTCTTCTATGGCCCACTGCCACCCAATCACGAAGGACAGGGTGGCCACCACTGATGTTAAACACTAGAATTAATGTCCTTGCTCTATTTTCTAACCACTAGAAGTGTAGTTTTTAGATGTATATATTCCTCAGAGATACATTGTTTTACATTCGCTATTTTGTTCATATGCCCAAAAGATGTTTAATAAAAGTCAACATGCCCAATTCACTTTATCTTCCAGCAACCCCGGTCGCAGATACAGCAGCCGCAGGACATGTTATGTGAAATCTATCTCTTTCCGCATCCATAAATCTGAAAATTAAGCTTTGTATCCATTATCACTTTGCCCTGGGGGCTATCGCTGATTGATTTCTTTGCAGTGTTCTGTAAATTGCCTAATTAAAATAGGTTCCTGAGACAATCAGCTTATCTCATTGGGTTCCTGAACTTATTCCAAGAGCAGTTTTGAAGTATAGATCATGAAAAGTTTCCCTGTGCCAACTCTGACAAGAAACAATTTTGTGGGTCAAATACTGCTTCTAGTGTTCAGAATATTTGACTCATTAGGAGCCACAGAGTCAGTGAAGTTCATAGAACGTTCTTAGGAAAAATGGTGACTGAAAATCCTCTAGCCCTCTACTACATCCTCAGAACAATAACAATATTTATTAATAAATATAATGATATGACATATATATGATATAATGCATTGCATATATTTTATCTATGGTAAAAGATACAAAGTAAGATACAAGTAAAAGATACAAGTAAAGTTAGAAGCAGAAATTGAAGGGTCATCAGTTGTCACCAAATTTACAGCTAAGAACTCATGATTGGAACTTATGCTATTTATTAAAACAACAAAGCAAGCGATCACTCTTAGTTTTAAACAATACTGTCTTTACTGTATGTTTCTTTTAAAAAGCCTTTACCACTGGCAGCATTTTTTTACAATTTCACATATGTTTATCCATACCGGGCTATCTAATTTCATACTAAATCTTCCCTTGATACTTTATGTAACTCCAAGGAGACTAAATGAAGACCCTGAAAATCTTTACTACAGATTTCTGCTCCTTAGACCCAGGAAGAGGAGTTAAAATGGTCGTACTGATAAAGAAATTGTGGCATAAATGCACGAGATAGTTTTTAGCAGTAATGTGGAAAGAAGCAATGTCATTTGCAAGAAAATGGAGACATTCATATCAAGTGACTTAAGCCAGTCTCAGAAAAACAAACACCATATGCTTTCTTTCATTTTTGTTTCCTAGAGATATATCTACATATAGATATAGATATATCTATATAAGTAGATACAGAAAATAATGTATTATGCCTCACACAAAAGAAATAAGACTGTCTAGGAAAACAGAGAGGACCAGTAGGAGAGGAGAGGGTGGAGGGTCTCAGGGGAATATGTTCAACATACAATATATACTTCTGCAGAAAACCTGAAGAATGAATAACAATTTAATGGCATCACAATCGGCCCTCCAAACAGTGAGTTATACCACGTATCAGGACAACCAATCGTCCCTGTACTAGAACCTGAACCTCCTAAGGCAAGTCACGTCACCCTCTCATGCCATTCTGTCTTCATAAGATCTTTCTCATTCTTGGCCTTTGCTTTTATCCATTAGTGAGAAACTTCCTTAAAGCTTCCCTTATTGGAACACAGTCATTGATTTAGGGGAAATAAAGCATCAACTAATTTACGGGAAGATTTAAACTTTACTTTTCCCCCAAGAAGCTTTATTAGCCTGTAAAACATGATCAAAAGCCTTAACAGAATCTAAATCCACCTAATAACAAAGGATTTCATATTGGCACATTCACAGAGCCCCATTTATCCCACAAATAAAGCTATTCATTGTATGCCCAGCATCTCACTAGCACGTCGAAAATAGTTTCTCTGCTCTCTTTTTACAGTTCAGAATCACCCTTGGTGATGTTTACCAAGGATCTACCACATTTTAAGATCAAAGGGAAAGAGTGAGACTATAAACATCATATCAAGAGTACCAGGAAATTAGATAATGCTCCCTAAGTGCCTACTTATCACGCTCATGACTGGGCATACACTATGTTGTACAATACAAGATAAAATATACAGCATACCCCCGTCCTCATGCTTATATTACCATCTTTCTGAGGAGAAGATACACATACAAATCAATAGTGAGAAAGTCACAGATAGGGCACTGATGTACTGTGTGATACTGTAATGTGGAGAACAGGGAACTCTAACTAAGTGTTAGAGTCAGTGAAATAAGTCTCAAGAAAAAAAAAATGGCACAAGTATGCACCAAGACAGCTAATACACGGGAAGAGTAAATCAAGTCACAGGAACCTTTCTCAGAGAAGAGGAGCTCAGAGCCAAAGGACCCGGAGAACAACCAGGAAGAGCATGAAACAGACACATATAAACAGAAAGCACAATGTTTCTAATACTACATAATAATAATAAGTTTCTCTAAAACTTCCCGACTTAAACCAATCATTGTTTATGTTCGTGGATTTGTTGAGTCAGAAACTTAGAGCAAAGAATGGATGGCTCCCACATTGGTGCACCGGACTGAGCTCCCAAGGTCCTGATGAGGAGCAGAAGAAGGGAGAACATGAGAAAGAAAGTCAGGACCGTGAGGGGTGCGTTCACCCATGGAGACGGTGGGACAGAACTAACGGAAGATCACCAACTTCAGTTGGAACGGGACTGATGGAACATGTGACCAAACCAGACTCTCTGAATGTGGCCGAAGGTGGAGGCTGACTGAGAAGCCAAGGACAATGGCGATGGGCTTGGATTCTACTGCGTCGACGGGCTCTGTGTGGGCCTTGTCAGCTTGGTTGCTCACCTACCTGGACCTGGGGGGAGTTGGGAGGACCTTGGACTTAACATAGAGTAGGGAACCCTGATGGCTCCTTGGCCTGGAGAGGGAGGGAGTGGGAGTATGGGTGGAGGGGAGGGGAGGGAAGGGGGAGAAGGAGGGAAGGAGATGGAAATTTTCAATAAAAAAATTCTTACAAAAAAAAAGAATGGATGGCTCATCTCTGCATAGTGATGATGTTGATTACTGCTGGCAAGAACTGATGGATACCAGTTAGAATTATCTGAAAGCTCATTCACTCACATCCATCTAAGGCTTAGATGACCTGAAAACAAAGGTCGATGGCTAAAACACATGATGGGTCTTCCCTCTATGTTTAGGGCTTTGCTTGCTCATAATCTGTCAGCAGTCAGAAAGCTGTACTTGTCACATAGCAGCTCAGTACTCTAAACATGAGTGTCCCTGTATGTGGGTCTCATACAGAATGATTAGATTGCCTGGAACATCAATTTCAAACGAGACCCGTGGTTCCCGGGACCCTGATTAGTTCCTGTGAATGTCTTCTTTCCAATCATAACACGGGGTTGCTCTCTCCTTCCTCCACAAACTTGCCTCATGAAGCATCAGCCAGGCTGTGATGCAGCAAGGGTATGCCCTCACTAAAGCCAAAATCTGTGGCTACCAGATCTTAGACTTTCAGCCTCTGAAATTGCAAGTGAACTTTACTTCCTTCGTAGAATATCCAATAATAGAAACTGGCATCAGAAACTTGACCTTAGAAATCAGAATATCACTCCCATCATACCCTACAGGTCAAAGAAATCAGAAACCCACTGCTCTCAAGAAGAGCCATTGTAGACTTCCTGTCTCCATGGGAAAGGTGGCAAAATTCTGAGATCAGGTTTTACCATGAGCAGAAACAGATTTACCGAGTATGCTCTCCCACTGTATGTAAATTATTCACAACTTCACAGATCCCCATAATACCCAGGAAAGTAAAAATGGTATAAAAGTGTTCAAAGCGAGGATGACCATATGTCTTAGCTCTCTGGGGGACAGTCCCAGTTTATGCCACCAGCCCAATGCAACTATCATAGCACTCTTCTCGTTCTCAAAAGACTTCTCTGAGAAGACAATTACGTCATCATCCTACTTGACCTTCAGTTGTCCTAATTCAAAGACTGCTCACACACAGAGAGGGAAGTTTGCATTCAGACCTCTCCTAATTAATTAGTTACACAAAATATTGCAAGAGTATGTGTTCTTACTCTACCTGATCTCAGAATTTTGTCACATTGTGAACTCTCATTTTGAGTTTTTATCTTTTAGAATTTTATACAGTATATTTTTGTCACATTCTTTTTGTCATTTTGGTTTGGTTTGGGTTGGGTTTGGGTTTGGTTTTTTTGAAACAAGGTTTCAAAGTGTAACAGCCTTGGCTGTCCTAGAACTAGCTCTGTGGACCAGGCTGACCTCAAACTCACAGATGGCTCCTTAGTGCTTGAATTAAAGGTGTGTGCTACCACCACCCGGCTGTCATGTTCTTTCCTGTCTCTCAGCTCCAAGATCCTACCTCACACCTACCCATTCAAAGCCATGCTTTTCAATCTCTTTTTAAAAAGCCACTGAAAAGCATTAAAAGTGACTTTTGTTGGTCAACTACTCCTGGATGTAAGGCCTGACTGAAGCATGCTTAGTATACTGTGTCATTCCCTCAGAATAAAAACTTCCTTTCCCCAGCAGCTATCATTTGAGAATAACATCTTGGCTAAGAGTAGGACTTTGTATCTATTCCCTGCCCACCTGCCCCTCCCCATCACTACTGGGATTTTATGGCTTGAGTGTGTAGGTCTTAGGCATGCTGTCACAATCTTTATGCATTCTTCTGTGTATCTGCCCCACTGCGTCTGGAAAGTGATGTTTCCTTAAATTTTTCCATCACCTCTATTACAGTCCTTCTGGTGCTTCTTCCATGTAAATCCCTGAACCTGTACTCAAGCAATGAAACACATTGATGTTCATCATCCTTAGCTATCAAGGATATGCAAATCCAAACTATTTGAGATTTCCTCTGACCCCAATCCCAATGGCCAAGATTAATAAAACAAATAACAGTTCATGCTGTTGAGGAGGCAGGGAAAGGAGAACTCTCATTTCCTGCTGGTGGGATTGCTAACATGTACAGCTACTATGGAAATCAGTGTGGAGGTTCTTCAAAAAGCTGAAAATAAATCTACCCCAAGATCCAGCTGTCCCACTCTCTTAGTCAGGGCTTCTATTGTTGCAATAGAACATTGTGACCAAAAAGCAAGTCGGGGAGGGGAGGGTTTATTGGGCTTCCACTTTCACGTCACTGTTCATCATCAGAGAAAGTCAGGACAGGAACGCAAGCAGGGCAAGAACCTGGAGGCAGGAATTGATGCAGAAACCCCAGAGAGGTGCTGCTTACTGGCCTGCTTCTCCTGGCTTGCTCAGCCTGCGTTCTAAGAGAATGCAGGACCACCATCCCAAGGATGGTACTACCCACAATGGGCTGGGGCCTCTCCCATTAATCACTAATTAAGAAAATGTCTTATAGCTGGATCTTATAGAGGTATTCTCTCAATTAAGGCTCCCTCCTTTCAGATAACTCTAGTTTGCGTGTCAAGTGGACATAAGACTAGCCAACACAACAACTCTTGGGCATATACTCAAAAAAATTCTATATCCTAATACAGAGATACTTGCTCATTCGTGTTCATTTCTTCTCTACTCATAACAGCCTAGATGGAAACAGCCTAGACACCTATGAACTTACGATAATGAAAATATGGTACTTTTACACAATGGAGTATTATTTAGCTCTTCAAGAAAAAAATGAAATCATGAAGTTTGCAAGTAAATAAATGGAGCTAGAAACAATCATCCTGAGTAAGGTAACCCAAACCCAGAGACAAACACTGCATTTTTTTCTTTTACACATGGATGTTAACTTTTTTCAGTTTTAAATTCTAACTTGAGGGGCAGTAGAATAGCTCAGTGGTTTAAAGTATTTGCTACTCTTCCAGAGGACTTGAGTTCAGTTCCCAGCACCTACCTCAGGTGGCTCACAACTACCTGTAACTCCAGTTCCAGGAGGTTTGACACCATCTCCTGGCCACTGTGAGCACCAACACACATGTGTATGTGCACACACACACACACACACACACACACACACACACACACTTACAGTTGATCCATGTATACAATGTGTAATTATTAAGTTTCATTAATCAGTGTTTCCATCTCCTTAAATGTAACATTTGTCTATTTGGGAAGACTTAGAGAAGAACTTCTATTTTTTTAGTCTTTTATAAGATGATGATGGGAAAGCTCAGCCAATCACCTTGTCTGTGGGGTGTGTCCCCCCGGGGCCACAAATAGTCTATAAAACATCCCTGTGCATTTGTTTTTCCTCTTTGTTTTCCTGCGCTCTGCTGGAACCCTGGCTTTGTAAGCTCCCTTTCTTCCCCTTATTAAAGCTGAATATTTTATATTAAAGCTAGTCTGGTTAATTCTATCGACTGCTCGCCAACAAGATACACAACATAAGTTTACAAACTCACCTACTGTCCTGTGGGAAACCAGACTGTACTGCTAATTTTATCATGCCTGTTCTCTCAGATCTCTCCAGCCTCATTCCTACACTCCTCCTACCCAGTGGTGATTAGTATTCTAGGCTCTGTTTTTACCTGACACTTACAATTTTTGTGCTTGGCTTTTTTCATTTAGCAAAATGACCTCCATTTACATCCCTGTTGTAACACATGTCAAGAGTCTATTCTTTTATGGCAGAAGAATATTTCATGGTTTGTATCACATTTTGTAATCCATTCATCTAACAACAAACGTATACCCTGAGGGAGGAAGTGTACCTTTTTTTTGAGCAACATGTAGAAAAAAAAGTAGTTCACAGTAAGAATGAGGCAGAAGCAAAATTACATGATTCTAAGCCCCTCACTCCTAAAGTTGGTCTAACAAAAGCTAGCAGAACAAAACAGAATCCAATTTTGTTTCTTTATAAAAGAAACCAGTATCTTCAGTACTAATTTTTGCAGTTCTCAGTAATGCAAAACAGCGAGCTCTTCCATCCTTCATGAAGCTTTCAGTCTCCAAACAGAAGAAAAAAAAACTTACAACCACACCACAAATCTTATAGGCTTCCAGGAAGTATTTTTTTTCTAATTTACCTTTGAAAATAAAACACATTGAAATAATCTTAAGAGAGAAAAGCAGAACAGAGGTTTCTTAGTGATGCGATGAAGTTGTCCCTTGAGCAAGTTTGGGCAAGAAGTCACTTTCAGACCAAACCTCTGGACTAGCTTTAAGCCAGTTCACTCTGAGTTTAAGCAGGCCATGGCAGGTAAGGTTCAGAAAAGCACAGCATTGGTGATCCAGCCCTCTGTGAAAAGGCAAGTGAGCAACCAGGCCTAATGGTTTTGCATACCAAGTCCCAGAGCATCCAAAAGCTGGCCTATCACTTAAGATGGCAGCCTCCCCTTTACTGTAGAGCTCAGTGATGCAGTTGCTCCTTTCAGGATCTGTGTTTAGGGGATATACCAATAAACAAACTCAGGTCTTCTGGGAGAACTATCTTCTTGATGCTGGCCATGAAGTAGACATTTGGTCATCAAGAAGCTCTCATAATGGCTGTGTCATTGATTGTGTCCACAGAAGGACATACAAAAAGCTTCTGGAGGGAATACATCCCTGGTGAGGTCAAGATTCCCATGAGAAAGGAAGGCTCAATGCTGCCCCATCTTGCTTAGCTTAAGCGATCACAACCCTAAGCTGTGACCTACTACCCACACTCCCTTATCTGGGGAACAATTCTTTTTTTTTTCCTCATTTTTTTATTCAAGATTTCCATCTCCTCCCCTCCTCCTCCCCCTTCCCTCCCCTCCCTTCCACCCATGCCCCCATTCCACCCCTCTCCAAAGACAAAGAGCCATCAGGGTTCCCTTCACTATGTTAAGTCCAAGGTCCTCCCAGCTCCCCCTAAGTCCAGGAAGGTGAGCAACCAAACTAACAAGGCTCACAGTGAGCCCGTCCATGCTGTAGAGTTCATGTTCATTGCCATTGTCCTTGGTTTCTCAGTCCTCCTCCATCGTCAGCCACATTCAGAGAGTCCGGCTTGGTCCCCTGTTCCATCAGTCCCATTCCGACTGGACTTGGTGGTCTCCCGTTAGATCTGTCCCACTGTCTCAATGGGTAAAAGCACTCCTCGCGGTCCACATTAGAACTCAGAAATAAACATCTTCAACCCCAGTGCTTCACTGAACAAGAGGCTTTCACTTTTTCCACCCTTTCCCTTTTGTCTAAACTCCTTTGTTATTTTTTCTCACTATTTTTCTTACTTATATATTACTTGACTCTATTTGATTCTTTAACTAAAAGTGGTTTAGATCTCTTGGGAGTGAATTGGGTCTTATAGAGCCAGATCAATTACCAAGAGGGTGGGTGAGTTGTTTTAAAGCAGGCCATTCCTGGTGTTTCTTGGCTGCTCTCCTGTGGGTCCCTGAAATAGGGTACCATCTCCCTGACACCCTAACCAGTAGCCAGGCTGACATAAGTATGGTTTTCTCAGACCTACATGAGATAAAGCAATGTTCCTTCATAAATTACCGAGCCTCAGCTATTCTGCTATTACCACACGAAATGGTCTCTAAAGTGAAAGCTTGCCTGTGTCTGCACTCCAGGAAATATAAATATTCCACCAAAACCTTCCTTAACAGTCTATTCTCTACTCTACTACTATGTTGAATTCAACAGATCCCATTTATGAAGGGAAACTACAACCTGATTTTATTCCTCTCAGGTTAGGAGAGCCTCAGAACACGTAAGTCAATCTCTGAACAAGGTCAGCAAAAATTTAATTATCGCAAAGAATTAATTATTCTTAACTTCTCATGTTGAGTTCCAGGACATACCACACCTCATAGTACATCTCTCATTTCACCTGAAATCCCTTACACCTATGACTCTGCTCCAGGAGTCCCTAAGCCCACAGCAATATCTTAGATGGAGTCACCTAAAGGAAACAAGTATAGAGGGTAAAGTGTCAAAAATAAGACAGGAGCAAACACCCAAGAGCCTGTAGCTGTAGGATCCCACAGAGCCTCTTAATCCCTTTAGGACTTAATCATGGCACATATGAAATGCTGACTACCAGGCAATCCCATCATCCACCTGGTACCCAAGGCTTTTACTGGAACTTGGACATGCAAAGAGCTCTGCTAACACACATCCAAATTCCAGACTCTCAGACTTAGACCAACAGGTTAGTGAGAAAAAGCTACAGCAGTCAGTCAAGCTACCGTGGAAATATTCCATAAATGTAAGTGCACAGATGCCAGCCAAGGGCAGTTGTTGCCACCAGGCCTTTCCCATGGCAGGTATCTTAATACATACATAGGTATCTTAGCCCTTCTTTACATAGCATCCCCACCACCCCAGGTCTTTATCAGCCTGCCTTGAATGCCCCGCCTCCTCTATATGCCCTAGAAGAAGCTTATTCTTCCTCTACTTTTGGACTCTTTTAGATTTTCTTCCTAAGGTTTTCATCAGTTTGCTATGGCCTGTTCTCCTGCAGCTATCTGACCTTACCTAACTGGTAATCAGAGAGGCAGCTCGGCTGTTCTCCAGATATGAGGATGCATGGTATTAATGATGGCAAGGAACAAGTAGGAGAAACACTATCCACATTTGTTTGCAAGCCAGACCCAATTCTCCTAACACTTTCCCAAAGCAGTCCCTCCTATTCCCACTTCTGGCAGGATATTTCCATGAAAATATGATGCCAACAAAGAGGATGATTTTGGGATTCAAGCCATGCCCAAGTAATTCCCATCAGGGAAATGATAGACACTCCATATATTGGTTTACTTATGCAAGTCTCCAAAAATACATTGCTGAAACAAAGGGTTTGCTTTGACACCAATCTTAAATTACTTATCAGGCCCTTATGTAATCTACTTCCCTTATGAGAAGGTGAGAAAAGATTGGAATATTTTAATATACTCTGCATAAAATTACCCTTCAGGGAATTTCCTAGAGGCTCCTAAATTTGAAAGCAAGAAATGAACCCTTTTATAAAGCTCTGTGACTGCAGGGATTTAAAAAAAATAACTTTAGCAGAAAGTTTTCTCCCCTCTGGAGAACCACCTGACAATGTAATTTTGTACCAATGTAATACTGAAAAATATCTGCATCATTACGGCTTAAAACTCCATCCTTGCAATATTAGATTTTTGCAACACAACACTTCTGATTCCTCCTATTTTCATGAAACTTGTGTTGCACTTGAAAAAGTGCTTCTCCCATAGATCACTTTTAATTCAATTTAAATTAAGCAAATGCTCACTTGAGCAGCTAAAGCTCTCCCAAGGACACTTAAATTAACCATAATTATTTAAACATCCATATACTCGCATGCAGTTCTCCTGATTTATTCTCCAATCAGCATAATTCAAAATTATATCCACAGAGAAAGTTAATTCATGTCTTTTACAGGAGGAAAATATATTTTTGAGTATTATTATTTTAAAGGAAAATTGTATTATTGGACCAGATTCTTGAATTCACATCAATCTACATCATGGTCACAATGTAGTCTATACACTCTTATACAAAGTTAGAAGCCAAATAATAAAAATAACAATAATAATAATAGTGATAATACTTTTTTTAAAAGACCATGAAACCTACTGGGAAAGCCACATGAATGCTGTATTCAAAGCCTTGGACTTACTTTTGAATTCTGCTTCATGGGCCTGGGCTCAGATGCACAAGACCTCTAAACTGCAGAGAACAATGAATATTAAACTTAAAGTGAATCTTATAAATTATAGAGGGAAACACAGCTACCAAATTAAAATGACAAAAAGTAAAGTAAAACCTGAAGGTCTCTGTGGTTCTCTCAGTTTCCCATTAGCTTTGCGAGATCCTTGCATTAGTGTGAAAGAACTCTGCTGGCGTGGCTGTGAGAATGTGGTCCTTTGATGGGCAGCTCATCTTTGTGGCCATTGCAGTGGCCAGCATGGTGCCCTGCACAGTGAAAGTACCCAACAAGTACCCATTGAATTGACACAGCAATTGAAGTGTTATTCACGCTTATCTTCACAGAAACCCAGGCTGATAAATTAAAAGAAATGGTGCATTTGCTGTCCTCAAACACATCACAGAACTCCACAGAGTCTCACTTCAAACTGGGATGGACCAGAGCAGAGGCATCAATGGACCTTTGATGTACTGGCTAAGTAAAGAAGAGAAAAACTAAAGCAAGTCTTGAGATACAGGTACACAGTAAATGTTAAAAAGGAAATTGCTAACCCATTAGCATGATTTTGCTAGACATATTGCTTCTTACCCGAAAACAAAATTGTGGGCAGAAACAAATCAAGCTGAACCATGAGAACCTGGGGCCCAGCAAAACAGGCTCCAGATTTTGGGGAACTCTGTTCAGTGCCAGACATGCCATGTTGCGAAATCACATGTCCTACCAAGACCTTGGCTTTTTCATCTTTAAAACAGAAATAATAAAACCTTTTTGTGGATTCAAGAGATGCAAATATCTGGCCTCTGAAGTCTTGGTTAACTTGAACTCAACAAATGGCCAATGCCATTGTCACAAGAAGTAAATTCGCTGGCATTTCCTAGAAGAAATGGTTAGCTGTGCAGAAAAGGCCCCAAGGAGCCCACACCAGCTTGTTAGCAAAAGGATGCCGGGTTTCTGTGGCCCCCAAGTCATTTCTTTTGGAATTCTCTCCCCAGATATATAATTGGCCACCATTCTCACTTCGTCTAGGTCTCTAGAGGCTATTGAGGGACATAATCTGACTATATATATAACAATATTTAAATAAATTCATCACTTCTTACACCTTGAATTTTATTATCACCTGAAGCAATTTTCTTTTATGTATTCAGGTTTTTTACAATGCCATCCATGTGTATAATGTATTATAACCACATTAACTTTCCCATAGCCTCTCTATCCCCCTCCCACTCCTGCTGGCTCACTTCTTCCTACTCACTCTCCCAGCTTCTGAGACTTTCATGTGTGCAGTTATTGTGCAGGTAGACACAGATGCTGTGTGCATGCAATTGCAGTCACTATGATATTCCCATAAGACACTATTTTACAGCACTCCCCCACATCCTCCAAGTCTCACATCCTTTCTGCCTTCACACCCATGATGCTCTCTGAGCTTTGGGGCAGGCGGTATAGATGTCCCAGTTGAGGGTGAGCATTCACACACTCACAAGTCATTTTTTTTCTCAGCACTTCGACCAGCTTGTGAGTCACTGGAAACCACTGCCTACTTCAAAAAGAAACATCTCTGGTCAAGTCTGAGACCAACATTAATATTGTAGCATGACATAATATTTAAACAATATAACATAAATACTGAAAAGGCAAGTTGACTGAAAGTCTATTTAGTAAAGCATTGGTGGTAGGTCCCCCACTAAGGTCGTGGCCTCCCAGCCGTCAGCTTTGGACCAGATTTGCACTACCAGACATGTATTCTTTCTCATGGGGTGGTCTGTAAATCCAGTCTCTCCTCTCTGTCTTCCCCTCTCTACAGCACCCCGACTAGAACAGAAGACACAAACCAGCATAAGCACAACCCAGGTTCTAGAATCTGGCTGCCACAAAGCACATACTTAGTAAATAGTCCTGATTAATGAAAACATTCTTGCTTATTTGTCTAAATAATATTCAGGTTTTCATTTCTTCAAATATCTACCAAGGCTGAAACAGAGAGGTCATACATTAAAGAGAAAGGGGAATTATTACCTCTGCTCTTAAAAACAAAATAATTCTGTGGCTACTTTCCTCTTCTTGCCATTTCATTGTGGAAACCCAAAAATGTGAGCCTGTTCCACCTTGTCTGAAGATCAGAGCGTTTGAGCTCATTTTTGTTCCTTCAAACTTGTTAACAGCAGGTGTGGATACAAAACAAGATATATTGATCTAGGGTGTGGGTACTTGGTGTTTTGGACATTAAGATGGCCCATAGAGGTGTGAAGGCGTATGTCACAAACAATCCCACACCAGTTTGGAATTATGATTAATAGAATGGTTATTTATTTAAAAGGGAAAAACCCGAAGGAGCGGAAGGAGCTCCCGCAACAGAGGTGAATCCTCTTTACCCTGATCAAAGGTCAGAGAAGCCAAGCACATTTCTGCTCCTTCTTTTGGAATAGGAAATTTGACCTAGGTAATAGCTGCCTGCAGGATACTTGGACTAGGGTGGGTTCACTGCCCCAAACATCAAATACTTTATGTTGGAATTAATGGCTTGATTCCTCAAACTATTGAAGAAAGTAACTGTTCTGGTTATTCTTTGTGTCATGTTAAAGCAGTCTCTTGCCTTCTTCCCCCATTTTGTATTGGGGCATAAAAGTATATGGAAAATTAAACACAGATGGAACTCAGAACTCAAAACAGAGAAATTCAGCATTCATTGTTCACTGAGTTGTCCTCCTGTTGCTATCCTGCGTCTCTGTGTTTCTTTCTTATCTCTGCTTTGCCTAGCTAACATTTATAGTCCTCACACTCCTACCCTGGGACACATGACTCGCCGTGGCTAGGATCCCAGCAGAAGTTAGCCCAAAAGGTGGCTCCCAACATTTCATTCATTAGTTGAACATAATTTCTCAAGAAATAAGCTCAAACATGAGTGTCCGACATAACATGTTCAATTTTTAGAGCGACACACACATGCGCGTGCATGCACTCACACATACACACACCACATTCACTCTCAGATTGGCTTCAGCCCTCAGAATTCAGGGTGTCGCTGCCCATTCCCTGCTTCCCCAGTAAGGCAAATGAGCAAAATTCCAAAGCATAGCCTATTTCTCTTCTGTGTCAATCTACTCCCTTCATCCGCCGACCTTTCCCCTCCATCCGTACAGCATGATCAATCGCTGTCTGCCTTCAGCATAGCAGTGGTCTCATTTAGAGCTGTTCATTCATGGACATCAGTTTTCTATAGTTCATGGTTTAATCTTAGCATCCTCAAATTACACCAAGAAGGAAGTTAAATTCCTTCCCTTTTTATATGGTGTTCCACCTTTTACTTTATCTTTTCTGCTTAAGCTTGCCCAAGTACAACCCAAGTATTCCTGCTGAAAGTCAGCCACCCAGAGCGCTGGAAGACAAGGATATATGAAGCCACAGCTCTGACTTTCTGACTAACTTCTATTCTGGTGATTTGCAAGAATGGTCACATTCATATAACAAGAGACAATAAATTGCAAAGCCTTTACTGTTCCCTTATACTGCAATCTGTCATGCAAACGCCCAGCTAAACCTTTCAATTCCGTTGAAACATTGTCGCCTCATCTTTGGATAGGCACACAAGACTCCGTTCCAAACGGTGAAATATTAGGAAAGTAATATCAAGCTGTAATTTGTCCACAGCAAATCCATGCAAACAAGTCTCTGCAATTAATCCTGCCAATACAATTTTAGATGCCAGCCGGAGTTCTTAATAAGACAAGGCAGTTCCACTAAAGCAAGCTCCTCAGCTAGCAGGACATAAATGCAGAATGTTCCAGAAGGAAAGCGCTTTGCCTTAATAATTACTTTCTAGCATTTCTAAGAAAGCAAAAGCTCTTATACAAATGTACTAAGAGGATGGACTTTGGGAGTTGGTAATGCTTTGCTGTGCCCTGCAGACTGAAACTTGGCATGTTAAGGACAACAGGAAATGTCACGGTGAAATGTAATCAGGAGGAAAGCGATTCCATTTGCTCTGGATTTAGAATTCATTTCTTGTAGAACTATACCCGAAAACAAATTTAAAATAGTTGAGTCGGAGACCCAAAAGGACAAAATAGAGTTTTTTGTTTATTTCATGGCAGGGGTGGGGAGGCTAAAACGCAGTTTCACTGTGTCGCTCAGGCTTTTCCCGGAACTCCCTATGTAGCCCAGTTTGACCCATAGCAATCCTTCCCCACCAGCCTGCTGATAGCTGGGATTACAAGCTTGTGCCACCACACTGATGGTGGCACTAAGCTCTTAACACATACTATTTCCCATCAGATTATATTGTAGGTGTTCCTTGCTGGAGAGATTGCTCAGTGGTAAAGAATCCTTGCTGGCTTCAACCCCCAGCACCTACGTGGTGACTTACAACCCTCTGTAACTCTGGTTCCGGGGATTCCAAGGCTGCCTTCCCATCTCTGCTGGCACTTCATGCTTTAAAGTATTTACTGGATTCAGTGTCATAAGGCACCAAAAGAAGAAGAAAGCAGAAAGAGAGCTACTCATCTAGCTCAGATAAACAAGGGCACTCCACTTTCCTTTGATGGTATGGAAGCTTAGAAAATGACTATTGAGTTACACTATTTAAGAGACGTGAAGCCTGACGGTGGTGGCACACGCCTTTTATCCTCGGGAGGTAGAGGCAGGTGGACCTCAGTGAGTTCAAGGCCAGCCTGGTCTGTGGAACGAGTTCCAGGGCAGGCTCCAAAACTGCAGAGAAACCCTGTCTCTGGAGAGGGAGAAGGAGAGGGAGAGGGGAGAGGGAGAGAGAGAGGGAGAGGGAGAGGGAGAGGGAGAGGGAGAGGGAGAGGGAGAGGGAGAGAGGAGGAGGAGGAGGAGAAAGAGGAGGAGGAGGAGGAGGAAGAGGTACTAGATTTGCTAATTCAGCTAGTATTGCTTGCACTTCACTTTAACATGTCAGTCGTTCAGCTTGAGGTACTCTTTGTGAAAATTCACTCTGTAAGAGTCTCAGACCCCTTACTAAATCACTGTCTTTATTTTAAAGAGCCCTAAGCAAGGTTTAATAATTCTTTCATACCATCTACTCAATAAATATTAGCAGACGCTAAACTGTTTCTTAATCTTAGCTCTGCTATGGGCTAGCTAGTGTACTAGCTGCAGACTGTGAACACCTTCCAAAATGAAGATAGTCACAGGAAGGGAATGTCAGAGGAGCTTCAAATAGGTATTGTTATGCCGTACCATAAAACAAGACGTTTATCAACTCCACAGCAGACAAAAAGTTGTTTGAGAAAGTATATATAACCACAGGACATTATTGATTCAATTGTGAATATTTAGAGCAAACATTGAGCGAATATTTAACCATAGCTTATGTAAATGTGTCAAAAACTTCATCTTACGTAACAGGCAGTCAGATATCAACACGGACAATGAGAAAACTTCAAAAAAAATCAATATATGAATATCATTTATAAACAAAAATTCTAGAACTGTGTAAGAAAATGAAAATTGCTTGATTATAGAGAACAGACTTGGATAAGACTGGCAATGGGCATAGACTCCCTTTTTGATTATAAGATTCTAGTACTATTCTATTCATACACTACCCACATGCATAACTGTGGCAGTCATGATATCATACCACTAAGATCTCACCTGTGGGAGTGGAATTCCCTGACCATTTAGAGCTGCTGTTCCCATTAATCTGTGAGACTCTCATACCAGCCAGTTCTGACCTGAAACACAATCCCTCCAACGGGCAGTTTTGACACAGGACATCCTATTGGTCTGGCTGAACCCCCATCAGTAAGGTGCTGAATTCTGAGGCTCCTCAAACCACGCCTTTCCTCTCTCCTCTACAGGGAGGTTGAACTGCCCTCTCTTGTTGTTACTGCCGCTTCTCCTTTAAGCTGCACAGAACTGTCCCTGAATAAATCCTTTGTATTTAACCTCACTTTGTGATATTTTTTTCTCAAAGAAACTAGCAAAATAATACTGATAACGCATTGTTTACCAAAAATTAAAAGATTTGTAGCATTCAAATACAGCTTTGCCAGTCAAGTAAGGGCAGAACCAACAATGTGGTATGTGCATCTGAGTTTGAAACCACTCCTATAAAGAAAAGAGGATGGGGTTTGGGCCAGGGTCACCTGTGTAAACGCTTAACTTCATTACTTACCAACTCTGTGATTGGGGCACAGTAGAGACTCATTCTTCATAAAGAGTACTTCCCTTTTGAATTGTCAAAAAATTAAGTGGAGAGCCGGGCGGTGGTGGCGCACGCCTTTAATCCCAGCACTCGGGAGGCAGAGGCAGGCGGATCTCTGTGAGTTCGAGACCAGCCTGGTCTACAAGAGCTAGTTCCAGGACAGGCTCCAAAGCCACAGAGAAACCCTGTCTCGAAAAACAAAAAAAAAAAAAAAATTAAGTGGAATAATTTAGATCAAATTCTGGAAATTGCAACAATAATATGTGTGGAACTGAAAACAGCTCAATGCAGGCGAGAGTGTAGACTCACAATGCTGTTTTGTAATCATACAGAGAACTTCATTATGACGGGAACTTTGTCCCAGAAAACCTATTTATAGGTACCTAACTGAGAAAACAACAGAAACACAGCAAGGGTTGGCAATAAAGGTTCTCATATGGGGATTTTCACAAGTCAATGTAAAATAATAACTGAACTAGAATTGCAAACAATATTCAAACATGTAGGTGAGGTATATGCCTCAGCCATTCAAAAGTGGTTGTAATTTTTAAATAGTATAGTAAAATACCCACAATAGAATGCTAGGCTGAAAAAAGTCAAGTTACTACCTACATATCACACAATAAATAAAAATACTGTTTATTTTATTAAAGTATTATATGGCATGACCAATAATGGCAAATTCTACAGCATTTGAATATATGTGTCATGGAAAAATGAAAAAGACAGATAAAGGGAAGGATGATTTTTCAGATGACAACTGTTGGACCAGAGAAATGGCTCAGCAGGTAAAGGCACTTGCTGCCAAGTTTGACAGCCTGAGTTCAATTCCCACATGGTGGAAGGAGAGAACCAGCTTCCACAAGTTGTCCTCTGACCTGACTGTGGCAAAACCTTGGGCCTCTGCACACCCATCACACACACACACACACACACACACACACACACAACAAATAAATGAATAAATGAATATAATTTTAAAACATTTTAATGTCAAATGCCAACAGTATATACATCTATATAGGAATAGCATAGCCCTTTTATCCTTTTGAAAACTGATATATAAAACACAAAAAATTGCAAAGATTAATGAAGTAGCATGCTATATTTCCACAAATATATATTGTATAATATCCAAAGAGGGTAAAGAACTACAATTTCTGAAATATATATCTTTTCTTTATTGTTAAATTTAAAATCACTATCTTCCCAATGTTTGTTTTTTTATATCTGGGGTTCCTCACTCTGACTGACTGTTTCTAGTTCCATCCATTTTCATGATTTCATTTTTCTTGAAAAGTTGAATCATATATCATTTTGTAAATGTGGCACATTTCATTATCTATTCATCAGCTGATTGAACCATTTACAAGTTCTGAATATTACGAATGAGCAGGAATGAACATGGACAAGCAAGTATCTCTGTAGTAGAAAGCAGAGGTCTCTGGGTGTATACCCAAAAGTGGTAGAACTGGAGCTTGTGGTAGGTCTGTTTTCAACTTTTTGACGAACTGCCACACTAATTTCCATAGTGGCTGTACCAGTTTGTACTCCCACCAGCAATGGATGAGATTTCGCTTATGACACATCCTTGCCAGCATCAACTGCCATTTGCTTTGGCCAATAAGAGAGTAGAAATTCCTCCATTAGGGTTCCTCTTCTCAGGTGTGTCAAGTTGCGAACCAAGATTAGCCAGCACACCTAGCTTACTTCATAAAGCGTAATGATATGAATCTCCATCCATGGTACCACAGGGGATAAGAGTGCATCATCTTTAATCGGTGAATAGAATTCTAGTGGTGTGTGTGTGTGTGTGTGTGTGTGTGTGTGTGTGTGTGTGTGTAGCAAACATTTAAACAGTGAGGAGTCTTTCCTCCATCCATGCTTGGCTGTTGATGAGCCCTTTCTTATGCAGATCCAATGCAGGCATCTGCAGCTGCTTTGATTTCATGATTGCAAAAGCTGTGCCTTGCCCAGAAAATGACATTTCAGAGCCCTTCTCCCTATCTTCTGGCTCTGACATTCTTTCCATTCCTCTTCCTTAGTCTTCCCAGAGCCTTAAAGAGATGGTATAAATGAGCAGAACAATGTATTAAGTATCATTATGCCATTTTTCAAGAGAAATGTGTAATAGTTGATTCTTCTTTCCCCAACTCCTGCTCTGTCTTGTATCCCCATCTTCTTGCCACGTGTCCTTTTGCTCCTCTCCCCTCTCCTGCGCATCCCTTTTACCCTCTCTTGGTCTCCTTTCTAAGATTTTAGACTTTACCCACATTTATTTCAATTTATAAACACACATGTATAGATTACAGGCCTAGAGCCACATACAAGAAAGAATGTTTGTTTTTTATGTTTCTGAGTTTGTGTCATCTAGATTAATACAATACTTTTCAATTAACAAATAAGTTGACAAAATGGAGAGATAGTTTGCAAAAGAAGAAACATGAATATCCAGTGCTTTTTAAAGTTTTCAACAGCCCTATCTCTTTGATAAAGGCAAATTAAAACTACTTTGAGGTGCCATCTCACCCCAAAAGAATAGGTATGATGAAGAAAACTGATAAAGGCTGGCAAGGATGTAGGGGAAAAGGAACTCTTACCCACTGCCGATGGGAATGGAAACTGCTACAGTCGCTATGGAAATCAATGTGGAGGCTTGGAATTCTGAAAACAGAACTACCATAAAACCAGATATACCACTAATGGGCAAATATGCTCAAATAGTTTGCACAAGGTACACCATATCATACCAGAAAGATACTTTCATATCCATGTTTCTTAATGTTCTACTAATGATAGCAAAGAAATGGAACCAGCCTAGGCTGACCATTGCATATTAATGGATAATAAACATGAAGTTCATAAACACAATGGAATTGTACTTGTTGGTAGAGGAAATGGAACATTCTGGAAAACAAATGGATTTCCTTTTCTAAAGTATAACTCAGACACAGAATTTTTGATTGACATCTTTTCCTTCAGTGCTATGAAAATCTCATGACATTCCCCCCTGGCATGTATGGTTCCACTCAAGAAATCCACTCAGGCAAATTGGGATAGTTTGTATATTTTTATTCTCTTCCAACTTTGATCATTTTCTCTTTATCTTTCACCTTTGACAGCTTGATGACTATGTGTTGTGTATAAACTTGGGTAAGTTAAATCTGACGGGTGACCTCTCACCTTCCAGTGTCTGTATATATAGCCCCAGTCTTGGGCGGATTCTCTGCTGTTGCTTTTTTGAATTAGATTTCTATCCCCTTGACATTCCCAAGCCTTTCTGAACCCTGTTAGCTCGTATAATTTGCTCTTTTCAAAACGTCCCAAAGTTCCCATAAATTTTCTTTATTCCTCCTCATTATTTTTTCTTTACCAACTGTGTATTTTCAAATAACCTGTCTTGAGCCTGCTAATTATTTTTTATCTTTGATCTGCGCTGCTCTTTCATGGAGTGCATTTTTCAGCTGAAGAACCTCTGACTATGTTTAATTGCTTCCATCTCAGTTTTAGATCTCTTGCCTAGAATTTTGAAACATTTTTATGCCTTGTCTTTGAAACCATTTGGTGGCCTTAAAGCAACTCCTTTTAATTTTCTGAGCATCCTCTCATCCTAATCACCGCCCGGCCAGTTTCACACTCTTTACTTTGAGTACCAGGTGAGGACAGCGGTTTTTGCAGGCTCTTGGTGATTGCTGGTGTACACAGTGCCTGAGCATTGCAGGGTCAGCTGTTCCAGTCTTCCTCATCTGGCTTTGTTTGTGCCTGTCTTTCCAGAAAGTCTAACCAAGCTGCTTATTTTCTCCAAACCTACAGTCATTGTCACTATTTTTAGCTGGAGATGACAGCCGGGTCCAATTTTTCCAGAAAAAAAAACACCATTGCTGTTGGTGCAATGTCACTATTTCCCTAACAGTTATGGTCTCACGTGGTTCAAGTTCAAGTTTGCCCCAAATACAGTCAGCGTGTGTTTTTGCAGAGACCACAGCTCAAAAAGGAATAATCTGTCCCCACGAACCTCTCCCTCTCCAGTTCCTAGATCTGCCCCAGGCTCCTATTTCAAACCTGTAGCACCGAATGTCACAGGCCTGATCCACAGCCCAATAAGATCAGCACAACACTGAGGTAGGATCAAGGACCAGAACTTCTCTAATCTACCAAACCTCAATAGCCTCAGACTATACAACCAACTACAGGTGATTCTGGCTGGCATATGAAAATCTAACTGCCTACGGACTCATGTCTTGCACTGACACCAGAGCTGTTCAGACCTTTCACCTGTCAGTAGGCCTGGGAAGCAGGGATGTCAAGATCTGAGCAGTGCTCGTTTTTATAAACTAACTTGTAGAGCAAACCCTAATATTTACTACCATGGCCTATCCCCAATAAACGGGGTTTCATGCCTTGCTACGCTGCCCAAGGGTGGAATAACCCTGGTGAAGGCAGTCCTTTCCTACCTAGTTAACAGGGTGGTGTCCCAGCAGTCTCTCACTCACAAGGACCTGCAGGCTCAGGAATACATAAAGTCCTGCACAGTAGCTGAGAATGATGGAGGCCAAGACACAAGTCCATCTCACCAGAGCGTGGGCCTCTGTCTGGTGATAGAACAGTTGGAGAGAAACACTGGCAAGGCTGGAGATGCAGCCCAGTTAGTAGAGCATTTGCCTTCTAACTTAATGAAGCCCAGGAAACAGTCACCAGCAATGCATACAATCGGGCATGAAGACCAGTGCCTGTAGCCCAGCACCTCAGAAGTGGAAGCAGGAGGTTCGAGGTTAAAGTCATCTATAGCTTATAGTAGTTTTGAGGACAGTCTGGGATCTATGAGATACTGAGTCACAGGGGAAAGGCATCTGTGAGCAATTACCGGGCAGAAGCTGTGCTAACTGATGGTGGTGACAGGTGGTAGGGCAGCCTCTTGGTCAGCAAAGCTGATGCTAATGTGGGCTGTGCCTGAGTTTAGCATCTTCAGTGCTTTTCACTGCACAGGCAGAGGCTGTGTGTGCCCCAGGCCAGTCCGTGTCTAGAAACCACAAGTCAGAAGCTCAAATCTTTCCTCAGCACACAGGCCTGAGCCCTATGCTACGTCAGTCTAGAGAAGTGGTTCTCAGCCTTCCTAAAGATATGACCCTTTGATACAGTTTCTCATGTTGCAGTGACCCTCAATCATAAAATGATTCCATTGCTACTTCATAACTGTAACTTTGCTACTATTATGAATCATAATGTAAATATCTGATATTAAGGGTTGTTGGCAGGGGCCAATTGTAGGCAGAAGCCACTTGTTCATTCCTGGCTTCCCAGACCATGAAATAATCATACAGAAACTATATTATTTGTAATACTGTTTGGCCGATAGGTTATCTTAAACTAACCCGTCTCTATTAATCTGTGCATCACCACACAGTCATGGCCTACCAGCAAAGTTTCAGCAGGCTCCAGTGGAGGCATCTGGCTTCCCTGACTCTGCCTACTCTCTATATATCTTTTACAGCCTGGCTATATTCTGTTAAGCCATTGACTGAAAGCAGCTTCTTTATTTATTAACCAATAAAAGCAACACATATACAGGAGGACTTCCACACCACAGGGTAACTGATATGTAACCCTTATGGTGGTCATGAACCACAGGTTAAGAACTACTAGTCTAGAGGCTCCATCTATGAGCTCTAGCCTGTACAGAGCCTTCAAGGTACTGGGTCTCACCACTGTGATCCTGAAACTCAGATCCAAGCCATACTCTGGCTCTGGCACCCACCCCTCCACTAATTGCAGTCTTGACACTTCTTTGTCCTCCTGAGATTGCAGAATGGTTAGCGGAGGCATTCTTTTTGGATCTGGTCTAGAAGTTGTGTAAACTAGCATTGCTCAGGTGGTAGAGGTTGTGGGAATTTGATGGGAACCAGGCTTCTAATCTGAGGCCTGAATTTTCTGCCCATCCTCAAAATGAGACGCATCTCTAAATGGACTTCTTGGAGTAGGCAGAGGGTAAGGCAAGAATCTGCCTTTGATATATCTTTTCACTGTTATATTTATCTCCACGTTCACGCTGTGGTTTCCTCACTTTGAGCTCTGTAAATTTCCTATAAATTTGTAACTTTCTTCCCAAAGTGGGTTCTTTCTCAGCTTTGCTCTATTATTAGGTTGTCTGATGACATCCTGAGAGCTCAACAACACACACGTAAGATAGCATTTGAGTATCTACAAACACGAACAGAGGCTTATCAGGTAATGGCTTATAGAAGGTATTGTTTTGTTTTTTTCTTAGACCTGAACATCGAGCTCCAGCCTTTGGAGTACCTGTAGAAGCCAGTGAATTTGAAAGAAGCCACAGTAAAGGAGCAGTGGAGCACAGGTGGTAGAGTGGGAAAAGGAAATAAAGGGCTAAGTAAAGAGGGGACAGTAGGAAGGATAAATAATAGTAAGTTAAAAAATATGAAACCTATAGTTTTGTACGATTTTTTTAAAAATACACTCAAATACACACACACACACACACACACACACACACACACACACACAGCATTTAAATGGAGTTCTATCCCCCATGGTGGTAGAGATGACTAAACAAAAAGCCCACTGACAGAAGTGGAATATTTCTTTACAAAGTATGGATCAGAGGGTCTCCGTAGAGTCCCAAACGATATAAACTATTGTGATTGTTCTTGATTGTTCACCAGAACTCGATGGTAAGATCCTATTGCTGAGGTCAGTCGGTGGTGGTGCACACCTTTAATCCCAGCACTTGGGAGGCAGAGGCAGGGAGATTTCTGTGAGTTCAAGGCCAGCCTAGTCTACAAAGTGAGTTCCAGGACCGCCAGACAACATACACCTGCTTACAGAACATAGAAAAACCAAAATAAACTAACCCGGAAGCCTCCTCCTTGCCTGCTAGCTTTCATGGTACTAGAAGATGCTATGCAGGTGCTATGCAGGTGCTATGCAGGTGCTATCCTGAGGGAGAAAAGTCATCAGCAGTTTCAGCCAGCTGTAGACCCTGTGAGCTACAACAATGACCAACCTGTCAAGACACGCTCATGGGTGCAATAGAGGGGTGAATGTAATGAGGGTAACAAAGAGCTTAGGGTAACCAACAGCTGGCTGATTAGATTAAGCCTACTCTAAAGAAAACTCCTACCTAGTACTACTGGACATCTGGTTATCAACTGGGGCCTGGAAAATTCGTAAGCCCTAGGGAAGAATCTACTACATTGATTTCCTAAAATAGATATAGAATACTACTCTCCTCAAAATACTTATTTCTATACCCAGATTAGTACGGCTTTCAGTCCTTATCAAAGAATCCTTTTGAGTAGACATCAGTTAGTAAAGAGGCTTACAGTCAGTCAGCGTATGCCTATGGGGTGCTCAGGCATAAACAGGAAATCTATATCCCACCCTTTACTCAGGAGTCATTGAAGGGTATAAGAAGATTATAAGGGTAAGAAATTGGGAGGGACTGTGGCAACCATTAGAATGGCCATTGTCACAATATTGGTTCTTCTGATCCATGAGCATAGAAGGTTTTCTTTTTTTTTTTTTTTCATCTCACAGTTTTTTCCTCAATTTCTTTCTTCAATGTCTTGAAGCTTTAATTGTAGAAATATTTATATTCTTAATTAGGTTTATTCTTAGGTATTTTAGTTTGATGGCTACTGTGACCAGCACTGTTTCACTGATTTCTTTTTTGCTATGTTTATCATTAACATATAGAAATTCTACTGAGTTTATGCACTCATTTTGTGTCCTACAACTTTACTAAGTTAGTGGTTTTGGTGGAGTCTTTGGTTTTTTTCTATGTATAAAATCACATTATCTGCAAAATTTGATACTTTTTACTTCCTCTTTTCCTACTTGTATCTTTTTAATTTTTCTGTTATTTTATTTCTCTAGCTAAGACTTTAAGCATTATACTGAACAGAAAAGGAAACTGACTATTTTTGTCTTTTCTCTTAACTTCATAGGAATGTTTTAAACTTTTCTCCATTTATGATTATATTCATTAGAAGTTAGTCACACATAATTTAAGGTATGCTTCTTCTGCACCTAGCTACTCCACAGGGATGTTGCATTTTGTCAAAGGTCTTTTCTGCATCAATTGAGATAATCATGTAATTTCCATCCTTGAATCAATTTATTTAGTGAATCACGTTTATTGATTTATGTATATTTGACCATCACTCTATTCCTAGAATAGAGCCAACATAATTATGATGTACAATTTAATAAGTAAACTTCAGTTCAGTTTGTAAGTCTTTTATTGCAATTTTAATCTATATTAATCAGGAAAATTAGTCTATAACTTTCTTTTGTGGTATCATATGATTTTAACATAGTAATACTGATTTAGAAGTTTGGAGTCATTGATTATGATTTTGTGGAATAATTTAAATAGTCTTGGTGGAAATTATTCTTTAAGGATCTGGTATAATTCTACAGTGAATCCACCTGGTCTTGGAATTGTTTTGGTTGGGAGACTTAAATTACTGCTTCAAGCTAGTCGTTGGTTATAGGTCTGTTTATTTCATCTTGGATCAGTTTGGGTAGTTCAAACACAACTTTATTTATTTATTTTATTTTTTATTTTTATTAAAAATTTCCACCTCCTCCCCTCCTCTTCTAACCCCACATCAGACAAATATTTGTTCTCCAAAATATATAAAGGACTCAAGAAACTAGACTTTAAAATGCTAATTAACCCAATTAAAAAATTGGGCACTGAACTGAACAGAGAATTCTCAATAGAAGAAGTTCAAATGGCCAAAAGACACTTAAAGTCATGCTCTACCTCTTTAGCGATCAGGGAAATGCAAATCAAAACAACTTTGAGATACCATCTTAAACCTTTCAGAATGGCTAAAATCAAAACACCAATGATAGCCTATGCTGGAGAGGATGTGGAGTAAGGGGAACACTCTTCCATTGCTGGTGGGAATGCAAACTTGTGCAACCACTTTAGAAATCAGTGTGGCGGTTTCTCAGGAAATTTGGGATCAACCTACCCCAGGATCCAGCAATACCACTCCTGGGAATATACCCAAGAGATGCCTTATCATACTACAAAAGCATTTGTTCAACTATGTTCATAGCAGCATTATTTGTAATAGCCAGAACCTGGAAACAACCTAGATGCCCCTCAATGGAAGAATGGATAAAGTGTGGAATATATACACATTAGAGTACTACTCAGCGGTTAAAAAAAAAATGACATCTTGAATTTTGCATGCAAATGGATGGAAATAGAAAACACTGTCCTGAGTGAGGTAACCCAGACCCAAAAAGATGAATATGGTATGTACTCACTCATAAGTGGATTCTAGCCATAAATAAAGGACATTGAGCCTATAATTTGGGATCCTTGAGAAGATAATAAGAAGGTGAACCCAAAGAAAAACATATAGTAATCCTCCCGGATATTGGAAGTAGACAAGATCTCCGGGCAAAAATTGGGAACTTGGGGGTGGGGTGAGACGGGGCCAAGGGAAGATGGGGAGAGAAAAGCGTGAAGGGGAGAATGGGGAGAGCTTGGGGGAATGGGATGCTTGGGATACAGGAAGGGTGGATATGGGCGCAGGGAAGCATATATCTTAATTAAGGGAGCCATCTGAGGGCTGTCAAGAGACTTGACTCTAGAGGGGTTCCCGGGTTTCCAGGGAGATGCCCCCAGCTAGCTCCTTGGGCAGCTGAGGAGAGGGAGCCGGAAAAGGCCAGATCCTATAGCCATACTGATGAATTTCTTGCATATCACCATAAAACCTCCACCTGGCGATGGATGAAGAAAATGACTGAGCCCCACATTGGAGCACCGGACTGAGCTCCCAAGGTCCTGATGAGGAGCAGAAGGAGGGAGAACATGAGAAAGAAAGTCAGGACCATGAGGGGTGCGTTCATCCATGGAGATGGTGGGACAGAACTAACGGAAGATCACCAACTCCAGTTGGAATGGGACTGATGGAACATGAGACCAAACGGGACTCTCTGAATGTGGCCGAAGGTGGAGGCTGACTAAGAAGCCAAGGACAATGGCGCTGGGCTTTGATTCTTCTGCATGGACGGGCTCTGTGGGAGCCTTGTCAGCTTGGTTGATCACCTTCCTGGACCTGGGGGGAGTTGGGAGGACCTTGGACTTAACATAGAGTAGGGAACCCTGATGGCTCCTTGGCCTGGAGAGGGAAGGAGGGGGGGTACGGGTGGAGGGAAGGGGAGGGAAGGGGGAGGAGGAGGGGAGGATATGGAAATTTTTAAATGAAAAAAAAATAAACCATGAAAAAAAAGGGAAAAAAGGAGAGAGTATCACAGCCAGGTAGTGGTGGCACACCCCTTTAATCCCAGCATTTGGGAGGCGGGAGGCAGAAGCAGGCAGAACTCTGTGACCTCTGTTCAAGATCAGCCTGATCTATAGAGCAAGTTACAGGACCATCAGGACTATACAGAGAAACCTTTTTGCACATATATGCATATGTGCATATATGATTGTGTACATATGTGTCTATTTTTTCATGATTATTTCAGGGAAGGAAAAGGAAGATTGAGAGAAATAGGGAACAAGAAAGAATAGTGTGGGATAAATATTAACAAAGTACAATGACATTTATGTATTATCTTCATTTATTATGTTAATTTAAAATTTAAAAATAAAGTTAGAATTAGAAAGGAGGACCAGGAGCTGAACCTGGTGCTTTGCTGGCTCTTGGAGCCTGTTCCTCATGCTGGATTGCCTTGCCCAGCCTGGATACAGAGGGAGGTGCATGGTCTTAAGGTCTTATTTGCCATGCTTTGCTGATGCCCATGGGAGGCTGGCCCCTTTCTGAGTGAATACAGAGGAGGGGTAGATTGAGGGAGGAGGGAGGAAGGAGGAGGGAGAGGGAAAAGAGGAGATTGTGGTCAGGATGTGAAATAAATAAGGTAAATAAATAAATTAAATAACAAAAAATTAAAAATCTAAAGAATTAGAAGGAAGGAAAAGAATGACAACTCCTTAGGTCATTTCCCAAATTAACTGAAGGAAGAAGTAGTGTTTCTCAGCCTCACGTTGAAGTGACGTTAAAGCAGCAAGAAGGGATCCTAAGCCGAACTACTTAGCAGTCATTCAGTTCTGTGTAGGATGAGTCTGTGTTACTCAATGTATTCCAGTGCCCTCTGATGACTTACAGAGCATTTATTCCAGAACACAAAGAAATTTGTTGATGTGTCCTTTAAACTCAAATGTACCACATATAAATTGACCTAGGTGATTAAGTTGTATATTTAGACACAAAGGTATTGTGTTTCTGGGGTGATTTTTAAATTATTTCTATGTAATTATTATGTTAAATGTGATTTCATGAAAATTACTAAAAATTTACCAGCAATTAAATTGATCTTTATCTAAAAGAAGCCAAAATTTTTTTTAAAAGTGCAAATATTAAGACTATCAGCGTGGCAGGGTAGGATATGCCTGTATTCCCACCCAGCCATCATTCAGTAGGCTCAGGAAGGATTGCAAATTCAAGGTCAGCCTAAGCTGCATAGCAAGTTCTAGGCAAGTAGAGGCTACAAAAGATGCTGTCTCAGAAACAAACAACTTAGGGCTCAAGGATAGAGCACTTGCATGTATGGGCAACTAGATTCAATCCCCAAAAATAATAAAACTCTCGAATATGAATTATTTCTTATCCAATGATTCTATTTCTGAAGGTCTTAAATTTTAAAAACGGGAGAAATGGCCAGCAGGCCAGAGCACTGTTGCTCTCACGGAGAATCTAGATTTGGTTCCTGGCACTGACATGGTGGCTCAGAACCATCTGTAACTCCACTTCCAAGGGATCCAACATTTTCAGTGGGCACCAGGTACGCATGAGGTGCACAAGAAGACATGCAGACAAAATACCCATACATCAAAAATACATCAAAAATAGAATAAATTAGTCTTTAATCAATAAAATTCTAAAACATTTTCTAAAATGTACAACTTTCAAAATTTTTGATTGAAAGAAATGTCAAAGTAAAGTAAGTGATTACTTCCAAAGAGTAATTGTTCTTAATGATTGTTTTTATTTGTCAATTTTGTGATCAGAAGGCATGAACTGGCAACTGTTTTAAGAAAGACTATGACACCATACCCTCAGGACATAGAGCTAACTTTTCCTGACCCATGTTCTGTCTATGAATCATTAGACCACATTGGCACTTTGATATTGTTATACATCAAAACATAAACAGCATCCACAACTGATTCAAAGAATTAGAAAGCTCAGAAGAGTGGCACATTCTGTCACACAAGAAAGAGCTACCAAAAAGCAAATTCTACACACGGTGATATCATTCCAAAATGTTGACTGCCCCCTTGTAACGCATGCTAAGCCATGCTGATGTGTTCAGATTTACGTATTTTAGGCTTTTATGTACTTCAGTCACATAAGTCATATTTTATTTTTTAAGAAAAGTACAAAAAATGCAATCAAGGTACTTTGAACAAAGCAATGCTGTGAACCCACTGAAAGCTTTATTCTGCCCACTAAGGCATTATTCTTAAGATGAAAGTTCATTATTATCTCTTCTAAGATGATACCCTGTCTGTGCTATGGTCCTCTTGTTCAATAACTTCCATTTAAAATTTTCTCTGCTTCCAAATCAAAGAAAATATTGAGGTACATGATGTATCTCTGAAGATCTAAGACTCCAAATGCTTTGGGGTTTTAGAAGTGCAACTACAGAGAAGCCACAAAGGACTATAAAGCATGATGAAATATTAACTGTGGCCCTTGTACAGATTAGAGCCAAAGGAGTGTGTTTGGCTTGTAAAACTGCATGATTTATTACTGTTCAACTAACCCCCCAATGAAAGTACTGCAATGTCTCTGGTACGGACTTTGGAAATGTCTCCGGGTATCAAATACAAAAGAGGAGAGATTGACTTAGCATATAGACTGAGTCTATCACTGTCAATAACACTATAAAAGCATAATACAAAATATTTCCCAAGTCCCTTCTGGCTAGTAACAAAGACCAAGACCTAAGCTCCGAAGCTCACAAGGTCCTGATTTACAGCCACCATTTTCAACACACTGGGCTCGCTTGCTCATAATAAAGTTGAAATCATAATACTCCTTTTATATTTAGGAGCAATTTATTTTCAGACCCTGGTTCAGGAATCAGAAATAGCTATAGAAACATGCTGTTGGCTCTATTACCATGTGGTAGGAATACAAACTCAGAGAGAATGACAAAGAGAAATTACTGATTCACCCAACTCTGCTACCAATAGAATAAGAACCCTTTTATATTGGCTATGTCTGGACTCATGACAATTCTAACTGCTGAGGAAGATTACAGCAGAACCTGCTGAGGAATATATAGTTGAATGTTACTAGCAGGGCTTTGCCTTTGCTTCCTATTCCTTCATGGGTGCTTCAGGTTGCTTTATTTGGGGGCCTTATACTAACAATTAACATTTCAGACCCAGTGGGGAAAAGTACTATTCAAAAGAACATAAGGGAGAATGCTGGCTAGTTTTATGTCAACTTGACACAAGCTAGAGTCATTGGAGAGGGAACCTCAACTGAGAATACGCTTCCATAAAGTCAAAATCAGATGGTAGGAAAATCTATAGGGTATTTTCTTAATTAGCAATTGATTTGAGAGGGCCAAGCCCACTGTGGGTAGGGCCACAGCTGGGCTGGTGGCCCTGGGTTTTATTAGAAAGCAGGCTGAGGAAGCCAAGTGGAGGAAGCCAAGTGGAGCAAGCCGGTAAGCAGCACTCCTTCATGGCCTCTACATCAGCTCCTGCCTCCAGGCCCCGATCAGTTTGAGTTCCTGTCCTGACTTCCTGTAAGCCACATAAACCCTTTCCTCTGAAAGCTTTCCATCATGGTGCTGCATCACAGCACTAGGAACCCTAACTAGGGAAGGGAGTGACTGTGATTCTGAAGTCCCATGGACCAGACCTTTGGGTCATTCATCCATGCGCACACTTCACAAAGGTTGGGAGCGTCTCAGTGCATGTGACCTATGGTAGGTCTCAAAACACAGGAAAAGGTAGAGTATGGAAAGATTGTATCTTCAAATTTCAAAGTATAAGTTAAAACGATTCCACAGATTCGGTGATGATTCTGTTAGGCGGATCAAGATTTCAAAGCATTCTAGAAATTAACGAATGTTCACAATGGGTCATCACTGAAGAAAATAGGTCACATCATTGCATATCAAATCAATGTGAGGAGAAATGTATGAAATAAAATTTAAAACATACTGCTCTGAAATCAAGAACAAAATTCTTCTCCTGCTAATTAGCCATATAAACAGCATTACTAATAGGTATGAGACTTTCCCCAAAAATCATAATTTTGTCACTTTATAGGACATACTGGCTACATATTAATGTCTTAAATTATTGATAAGTGATGTAGGAGGTCCTTTTGTTTATGTGTTATTTTCATTGGTTGAATAAAGAAACTGCCTTGGCCTTTTGATAGGGCAGAACTTAAGTAGGCAGAGTAGACAGAACTGAATGCTGGGAGGAAGAAGGGCAGAATCGAGAAGCCATGGATCTCCTGCCTGGGACAGATGCCAGTTAGAATCTTGCCAGTATGCCACAGTCATGTGGCAATGCACAGATTGATGGAAATGGGTTGAATTGGGATGTTGGAGTTGGCCAATGGGAGGTTGGAGCTGATGGGCCAGGTGGTGTTTAAATGAGTACAGTTTCTTTGTGATTATTTCAGGTCTAAGATAGCCAGGTGGCCAGGACAAAGAGCAGGCCCTCCCTCCATCAACAGATAAGAAAGGTAATTTATTTCCAAATCAACACCTTCACTTCTATCCCTTAGAATAGAAAACAATTGCCAAAACTATAAGAATGAAAACAAACATTAATTTGCAAAATGTTGTTTATTGCATTCACAGCTGGAAGCCTAATAAGCCCTGGAAAGATATTTTCCATTCTAGTCAAACTCAAATGGTAATGTCTACATCTTCATTTAACAGAAAATAAGTCTGAAAAAAATGATATTAATCTCTAAATCCCTGTTATTCATCATCGAGGGCAAATTAGGTAAGTGCCTGCTGCTTCTGCCATTTCAATAATTCATACATTCTCCCACAAAGTTGTATCACTTACGTCTCTAGGAATACGGTGCCTTTACTACTGAATTCATGGGGTGGGGGGCTTTAAATAACTGACTTTGATGTTCACGAATGAAGTCCTAGAGGATCTGATGGGTTGCTCATCGTTTAACTACCAGGCTCACTCTTGGCCAAAACAGAGAAAAGCAGTTGGAGGTGACCTTGTCTTTGCCCTTCCCTCACCTTTGAGTTCTCTGTCCCTCCAGCTATTTGGTGCTTTGACGTGTCTAGGTATGCGGTAACCACTCAGAGTTAACTCCTGCTTCTTCTATCTTATTACAAAAGAAACCGGTTCCTACTACCATGTGTAGAGCATTCGTCATATCTACCCTTCCGGGAATATTTTCCTTTGAATAGTAATAGGATGGCTGTTAATACTTAAGTAATCAGTCTCACTAACCAGGGTAATAACTCAAAATATAGGATTTCCATCAGTTCACACAGAGCTGAAAACTTTGCTGGAAGATGGTTTAAGCAACCGCTCATCCCAGATCAATCCTGTTTAGGGTTTAAAAATAAGCAGAATTAAGCACTCCCTCTGTTTATCACTCTGTAAGTAGTTGGTTCTTTCCTGACCAGTTGTAGTGTTTCCTTACCCACTCAACAGTCGCATGCTTATCCAGTGTGTACTCTGCTCCACATATGACTTGGGCTCTAAGGTCCAAGAAATGATGACGATCACCGTGCCTACCCTCTTGGCACTCCCATTCTGGGGAGTGAGAGTGTTGGCATCTCCAGTTCCTTAAGCACAAACCCTGACCCAGGTATGGCCTGTGACTGTGGAAAATCGCAAGCATGGGATAAGGCCCAATGTCTTTGGGGACAAAACAAGGTCAAAAGGAAGAACTCAGAGAAGGGGATTCGAAGGTACAGTTTGCTTAAGCTCTGCTTGCCATGTGATATCTAATAGTTAATTAAGTGGTATCTAAAGAGCAATGGGAAAAGCACACATTGTTCATTCCTGAAGTGAACCCAGGTCCTGTGTCTCTGTCTACGATCACCCTTCTTTCCAGATCCTTTGGTGCACACAGATGTGCTGGCCATGGCATGACAATACAGAAGCAAATAAACATGATAATTTCACATAATTTTGTAAAAGTCTGTGGGGCAATAAAGGACTCAGACAGGTTGCGCATAGAAGAGTATCAATGAGAAAGGTAATGAAGGAAGTTCTCTCTGAAAGACATCCATTTCAGCCAGGCAGTGGTGGTGCACTTTAAGCCCAGCACTTGGGAAGCAGAAGCAGGCAGAATTTCTGTGAGTTTGAGGCCAGCTTGGTCTACAAGAGCTAGTTCCAGGACAGGTTGCAAAGCTCTCAGCTATTTCTCCAGCCTACATGTATGCCACCATGATGCCCACCAGGATAATAATGGGCCAAATGTCTGGAATGGTAAGCAAGCCACCAATTAAATGATTTCCTTTATAAGAATTCCCTTGGTATCTTCACAGCAATAGAACAGTGACTAAGACAACTCTCTAATTGTCAGCATTAATTTTCAACTTAAAGGTTACTTCTATAAGCAGCCTCTTGCTGATCAGCAAACTACATTTCATCCTCTTAAATTCAACTACCTCTACATTGTAGGGTCATAGGATCCTTATGTATTATCAATAACTACTGAGGACTCCAGAGAGCAGCAGTGTGTGTAGACTGTAACTATCAGGAAGTTTATCAGAATTTTACTAGATATTTTGAAATTACTTGTTTACTGACTCTTTTTCTAATAAAACGACTCTTTGTACGGGTCCAAATAACTCAATTTTCCAAAATGAATAAAATTAGAGTACTATTATATGTTTCACACTTTGGAAAAAATCTCTTAATATCTGGCTTACTGAAAACAGCTGGGCACTCATATATCCAATATATGTTCCTATATTCAACTGAATGTAAACTATTCCCTGAGCTAAATTACATGAATAGAGCTGAGCATTACATAGCTACATAGTTGCCAAAGCTTTTTCACAGATCTGTAGATGCTACACTAACACTCCACAAATGGAAATTTCCTAAAGGCTAATCATAACATATAATCCAACATCTTATCAATAAAGCTCTCTGCCACAATCATCTATTCTCAATCTTGCACTGTGAATTTGACAATGCAACATCATGCATTGTGATTAAACACTAATTCACTGAGTTAAATAGAGCCAGATGTTGAAACATTTTATTCTGTGATATTCCTGCTTTTGTTTGGGGGAAACATTCTAAAAATGTTTCTCAGATGTTGAAATATTAGATTATGCCAAACATTACATGCATTATGTTTTTCTATACAAAAGTACATATAACAAAGCTTAATTTACTAATTAGGCATAATAAAAGATTAATAATGGCAATGTGTAATAATAATATATTTTAATATAATAACATAATAAAAGTTATTTAAATTTTATTAATTACATGGACATAGTGGAACAGCCAGTAATTGCAACAACACTGGATGGTAGAGGCTATAGAATAATGAGTTTGAAGCCAGAATGGGCTACACAATGAAACTCTGTATCAATAAAGAACCTGTGGGAACTGGAGAAATGGCTCAATGGTTAAGAACACATACTGCTCTTGAAGAGGACCAGACTTTAGCTCCCAGCACACATGTTAGACAGCTCAGAATTACTGCAACTCCATCCCTAAAGGAATCTAACACCTCTAGTCTCTAGCCTCTGCAGGCATTTATACTCGTGTATGCATGTGCACACATGCGCGAGCACACACACTAAGTTAAAAATAAAAATAAACTGGTCAAACATATGCGGGACAAGGTCCGAGTGAGCAACATACACATAACCAGACCCGAGTGAGCAACCTCTGCCAGAAATCTCCCCCAGAGCAGGTTCAAGCCAGCAACCTCCACTGGAGAAGATCCGAGCTAACCATCTCCATGGGTCTGGGCCTCTGCTGGAGCAGACCCCAGCCAGTGACCTCTACCAGGGCAGGCCTGAGCCAGGGACCTCCTTCAGAGCAGGCCCAAGACAACGACAACCTCCTTGGGAGCAGACTCAAACCAACCACCTTTGCAGGACCAAGTCTGAGCCAGCAACCTCTGAGGGAGCAGGCCCAAATGACCTCCGGTATTGCAGAGCAATCTCCAGGAGCACCAAGCGACTTCCAGGAATGCCAAGTGACCTCCAAGGTGACTGGAACTGTGGTCCCATCTTCGCCTCAAGAAGCAACCATCTGAACCTTGAATCCACTGGAACCTGGAAAATTGATCACCAGAGACATGGGTCCAACTACACCAATTAGAGGAAAAGATAGGTAGACAAGGTAAGACATACTCAATACCATGAAGAGCAACATGACACCAACAAAAACTGGTGGCTCTAAAACAGCAAGACTTGAACACACTAATACAGAAAATGGCTTAAAAAATAACTTTAGGAGAATGTTTGAAGCCCTTAAAGAGGAAATGAAAAATTCCCTCAAAGAAATGGAGGAAAAGACAAGCAAAAACTTGGAAGAAATCAACAAACCCCTTAAAGAAAACCAAGAAAAAGCAATCAAGTAGATGAAAGAAATGATTCAAGACTTGATAACGAAAAATAAAGACAATAAAGAAAACACAAACTGAGGGAATTCTAGAATTGGAAAATGTTCAGGAACCACAAATGCAAGCATAAACAGCAGAATACAAGAGATAAAAGAGAGAATTCCAAGTGTCAAAGATAAAATAAAGGAAATAGATTCATCAGTCAAAGAAAACATTAAATCTAACAAAAACTTAACACAAACTATCCAGAAAATATGGGACACCATAAAAAAAAACCAAACCTAAGAATAATAGGGATAGAAAGAGAAGAAAACCAACTCAAAAGCACAAAAAAGATATTCAACAAAATCATAGAAAAAAATTTTCTCAACCTAAAGAAATTTATGCATTTGAAAATTCAGGAAGCTTAGAGAACACCAAATAGATTGGACCAAAAAAAATTCCCTTGCCACATAATAATCAAAACACTAAACATACAGACTAAAGAAAGAATATTAAGAGATGAAAAAGGAAAAAGGCCAAGTAACATGTAATAAAGACAGACCTATTAGAATTACACCTGACTTTTCATTGGAAACAAAGAAAGCCAGAAGGTCATGGTCAAGCACTATGCAGACATTAAGAAATCATGGATGCCAGCACACACTACTATAACCAGCAAAACTTTAAATTATCATAGATGGACAAAACAAGATATTCTATGATACAACCAAATTTAACCAATACCAAGCCACAAATCCAGCCCTAAAATACTAGAAGGAAACTACAACCCAAGAAAGTTAGCTATATCCACAAAAACATAGACAATTAATGATCTCACAGCAATAACTCCCAAAGAAGGGGAAAACACACATTAACAACAATGAAAACTAAAATAACAGAAAATAACTAGAAATCACTGATCATTAATATCCCTTAATATAAAAGGACTCAACTCCCCTATAAAAAGACACAGGCTATCAGATTTGATACAAAAACAGAATCTATCCTTCTTCTGCATACAAGAAATGTAACTCAACCTCAAAGAAAGACACCACCTCTGAGTAAAGCACTGGGAAAAAAATTCCAGTCAAATGTACTTAAGAAACAAGCTGGTGTAGCTATCCCAATAGCTAACAAAATAGACTTCAAACTAAAATCAATCAGGAGAGACAAAGAAGGGCATTTCGTATTTGTCACAGGAGAAATCCATCAAGAGAAAATATCAATACTGAACATCTATGCCCCAAATAATACAAGGGTACCCTTATATGGAAAAGAAACACTACCAAAGATTAAATCACACATTATACACCATACACTAATAGTGGGAGACTTCAACACTCTACTTTCACCACTTGACAGGTCTGCTGAACAGAAACTTAACAAAGAATAAGGGAACTAGCAGATATTATGACTCAAATGGGCTTAACAAACATCTATAGAACATTCTATCCAAACATAAAAGAATATACTTTCTTCTCAGCACCTCATGGAACCTTCTCAAAAATTGACCACCTACTAAGTAACATAGCAAACCTCAACAGATACAAAAAAATTGAAATCACTCTATGTATCTTCTTGGATCACCATGGCTTAAAATTAGAATTCAACAGCAACAATAATTTCAAAAAGCCTACAAACACACGGAAATTAAACAATGTTCACCTGAATCACCAATGGGTCAAGGAAAAAATAAAGAAAAAATTAAAGACTTCCTAAAATTCAACAAAAATGACCACACAACATACCCAAACTTATGAGACAATGAAAGCAGTTAAAGTACTGAAAACAGCCTGGTATTGGCATAAAAACAAACAGGAGGACCAATGGAACTGAATCGAAGACCTGGATATTAATACACAATCCTATAAACACCTGATTTTTGACAAAAAATAAAAAAATATAAAATGGAAAAAACATATTCAACAAATGGTGCTGGCATAACTGGATATCAACATGTAGAAGAATAAAAACAGATTCATATCTATTGCCATGCACAAAACTCAAGTCCAAGTGGATCAAAGACCTCAAAAAAGCCAGCCACACTGAACCTCATGGAATAGAAGTGGAAAGTACACTTGGAAGCGTAGACACATGAGGCCACTTCCTAAATTTAACCCCAGTAGCATAGACACTGAGAACAACAATAAATAAAAATGAGAAGCTTCTGTAAGGCAAAGGACAAGGTCAACAAGACAAAATGAAAGCCTACAGAATGGGAAAAGATCTTCACCAACCCCACATTGGACAGAGGGTGATCTTTAAAATATACAAAGAACTCAAGAAAATGGTCATCAAAAGAATAAATAATTAAATTTAAAAAGTGGAGTAGAGTCCTAAACAGAGAACGCTAAACAAAGGAATCTAAAATGGTTGACAGGCACTTAAGAAAATGTTCAACATCCTTAGCCATCAGAGAAATACAAATCAAAACAGCTCTGAGATTCTTTCTATCTTACACCTGTAAGAATAGCCAAGATAAAAAACACTGATGACAGCTTATGCTGGAGAAGATGTAGCAAAAAGGGAACACTCCTGCATTGCTGAGTGGAGTGCAAGTGGTACATACAGCCCCTTTGGAAATCAGTATGACAATCTCTCAGAAAATTAAGAAACAACCTACCTTAAGACCCAGGAATACCACTTTTGGGTAAAGACCCAAAGGATGCTCAATTATACCACAAGCACATGTGCTCAACTATGTTCATTGCAGTGTTATTTGTCATAGCCAGGAACTGGAAACAACTTAAATGCCACTCAACCAAAGAATGGATAAAGAATATGTGGTACATTTACACAACGGAGACTACACGGAGGAAAAAAATAATACCTTAAAATTTGCAGGCAAATGAATGGATCTAGAAAACATTATATTGAGTGAGGTAACCCAGATCCAGAAAGACAAATATCATATGTACTCACTCGTAAGTGGCTTTTAGACATAAAGCAAAGAAAACCCAGTTACAATTTACAATCCCAGAGAACCTAGACAACAAAGAGGACCCTAAGAGAGACATACATAGATATAATCTACGTGGGAAATAGTAAAAGACAAGAGCTCCTGAGTAAATTGGGAGCATGGGGACCTTGAGAAAAGGAGAGGAGGGAGGATAAGGAAGGAATTGATATTTCTAGAAATGATTCTTGCCTCAAATTTTTCCACTTTTCAATAATCCAACATTTTCAAAAAACTTGACCAGCATTATTTGAAAAGAAAGGAAACATTATATAGCTTTCTGATACCATACAGATTGCTATGCAACTTAATTTTTCAACAATAGTAGAACATAATGTCATGGCAAATATTCCTGATTCTAGTGGCCTTTATTCTTAAATTTGTTTCAAGATAAGAAAATAAAGAATTTTTCTACCCTCTACAATCAATTGAAGATTTTTTATTTTATTTTATAATCAACAACTTTAATTAACTTTTGGGATAACATACACAATCATGGGTTTCATCATGGCACCTTCGTGCATATATGACATAGGACTTTATTCTCCGTTTCCTTCTCCCGTTGCTTTCCCCTGGGTCCCCTCCACTGGTCTCCTTCTTCTTCCACGTTGTCCTGGCTCCTCCTTTCTGTTACATATATTATGTTAACCTCTCTGCCTTCCATCACCTTTAAGATCAGTTCCTGCCCTCATGATCCTGTTTCTAGTCTTGTGACCTACATTTAGATAAGTATACACACACAGACAAATGTAAATAATTTTCAATTTAGGTTTGCATATGCAATATTTGGAGAATACTTGAACATCAGAGGCTTTGACAGAGAGCCCCGTGTGAATCTGCTATTGTGCTTCAAGCTACAGTAATAATGCTATACTTCTGTGCTTACTGAGTTCCACATTTACTTGATGAACATTAATTTAATACTCTATTAGACGTTGTAGCAATTTTGAGCACATATCCTCATGATCTGAGCATAATGCTTTGTTCTTGAATAACCCTGCACAACGCAAATTGATAGCATATCTTTTGAGAGAATTTGCATGCTATGTAGATTCCAAGATCACTTAGAGCACTATTCACCAAAGGGATCTAAAGGAAGGTGATGCTGGCTGAGCCATGTTCTGAAGGACTGGCTGGAAGACTCCTAAGATACTAAGTCGGGGGGAAAAAAGGAATTTAACCCAGTCAACATACTCAAGTGTGGAAGAAAGATACATTGATTTTCTATTTCCACTTTGCTCCACAAGCCCTTAGTTTGTGAACTCTATAAACACAGTCTCACCCTTTCCCAAACTTCTGTGAACTGCTGAAGCACTGTGGGTTTGGAGTGGTAATTAGTAAGGCTTAGTTCAGCCCACACAAGTATGTTACTCTAACAGCCAGTATTTTTAAGGGTGTTTCCCATTTGACCTCTATCTCTGTCATTTTCAGACACAACTGTGAGAGAGAAATCTTTACAATCAAGGGGATTTCCATTTTCTTTTCTAGAGGTGCGGGGCTCCCTCGTGGCACCGGCAGTGAAAGGATCGCCAGCTCCCTCTTTTATTAGGCCCGCTATGCTTCTGTTCCTTTCTGTGCCACATCCTGAGAAATGTTTTATAGGCTGGTAGGATGTTATACACCTTTGTTCTCTTCCTCGTGTGATAAACGTTTCTTCTATTCCCATATACCCTCTTTGCACAAAGAACCTGAAACTACAATTCAAAGCCTTTAACAACGTGTCTATTCCTTATTCTGCCACCTCACTCTTCTGAAGCTATGAGCTCAAAATCGACTGAGACAAGAAAATTGGGGGAAACTGAAAAATAGAAGCTTGGGAGGGGTTTTTTTAAGTATATCAGTCATGATACACAAAGTAAGTATTTTCGCAAGAATATGGATGCTGTGGGCTGGCTGGTCAGGTGTCCAGATTCTTCCCAGAAAAACACAAAGAGGTCAACAGTCAGGGAAAAGAAAGTGGATATTAAGAAAAGACAAAAACAGGCGTTTATTGAGGCAGGAAGCAAAGAACAGACAGTACCCTATCAGGAAGCCAGAAGACTCCAGAGCTTGTAAACGACCAAATGGACTCTGAGTTACTCCATTATCCAGCCCCCAGAACCTTTCCCCTTTGATCCCCTTCCCCACATTTGGTTCCTCTGCCCAGCCTGAAAATACCCCCTAAAACAGTGTTGTTCAACTGAAGTGGGGAAATAAATCATGGCCTTGACTTAATAGGCAGACCTGGTTGATGGTTGGCCTTGTTTGTTAGGGCCCTTCCAGTTGCTGTGTGGGAAATTTATCTCCCTCCCAGATGGGATTGTTTTTCTCTTTTATGTAGGACCTTAATCTTTCTTTCCTCCTACCCTTTTCGCGACTGACTACCCCCTTGCTAACTCCTCACAGTATTTGGCCAATTCTTACTCAGCTGACGAGTCCATACATAACAACACCTACCAGGCAGACCATATGAACCCACTGCTCCAACAGTGCCAAGTCTGCTGTGAAGGAAACCAACAACTTATCTGTTTTGATGCCTGCTCCATGGGAAAGAATTCACATCTGCTACTGGAAATCCAATTTAAAAAAAAAAAAAAAAAAAAAAAAAAAAAAAAAAAAAAACACCAAATCTGGGAAATTCACAAGCCCTAGTGGGAAAACTAAGCTGTTATTTTGCTAAATGAACATGATATGCCTGTCAATTGCCTTCTAAATAACTGTTTGTACCCATAGATTAGTGCTGCTGCCAGCTTTGGTTAAAGAAGCTTCTTTTTAAAACGGGCAGTACCCCCTTGCTAAACAACAGGTTGCACCTGCCAGAAAATTGGCTAGCCTGCCTGAAGACCTTCTACTGTCTCTCTGGTCCCCAGGCTCCTGCCTAGGGCTGCAACATACCACCACCTGCAGCCTTCCCTCACCTCTTCCCACATCTCCTGTGGATCCCAGAGACCATCCCCTAATAACCTCCCTCCTCCTATCTGTTGCTTTGTCCCAGACCACAGCTCCAGCAGGCAGCCACTGCTAACCAAGGGCAGCTCCTCTCTGGGTAACAAGTAAGCTGAATGCAGAACCACACCTTTCCAACTGCTCCTGATAAACCAGTTTCCCCAGACTCATCCCCAGCTCTGTAGCCAGAAACTTACCGTGATCTCCCTTTCCTCTTGGACCCCATGCCTAACAGATCACAAAGACATCCTCCTCCAACCTTCCTTCCCCTACTCATTTCAGTATCCCAGCCTCCAACAGCAGCAGCCTTTCCCTGATAATATACCAGCTAAACAGGCCAGGAAAACAGGTGACACAGAGCCATAACGCTGTTCAAAAATCCAAAGAGACAGAAACCAAGGGACAAAACAGCCACTCAACCAAGATAAATCCAGAAGTCAACACCTAGACTTTTAATCATCCCAAACCAGATCCCAAGACATCAGCATTTAAACACAATCAGCAACAATCAGGGCAATATGTCTCCACTAGAGCCCAACTATCCTACCACAGTAGAATCTGAATATCCCAATGTAGCTGAAACACAAGAAAAAGGACTTAATACAACTATATGACAATAATAGAGGACCTTAAAGAGAAAATTAAACAATACCTTAAAGAAATCCAGGAAAACACAAACCAATGTAGGATATGAATAAATCCCATTAAAAAATAACCAGGAAAATGCAAACAACTGAAGGAAATAAATAAATCCCTTAAAGAAAGTCAAGAATCAGGTTGAAAAGATAGGAAGAGAAGTGGACAGATGTCCTACAGACCCTAAGGGACCAAAGGTGCCAGCCCAGACTACTATAACCAGCAAAACTTTCAATCACCATAGATGGAGGAAATAAGATCTCCCATCACAGAAGTAAATTTAAATAATATTTATCTACAAATCCAGCCCTATAGAAGGTGCTAGGAGGAAAACTCCAACCTAAAGAAGTTAATTAAATACAGAAAATAATAATCTCACACTACCAAAATCAAAAGAAGAGAAACACACACACACCAACAGCAACAATAACAACAACAAAATAACAGGAATCAATGATCATTGATAGCTCCCAATATTAATTGTCTCAGTTCTTCAATAAAAAGATACAGACTGTTTGGATGCACACCTTCCTAGACCTGGGTGGAGCGGGAAGGGCCTTGGACTTCCCACAGGGCAGGGTACCCTGACTTCTCTTAGGACTGGAGAGGGAGGGGAAAGGGGGAGAGGGATGGAAATAGGCATTACCTCTGGGTAGAGGGTTGGGAAAATATATTCTAAGCAAATGGACATTTATACAATGGAGTATTACTCAGCTGTTTTAAAAAGTCACATCATGAAATTTGCCAGCAAATGGATGAAACTGGAAAAATGTAACCTGAGTGAAGTAATCCAGGCACATAAATATATGGTATGTATTCACTTCTAAGGGGATATTAACTGTTAAGTAAATGATAACTAAGCTACAGTCCATATATCCAAATAAGTCAGGCTAAGAAGAGGGGTTTAGGGGAAATGAAGGGATCTCCCTGGGAGGGGAAAACAGAATAGATTTTATGTGCTGACTGGAGGCAGGTGGGGACAGAAGGGGGTAGGTTGAAGGAGAGATGGGTGGACTTGAGGGAGGGCATTTGGGGTGATGTGGAAATCAAGTATATTGCAAACTTTCAGGAATCTTTGGAGGTGAGCCTAATGAGGCCTCCTAGTAATCTGGAGATAAGATGTCTCAACTGGCCATCCCTTGTAGTCAGGTGAGGCTTCCACTGGTGGGACTGGTGGGATGCACTCAGTTGAGTTGTTGGTCAACAGGGTCCCATGGAAATCCCTAAATAACTCAGCCTGTTGCTAAGACAAAAGGCTGCTCTCCACAAACTGACAACGAGGCCCCATTGTCAAAGACAACACCCACACAATTCACTGAACATGAAGAAATCAAAGCTGGTCCCTACATGGAGCTCTCAACCCTATGTTCTAGTCACTTTGGAGAAAGAAGATGCTCTGCAGGCTATTGAAAGGGGCATGTGGACGCCAACAAAGCCACTAAACCTTAGACCTACAATTTGTCCTGCCAGCAAAATATGTTAGGGCAGTGGGGAAACAGAACTTGCGTGTGGGGGTAGCCAACCAGTGTCTGATCTAAGACCTAAGACCCACTCCACAAGAAGGAACCCAGGACCAACATTGCAAGAACCAAAGACGAGATAACCCAGATATCTAGGGTAAAACAAAACACTGCTGGTAAAACAAACAAACAAAACAGAAAAAAATAATAAAATGATTTCCAATAATCTTCTGCTATACTCATAGATCAGCGCCTTATCCAGTCATCATCAGAAAGGCTTCCTCCAGCAGCAGATGGGAACAGATGTGGAGATCTGCAGCCAGACATTACGTAGAGTCTAAGTTGGAAGTCTCCATTGAATCCTTCCCACTCAAAGCTCAAGAGAATCCCATGGAAGAAGAGGCAGAAAGATTGTAAAAGCCAGAGGGGATAGAGAACAATAGAACAAGGCCTCTGAATCAACTAAGCAAGGCACATATGAATGCATAGAGAATTTAGCAGCAAGCACAGGGCTTACATGTACCTGTACCAGGTCCTCTATGTATATAATCATAGCTATTAGCTTAGTTTTTTTATGAGACTCCTGACCGTGAGAACAAGTAGGTATCGAATTCTTGTGCCTGTTCTTGGGACTCTTCCCCCTGTTGAGTTGTCATGACTAACTTCAAAATGAAATTTTTTGCTACATCTTGCTATTTTTGTTATGTTTGGTTATTATTTCTAAGCCTGATCTTTTCTAATAAGAGACAGGAAGGAATTGAGTCAGGAGGAGATGGGAAAGTGGGGAGATGGGGAGGAACTGAAAGGAGTAAAAGGAGAGGAAACTATAATCAGGATATATTGTATGAGAAAAGAATTTATTTTCAATAAAAGAAAAAGAAGGAAAAAAGATGAAAGAGATGTGATACCGAAATGAAACATGTGAGCCTTGTGATTGGGTCTGAGACTGGGGTAAAAGCAATAAAGAACATTTATGGAAGAGTCAGTGAATCTTGAAAATGGTCATTCAATTAGGTAATGGGATTGGTCAATACTGAATTTCCTAAATCTGATAAAGGTGCTCTTATTATATAAGAAATATCTTTATTCACATACATATGAAATAAAGGCACATGTCTGTATGCATGTATGATACACAGGTACATGTATAAGTGCATATATGGACACACTCTCATATACACACTGAAAACGTGAAAATATTACAAGAAAATTTCTTAAGTGACAGTGAAGACTGCACAGATTCATAACTACTCAAAATAATGAGCGTAAATGACTTCAGAATTTCCAGTCATAAATAAGACATCTATACCACCCCCTCCAAGGCTCAGGGAACATCACAAAGGGAGAGGAAAGAATGTAAGAGCCAGAGGAAGGAGAAAGAAGCTGTGTCCCACTTGACATGATATGGTTGCCGCACTCTTGAATTCACGACTGTGACTACCCGCACGAGATCTTTACTAGACTGAGCAGTCAGAAACCCTCATAGTAGGAGGAATCATGAAGCCCTACATGAGAATTTATAAGCAGGTAACACTTTCTGGAGGAAGGGAAGATGTTCATTCGAGCACTCGTTGTCACATACGGGAGGAGAGGGCTAGTTAGAAAAAGGAAGGAGTTTAGCAGGTGTGGGAGAGACGCATTAGAGGGCAACATATATGTGCGAATATGATCAAAATACATATGTACACATAGGAAAATGTCATAATGAAACCCACTATCATGTGTAATTACTTATAATTATTAGATTATTAATAATATTATTAAATTAGTAAATAATTAATAAACCCTTTTAAAAAGTAAAAAAAAAACCTGGAGATGTAGTTCAGTAGAAGAGAGATGAAGTTCTTTTTCCACACTAAATAATATTACAGAAATGCTTATTTTACTTACGAACAGATATTACATAAACTTTACAGAGTAGAGGATGGCCTTCCAATAATAAAGTTCACCAGCACATATTTATTGTGTTCCAGATATTTTATATGTCAACTTAATTGGTTAATGGAAATGCCTAAACATCTGATAAAACACTATTTCTGGTTTAATCTGTGCAGTGTTCCTGGAACCGATTAAAGTTTGAATTGGTGGTCAAAGTAGAGCAGATGGCCCCAGACAGTGTAAGTGGCCATTATCCAGTGCATTGGGGGTTTGAATAGAAAAGTGAACAAAAGTTGGATTTTCTCCTTGATTGCCTTTGCTTGGACATCACTTTTCTCCTGACTTCTTGGATCCTGGCCCTCAAGTCTTTGTACTATGCAGACTAGAAATTACATTATGATCTGTCTTGTCCTTAGCCCCTCAAATCCACCACTGGTTTGCCTGGATTTGAAGCCTGCATGAAAGAATTAATATGCATAGAATATTATAGAAGATAAATGGATGATAGTTACACAAATATATAGGTGACAGATTGATGATAAATGATAGGCAAGTAGATGAAAGATGAAAGGTAGATAGATATAAACAGATAAATAGATGACAGAATAGTTAGATTGAAGATACAAGATAGATGATAGATAGATAGATAGATAGATAGATAGATAGATAGATAGATAGATAGATAAGCAGATAGATAGACAGACACACAGATCAATAGATAGGTAGATAGACAGGTTGAAATAAATAGAATGTTCTACTTTGGTTCTACTTCTCTGGAGAACTCTAATGTACCTACTATGTCAACAATGGAAAGAAAAGCAATTTAAAAATTCGGCTACAACCCTCCTGTTTGTAGCGGAGGGGAGGCGTCTACAAAGAGCAACACCTATATGTAAAAATTGTACATAAATCAGTATGGTTTTTCTATGACTATCAATTTGTCAGCTAAATCAAATAGACCTACCATCAAAACAACATTTCAACTCAGTCACTGAATGGAATGAGAGCTGCCAACAGCAAGGGAGAGTGTGGAAAGATGAGAGGTTCCTCAGAGGGCACTAAGTTAGAGTTAGGACCAAGAAACTCTGGTGTATCATGCCCCATAGGGCAACTATAGATAATAGTAAAGTTCTATACATTTCAAAAAGCTAAAAGAATTTTGATAGTGCTTAACACAGAGAAATGATGAGTACATGAGGAAAGTCTTCCCTGACTTAAACATTGTATAGTATATACATGTAGAGAAACTTAATCTACTACCCCATTAATATGTTGCTATTAATCAATTATAAATGCTGATATTTATCAATCATAAATATTTCTAGTTTATATCTTTGAGATTAAAATGTAGAAATATAACCATTTTTCTTTTAAAAGCAACAGCTTCAACTATGTATCAGGAATGTTTCCCTAAGGGATTAGCCTGAAAGCAGGTTCTCCATTTGTGGCCCCTGAGCAAATTCCTCAGCAAGACACTCATTACCAGAGTCAAAAGCAGCTTAAGATGTGCTGTTAGTGCCACCTACTGGTCACATTGAAAAAACATGCCATTTGGGGCTGTCAGACTTTAGGTTTTCACTTCACATTCCAACCTCAAAAACAAGATCTGCTGAATGTTGGAAAATGCTAGATCTTGTTGACATGAAAGTAGCAGCAAGCTTGGTTTTCATCTATTTAGCCTTCAAAGTCTACCCCTCCATTAAGTCTCTTTGACGTCTAACACTTTCAAGACAGAGTTTCTCTGTGAAGCCCTCCCTGGCTATCCTGGAACTTGCTCTATAGGCTGGCCTAGCCTCAAACTCCCAAATCCTGAGATTAAAGGTGTGCACCACCATTGCCAGGCTTAGCATTACAAGTCCTAAAATGAAGAAGCACACTGGACATTAAACCAGAAGTGGAGGCAAAGTTCTGTGCTATCTGACCTTAGATATGTGTTGGTAACACCAACATTAGTGCAGCAGATAGTGCACTGCTCACAGAACTTCAGCTGCTGGTGGAACACGCATCACCCCACCAGCGAGGACACTGAAACCCAATGAGTTTCTCTAAGTCCGGTTAGACACATCTAACTAGTCACACCACACATTGGAACCTAGAAGCCAAGCTGTGAATCTGCAGCCCTGCCTCCTGTTCACAATGCTTAACTTCCCTCCAGAATACTGTCGGCATCAGAATGAATGCTGTCGGCATTCAGCGGGGTTAGACCACGGTTCAAGGAAAATGGCTGTGATTTTTGCCCAGGCCATGAACTCAAGTTCGTAGAATGCGATGCCACTTAATCTCGGCAGTACCATTTAATCTGCAATCAACAAAGCATGGCTCTTAAAGAGAAGTGTTCATCATTGAACAGTGTTGCGCTGTTTTTCAGCCCTCGGGTCATCGGACCATGCGCTGCTGAATACTGTTTGCTATTGTGTCGTTCATCTTTTGGAGTGTTCTGCTCTGCAGAATGTGGCCACATGCATTCTCTTTTCTGTCCTCTTCCCAACACATCCCTGATTGGTGTGCTCAATCATTTTGTTGTGGTTCTCCTATTATCATGGATGTGATTTCCCCAATAAGTTATGTTTTCCATTTAGGGGACAAAAAGTGCCAAACACATTTCCAGACTATTGACTGGCATCTTACAGATGGCACAACAATATTCTCTCCTAAAGTAAGAAAAGTACCCTCCTCCCCCCCCAAAAAAGAAGAATAAAACTTGGTTAAATCACCAGCATTTACACACTCGGAACTTAGGCAACATTTCAGAAATACCTCAGTACTTAAAAGTGAAATTCCTTACTCTAAAGGAAAATGCTATTCTTACATAGTTTAAACCAACTTTTCAAAAATACGAATATACTTCTAGTATACAAAAACAAAACTAGTCTCATGGTTATGGCTTTAGGATCCATGCACTATCCTTTAGTGCATGATTTATTTTTTATGAGTTCTAATCACTCTTTCCTAAGATAATACTCAAATGTCATCCCTGCCACACTTATGACTCCTCAAAGCTCTCCTGTTATTTTTCTGCATCTAGCTTCAAAAGAAAAACTATGAGACCAATATTCCAATCACTTAAATCCTCTGGAAAGTTAATGCTTTTCTACACTCCATGTAACCGTGAGTGTGCGGACTTTCACAGGAAGGTGAAGGGCAAAAATTAAAAGTCACAGCCCTGACAGCCATAAAGCTAATGAAGACAAGCATCCATGCTGATGTCAGCTGGTCAGCATGGTACTTCCCTGTAATAAAGCGCCAAAAGTCATTATTAAATCTTAAATGATATTGCCAGAGCCTTAACAGCCTCACCTCAAGCCATTTTTATTTCTTGCCTAAATACTGTTTGCTATAATTACCTCTGCTGCAGAGAAAAATTGCTGATTAACCAAATGAGAATGAAGCCTGTCTTCACTGGTCTGGTAAATATGGCTTTCGGGCTATGAGCCACTTACCTCTCAAATGTTTTCTGGACATGAATTCTCTCTAGCAAGATGTCACCTCCATCATCCCACACCCTGAAAAGGGGACGATGACAGGCTGAGAGAGGAATTCAATTGTTAACTCTTCTGTAACTGAGGTCACAGTAAAAGTGAGACACTGTGTAAGAAAACTAACCATGTTTCTTTAGACTCTTTTCTTTTAACTATACACTTGTACTGGATAATTACAGTCTGTACTCACCAGTTCCACGTCTACAGGCTCAAAAATTGTGGGTCAAAAATATTTTAATTACATTAATACTGAAGAGACTTTTTCCTTCTAGTTAATCCCTGAATGATACAACATAACAACCATTTGTGTAGCATCTCCGTTGTACTTCGTAGCATAGGCATTCTAGTGATGTGTTACAGTGTACAGCAAGGTGGAACATCAGAATCCTTAGCTGCCCCGGGTTGATACCTCAGAGAGAGATGGCTCAGCAGTTCTGAGCACTGGCATCCTGAGAGGAGGAGGACAGGAGTTCTCACCCCAATCAAGAAGCTATTTGATTGATACCAACTGGCAAGAGGAAACTCAGTTTCCTTCTCTGCAACTTTGCAGCATCCAATCTTCAGCCTACAGGCCCATAGTATCTGGCAGTCTTTTCCATGAAACAGGAAATTTGAAAGACAGTTCTGCCTATATTGGCAGTTTGTCAGTCACTTTCTTCTGTGTCCTGCAGAATGTCTGGCAGACTCTTTCTTGAAGCAGGAATCCTAAAGGACCATCCCACCTTTAGGCAAGTTCAGCGGTCATTTTTCTGTGGGTCCTGCATGTCCACTTCATACAGCATAACATCAAGCAGTCCAGGCAAGACCAGTTTCTTGTCCAAAGACCCCCAAAGGAATATAATGTTACATAGATTAACAGGAAGTGCATTGTAAGCAATTCCCAAAACTCTAGAATTGACAGAGACATCTCGCTGCCTGAACATCATCCAAAGTTCTCCTGTAACATTCTTCTAGGCACCCATCTTAAACTTACAGGCCCATAGGTATCCAGCAAACTTTTCCATGAGGCAAGAAATTTGAAGATCTGTTGAGCCTTATAATGGCTGTGTCCTGCAGAATGTCTGCAGACTCTTTCATGAAACAGGAACTCTGAAGGACAGTCTCACCTTCTTTAGACAACATCATTAAGAACCATTACACTGACATTTATTTATTTATTTGTTTGTTTGTTTGTTTCTTTGTTTGTTTATTGCCAGTCTTGTTTGGTTCTATCCAGGGACTCTGGGCTACCCAAACTCTGGTTCTTGGCCATCAACACAATAGCAGGCATGGGATCCCTCTTGTGGTGTGAGTCTCAAGTTGAACCAATCATTGGTTGGCTACTCCCACAAGTACCGTGCCACCTTTACCCCAGCACATCTTAAAAGCCAGATCAGTTGTAGGTCAAAGGTTTTGTGTCCCACCACTGGAAGCCTTTCCTAGTTGCAGGAGATGACTGGTCCCAGTTCTGTATCTCCCATTACTGGGAGTCTTCACCAGGGTCCCCCCTCATAGATTCCATTGTACCAGCTTTCCAAATAAAACTGCTAGGAACAAAGTTGAGCAAAGGTCCATCAAGGTCTTCTCATCAGTCTAGAGTTTAGAAAATAAGCTCTCATAAACGTCTCCTGACAAGCAATTCCAAAGGTCACATTCAAGTGGTTACAGAAACAACCCCACTCTCAGCGCCAGTTTTCTGTGTTAGTAACTAAAGGAATTTACAGAAGAAAGGGTTGTTTTGCCCATAGTTCCAAAGAATGCTGTCAATATGGCAAAGGAAGGCACAGCCACAGGACCTGCTTGGTTCATGGTACCAACCAGGAGCAGAGAAATAAAAAGTCAAGATTCAGCTCACTTTTCCTTTCTTCCCTTTTTTAATCTGGGACCCCAGCCTCTGGCATGGTGCCACCTACATTCAGAGTGGGTCTTCTCTGCTTTGTTAAAACTCTCTGGAAATACCCTCCCAGCTACCCCAAAGCTATGTCTTCTGGGTGATTCTAAATCTACTTGAGTTGAATAGGCAGATTGGCCATCACACCCCCTTACACTTCTAGACATTTCTAGATTACTCACAACATCTAATAAAATATAAATACTGTGCATTTATCATGCTAGACTGTTTAGGGGAGGCTGAAAAGAAAATAGTCATCACAAGTTCAGTTTAGATGCAGTTTTATATAGTTTTCAGGGGGTGGAGAGGTCGAAAGGCAGCCTATTGGGAAAACACTTGCCCCACAAGCATGGCGATGTGAATTTGGATCTCCAGGCTCCACAAAAAAAGCTAGGTATGACAACATGTGCCTGTAACCTCAGTCATGGCAAGATGGAAGGCAGAGAGAGAAGGACAGAGCCCTGAAAGCTCTCAGTCCAGCTAACCTGGTCTGTATGGAAAGTTCTAGGCCAAGAGAGACACTATCTCAAACAAAAATGGAAGATTTCCAAGAACCAACACTAACATTGTGCTCTGACCTCTACACACATGTCCTATGCATATGCCCCTACACACTCATCCATATGTATCATGAATACACACACACACACACACACACACACACACACACAATTCTTTTATACCTACCCAGGGCTTTATTTTCATTAAAATCATACAGACCCAAAGCAATTTTAAAGGCATTTTCCTGCCACCTCTCTCACCGCCACCATCACCACCACCTTGACAATGTAAAACTCTGGAAAAAAAAAATTCCAATTCGGGTCCTTATGAAAAAATACTCTGCAATTTGCAATTTGCTAACTTCCTAGTTCCCGTTCATTTCCTCCATGGACAAAAATAACTGCCAGGAAGGAACAAACTTCAGAAATTACGTTTTAGAAATTTTCTAGAAACAGAGGTAAATTGTGGAAGAAATGGAAAATGTTGCCAGCGTTCCTTCTCTCTGCCCCTGTGGAAAACTGAGTGGTTTCAGAATCAGTGGAGGAGGAGGAAGCTGAGCACACGGAGAAGCTGTGCAGCTATTCACACTGATAACCAGAAGCAAGAGAAAGGACACACACAGTCCCAGATTGAGGCTGCTGTCTCTGGCCTCCAATAATAAGGGAATTGAAAGATATTAAAAAGAAAAGAAAAGAAAAATCAGATCAGAAATCAGTTTGAATGCAGAGTAAAAATGTTCAAAGGAAAGATGCTTTTTTTTTTGTCATCTAAGAAACTTCGCAGGTAGCATATGTTTGTAGTTAATATAATCTATCCAAACAGCAGAGTCCTGTTTCATCAGACACGTCTCTGTTCTGATGACCCTGGTACTGAGCTGGCAGGAAACATCTTTGCTGAAAATAGGGCAAGAAAGCTTTGTGCGTGCTCTGAAAAGATGCTCCCCTGAGGATAGTAAAGGAAAAGAACGTGAGCAGAGGAAAAGCATCCTCACCTGCCGCTTACCTTTGACTCTACCCTGCAGATGATTCTTTCCTTGTTGTCTGTGTCTCAGTACCCCTCTGTGCCTCTACATTGTGTCATCTCTCTGGATGGTCAATGAATATTCATGTGCCTCCATGGTGATTTGGCTGTCCTGTGATTAAGAATAAGACTGGAATACTTAATACAGCTTTTTCTGATAAAGGAGGCCGTTGTTGGAGAGCAAGCCAACCATGTTAATGAGGGACATTTTCCTAAAACTAGACAATGAATAACATTGTCAACCCAGATTTACAGGCATCCTGATCGCCTTATAACGTCTGAGGCATCCCTGTCCCTTAAGAGTTCAGGGGAAGATTTGACCAGGTAGCTATTCTTGTAGCTTGTTTGTCAGAGTCAGCTAATCAGTCAAAACTATAGATCAAATGCTTATTAAGCTGATCTTTGTACTAGACCTAGAGTAAAATAGAGAGGAAATTAGCAGGCATGTGACTTGTACTTAAAATGTCAGGGTCTAGAGGAAGGACTTTTAGTGGATAAACTTCTGCTAACATGGAAGCTTTAGTTCACGAACCTTTGTTCAAACCCCAGCCAGGCAACCGCAATAGCAGCCACTGGAGGGAATGGATAAGAGCCAAATCCCAGCTTACTGTCTGCCCTCCAAAATTGGCCTTTCACAAATGAGACACCTTTTAAAAGGTAACACAATGTGGCGAGAGCCACATTCCAGAATTAAAGCACACTGGATTTCCACTGGATTGTCCCGACACAGAGAAGAATTTATAGGCCGGAGCCCAAGGTGATTCACAGCA